>NC_050575.1:103162659-103477630 GCF_011100635.1 Trichosurus vulpecula | reverse complement strand
GTAGCTTGTCTATTGGCAAGGAAAGAGACCTATATCATAGGATCTGGGGTGACTAGACATTAAACTCTTTGACCCACAACACACCCTGGGCCTCCTTGTGTTCTCCTAAACAAAACCGCTGGGTCTTGAAGAGTTTGAACCATTTTCCACTAGATCACTGCATAACTTGACATCAGAGGGAACATCCCTTCTATCGGATCAGGACTGGAATGGATCTCAAAGGCCAGCAAATCCAACCCTCCCAATCTGTAGATGAAGAAGCTGAAATTCAGCCAGAGATAGGAAGTGATTTGACTGAAGTAACATAAAGAATTAGTAACAAAGGTGAGACTCAAACTTAGATCCTCCTCCCTAGCTGAGCAAGAGGCCCTCATGTGCACTTTTCCCAGGAATAATGAGAAAGCTTAATTCTTGTGGAACAAGGACGATAAGAATTCAACGAAAAACTCTAGCTGATCCTAACCTTGACTCATACCTTTCACTTGCCCACATTGACCTTCATGAGACAGAGGGTTAGACCATAAATGTCAACTGGAAGTGACCTTAGGGAACATCTATTCCAGGGATGGGGAACCTGCAGCCTGGAGGCCACACATGGCCCTCTAGATCCTCAAGTGTGGCCCTTTGACTGAATCCAAACTTTACAGAACAAATCCCCTTAGTAAAAGGATTTGTTCTATATATAAAACTTAGACTCAGTCAAAGGGCTGCACTTGAGGACCTAGTAGGCCATGTGTACAGCCTCAAGGCTGCAGGGTCCCCTCCCCTGATCTAGTTTGATCAGGGGCCAGGCTTCTGGCAGCCTTTTTGACCTAAAGAATTAGGTGGTGTAAATGACCGACAGAACACAAGTAATTTGGTTGTTGTTTAGTCATTTCAGTCCTGTCCAACACCTTGTGACCCCATGTGAGGTTTTCTTGGGAAAGATGCTGGAATGGTTTGCCGTTTCCTTCTCCAGCTCATGTTACAGATTAGGAAACTTAGGTAAATGGGGTTAAGTGACTTGTCTAGGGTCACATAGCTAGCAAGTGTCTGAGGCTGGATTGGAACTCAGGTCTTCCTGATTCCAGGCCCAGTGCTGCACTATTCACTGTGCCACCTAGCTGCCCTAGCTAACACAAGTAAAGGGGTTATGAGAAATAGGCTTACTTAGCTTGTAAGATTATGTCCACCAAACACAGGGAAAGTATATATGCTGGCAGGTCTGGTTACAGTTCAGTTTTCTCTCTCCTCAGAGAGCACACTTGAGCAGGGACAAATGCCACCAGAACAAAGTAGAAAATCTCTCAGATCTGAAAAGGTAGAAAGCTGCCTCCATGGAGCCTTTTTATGGAGTCACAAGGATGCCAGAGTCTGGGGTAAGCCTTGAGCTATGCATGAGACAAGGCAATCTTTATGCTTTAGCTACCTATGCGGCAAAGGGCCACTGTCCCTCAACGTCTTCCATTTCTTGGGTGCTCTTAGTCCTATCCACTTTACGGGCTAAGGACCGCTCTCCCCCTTTGAGATTCTATCCACACCAGAGCCTAGATACTTCCCCCTGTGACCCTCTTTGCTCTCTAGGGCCTGCTGCTCACTATGTGGTGTGCATAGGCCTGTCCCTAACCCAACATACACTCGTTTTACAAAGAAGAAAATTGAAGCCTGGAGAGGGGAAGGCGTTTGCCCAGAATTACTCCATCAATCAATGGCAAAGTTGGAACTTGAACCCAGAGCTCCTGACTCTTGGCCCAGCATTCCTTCCACTACACCCCACTATCTACAATAAGGCCATTGATTTCTCTGAACCTCAGACTCATTTATTTCTGGATATGAAGATGGGTATCCCTCCTCTGACACACATACATACACACCCCTTGAATTCTTCATACCAGGGCCATGTGCTCCCCTTCCTATAATGTGACACATCACAAAATATTAGGGGTCTTACAACTTCCTCAGCCACCCATCTTAGCTAGTTGTACAGTAGATAAAACTAAAATAGGAAATGATCTGTCAAAGAACAATAAGGAATCAGAATAATACAGAGAAAAAGACAATAACCTTGGAGTCAAAGGACCTGAACTTGAATCTTGGTTTTGCTGCTTACTACTTGAATGACATTAGGCAGGTCACTACACGTCTCTGGGCCTCAGTTTCCTCCTTTGCCAAATGAAAAGGTTGTAATGGTTGTTCTCCATGGGACCTTCCTGCTTTAAAGATTCAGTGATTCTGCTAGGTCTACTTCCCAAAAAGATCAAAAAAAGGGGGAGACCTATTTGTATAAAAATAATTATAGCAGCTCTTTTTGTGGTGACTAAGAATTGGAAATCAAGGGGATGCCCATCAGTTGGGGAATTGTTATGCTATGGTATATGATTGTGATATGATTGTGCTATAAGAAAAGACAAACAGGATGACTTCAGGAAAAACCTGGAAAGACTCACATGAACTGATGCAAAGTGAAGCGAGCAGAACCAGGAGAATGCTGTACACAGTAACAGCAGTAATGTGTGATGAACAACTGTGAATGACTTAGCTGTTCTCAGCAATACAATGATCTAAGACAATCCCAAAGGACACATGATGAAGCATGCTGTCTGCCTTCAGAGGAAGACCTAATCATTGTCTTAATACAGACTGAAGCATGCTATTTTGCACTTTCTTTTTCTTGCTTTCTTCCTTTCTCTCATTCTTTTTTTTATTCAAGTCTTCTTGTACCAAATGACTAATATGGAAATATTTTACATGATTGCCATGTATAACCCATATCAGATTGCTTACCATCTCATGGAAGGGGAAGGGAGTTATAGAATTTGGAACTCAAAACTTTCTTTAAAATGTTTTTAAAAATTGTTTTAATAACATGTAATTGGGAGAAATTAAATATTAAAAAAATTATTCTGATTCAAAGAAACAGGTTTCCCTCACTGAAAATGGCTAAAAGTGATCCGAAGTATGTCATTACTGTGAAGGGAAAAGGGCATATAGGATAAATGTCACAGGGGAAGGATGCTAGTGAATACCAGAGACAAGAATCAACCCTGGTTCTTTGGATTCCAGGTTCAGGGCTCTTCCTACTGCACCACCTACCTTACCATCTGCCTAGGAAATCTCTCTTAATTGAAGCAGCAAAAGTCACATAAAACTGGTGTCTGGAACTCATAGCAAGAAGAAGTCAGCATTACCCAACCTTGGTCCTGTAACCATTACAGTTTTCATTGTCCTTTCTCTGGCCTAGAATTGGCAAGAGACAGCATCCCTTCTTTACTCTCTAGGGGTGTAACTTCTTTCTCTCTCCACTCTGTGGACACAGGATTGGGGCAGGCGGGGAAAGGGAGATCAGGCTCATCAAAATTAAAACACACATCAATCCAAAAACAATTTCGGTTTTATTGTCTCTAGCCCGGTTCTGCTCGGTGTACGCCAGTTGGCACCCTACCAAAATCGTTTTCTTGCTCCATAAAGCCCAAAAATGTATCTATCAACAACACTTCTCCACAAGGCCACAGCACAATCTGGCATTGGAGAGAACGTTTACCTATCAACTGAAAACTTTCAACAAAGGAGGTTTGATAAACAGCCCTGTTGCCACAGAACAGTCTCAAATCTTAATATGTCAGTCCTGGAAGAGACCTTAGGGTCAGCTAATCTAGTCCCCCTCAGTTTATAGGTGAAAAGAATGAAACCCAGTCAGAGACAGGAAGAACCTTGACTAAAGTTACCCAAAAAAATTAGTAATAGAGATTGAACTGGAACTCAGGTCTCCTGGCCATTAGTCCAAACTTTTTTTTACTACTCCTTCCTGACTTCCCCAGAGTTTTACTTTGCAAAACTAGCTTAACCTTGAATTCCAGACTCTGGCCATCAACTCTGATAATCTAGTGGGGATTTCAAAAGTTCACTAAAAGACTAAATAACAGATGAAGTTGCTCTAAAGTCTCCCAGGCAGAGGTGGTGTGTGTATCTAATTTTTAGATAACACTAAGCTAGGAGGAGTAGCTAACAGATTGGATAACAGAGACAGGACCCAAGATCTTAAAAGGCTAGAATCCTGGGCCAACTAGTAAAATGGATTTTAATAGGAATAAGTGTAAAGTCCTATATTCAGGCTAAAAAAATAAACTTCACAAATACAAGATCAGAGAGGGGTGGCCAAAAAGCAGATACTATGAGACAGACAGAGAGACACAGAGAGACAGAGACAGAGACAGGAGAGAGAGAGATGAGAGACAGAGAGAGAAAAAGAGAGACAGACAGAAGAGAGAGAGAAAGAGAGACAGAGAGACAGAGAGAGATGAGAGATGTGAGAGCGAGAGAGAGGGATGAGAGACAGACAGACAGAAAGACAGACAGAGAGAAAGAGAGAGATAGAGAAAGAGATGTGAGAGAGTAAGAGAGAGAGAAAGGAGAGAGAAAGATGAGAGAGACGTGACAGAGACATAGACAGATAGACAGAGAGAAAGAGAGAGAGAGGAGACAGAGAGACAGGGAGAGACAGATAGAGAGAGAAAGAGACAGAGAGACAGAGAGATACAGAGAGAGAGAGACAGGGACAGGAGAGAGAGATGAGAGAGAGATAGACAGAGAGACGGACACAGAGAGAAAAAGAGAGAGATGTACAGAAGAGAAAGAGAGACAGAGAGAGAGATGAGAGATGTGAGAGTGAGAGAGAGAGAGAGAAAGGAGAGAGATGAGAGACAGAGAGAAAGAGAGAGAGACAGGGAGAAAGAGAGACAGAGAAAGATAGAGAGACAGAGAGATGTGAGAGAGCAAGAGAGAGAGACAGAGAGGAGAGAGAAAGGGGGAGAGAGAGAGAAAGATGAGAGAGAGATAAGAGATGTGACAGAGAGAGCCAGAGACAGATAGACAGAAAGAGAGAGGAGACAGAGAGACAGGGAGAGACAGAGAGAGACAGAGACAGAAACAGGGAGACAGAGACAGACAGATACAGAGAGGAGAGAGAGTGAAATCTGGAAATGGTGGACTGTAATCTCCATAGTAGTCAACAGTGTGGTGTGGAAACCCAAAATGCATGAGCTCCTTAAAAGAAGTGTCGTGTTTAGAATAATTCTCCACTAACATCCTTTCTAAATGCTTTGTCACAGCATGAAGGAAGTCCCATCAAGTAAGACAGCAGTCCTGTTGTACTCCTCCATAGGAGTAGCTAGATGGTGCAGAGGATAGAGCACTGAGCTTGGAATCAGGAAGACCTGAATTCAAATCCAGCCTCAGACATGTGTTAGCTGTGTGGCCCTGGGCAAGTCACTTAACCCTGTTCACCTCAGTTTCCTCATCTGTGTGTTGGTAAGCAAAATGGGTTCTTAGCTCTCAGTTCAACCAAGTGCCCTTGAAGAGTTTGGCTTTTGTTTCCTTTGATTAATTCAGTGTATTTCATTGAGTCTTACTAGGTGCTAAGCCCCAGGCCCAAACCCCTATTAGGTGCTAAGCCTATGTGGGTGTGAAGCTCCCAGAGTACTAAGGGGAGGTGCTAACTCAAGAGCCAATCATAGGAGCCTAAGTTCTGGTCATTCAGATAATGTTTGATGACGTCTGAAATGCGTAAGAAGAGAAGACAGAGCCATTTGCGCAGGGTTCTCACTCTTGGTGGCACGCACTGATGCAGAGACTCCGGGCAGCTGTAGCTAAGAGCCCTCCAGCTAGTAAACCCGGATGTTGGGACTTTGTTAAACTCTGGTAACTATGTATTGGGATTTGAATCAGACAAGGTCTGTCTGTTGACGTTTGTAATTTGTTTGTATTTTCCCCAAAGTTCAGGGTGCTGGTTTTTTCCCCTGAAATAAGTGAATGGTATTTGTATGCTGAATTAAAGTAAGCTTGTCAATCCCTTAACGTTGTTTTCCTTAGTAAAGCAGATTAAAAGAACCTGGGCTTTGGCAGCATGCTTGTTGTTGGGCTTGTGTTGGTCTTTCACCCCCACAACAGCTGCTAGCCAGATTGTTGAAACATCTGTCAAATGAGGTGGAAAAGGAAATGGCAAACCACTCCATTATCTTGGCAAGAAAACCCCAAATGAGGTCATGAAGAGTCAGACATAACTGAAACAAATGAACAACTTCTCCATAGTTATTTCACATCTGGAACATTTTGTTCAGTGCTGGTGCCGCTTTTCAAGAACGAAATGCACGAACTGGAAAGTGTCCAGAAAAAAATAAGCAAGAATGGGCCAGTGAGAGGCCTTGAAATTGTGCCATTAGTTGAAGGACCCGGGGATGTTCAGCCCTGAAAAGAGATTTAGTGGGTATGTGACTGTTATCTTCAAGCATTTGAAAGACTTTCCCATGGAAGAGGAGTTAGCCTGTCCTGTTTGACCTTAAAGGGCAGAACTAGGAGCAATGCGTGGAAATTATGAAGAGACAGATTTAGATTTCCTGGGAAGAAAAAACTTTCTAATAATTAGAACAACCCAGAAGTATGGTGGACTGCCCTTGGAGATGCATGCTGTTCTCCTTATTTAAGGTATTTTGTGTGAAAGATGAATTACCACTCGTTGAGGATGGTGTAGGAGATGTTGTGGTTTATTTCTGCGTTGGACTTAATGCCCTGTGAAGCCTCTTCTAAGTCTGAGACTCTCTGATTCAAATTTTGTATATGTGTGTCTGCACACATGTATGTGCACATGTGTATTTATATACGTGTATCCATACATATTCAAACATGTGTGTCTATGTGTGTGTGTAAAGGAACTGTGCACAAGTTCTGGTGGAGCCTCCCATCAAGCTGCAAAGGCTTTGAGTCAAGTCCCAGGATGGATTGGGTGTGTCTGTGTGTCTGTCCAGCCTAACTAATTTCGAAGGGCCTCATCACCAAACCACTGGTCAACAGCAAAAGAAAATTTCAGCCATATCTGTTCATGAAACTGACTTGTGAGAGCAAAGAACGGGAAACCAAGTCAGTGTCCATCAGTTGGACAATGGTTAAATACATTGTAGTACCCTAATGTAATGAAATACAACCATGCCATAAGAAACAATGAATATTGAATGCAGAGGGCAGGAGAGCATATGAACTGATTCAAAGTGAAGGAAGCAGAATCAAGAAAACAGTTTATGAAAACGTAATTTTAAAAAAATACAAACTTCACTCTGTATAATTTCAGTGACCAACATTATTAGCCCTGGAGAAGAAATGAGAAAATGTATTTCCTTCCCTTCTTTGCAGCAGTGGGAACTATGGCTGTGGAATGTTACATACACTGTCAGAGTGGGTTGATATGTTGACTAATTTTGCCAAACTACTTTTTTTTCTCTTTTTTATTCTTTGTTACACAAAGTGGCTCATTGCATAAGGAATGGAGAAGGGATATGTTTGAAAATGAGAATAATGTGAAAACAAGTATCAATCTTTTTAATTAAAAAAAAATATACTGCTTATGAAGGCATGGAAAGACCATCACCTATGTCAGTAGGAAGGAATTCCCATGCCAAAGAAAACCTAGATATTTTGCAACAAAATATAATCTGTTTGGGGGTTTTTAAGGCCTGCTTTAAGAATATTTAGCCCTCTAAAATGAGTTTTCATTCCAAAAGCTACAGCATCCTGCATTAAAATAAGATGGTTTCGGGGAGTGGAAAAAGGGGAGAGGGCCTGAGATGGTACTTTATTACTCTTCTTTATGGAATAAAGGAGAGAAATCCTAGAGTGCAACCCCAGATAATAAAAGGAAGATGAAGTTGAGGGCAGGGCTGACTCCCCAGAATAAAAACAGAGCTGAGTGGGCAGAGAAGAACTAAGAAAGATCTGGCCTAGGTCCATCCACATTTCAAGGAAAACTAAGGCTGACATGAACAGGTTTTGTAAGACTTCTTGTAACTTCATACCTTCCTCCTTACACCCCAGTTCTTTCTGTTCCCTGTTCCCCAGTTTCTGGCAGTAAAAACCTTTATAAACACAAGAAGCAAAAAAAAATCTCCGGATATGGAGACAGGAGACCTGGGATTTGTGAAATGAGAGGGTGGGACTGGGAATATGGGGATAAAGAACAGTAGTGCTGGAACGGACGTTAGGACTTTTTTGTTTAGTTGTTGTGCCTGGAGAAGGGAAACAGAGAGAGCAGGGGGGTTTCTGTGGTGATTTACACCGAGTGGGGAAGTTTGTATTTCTGCCAGGGCCAAGCAACCAGTGTCTGTGCCTTTCACAGAAACAAACTTAAGTTAGAAGAAAAGAAAAACTTCCTAACCATGTTGCTTCCTAATCAACAGAAAACTGTGCTTTTCAAAGATACAAACTTCAATTGCATACAAACCAAAATTTCTTTACAGAAGTGGAATGGGATTCTTTGAGAGGTAATGGAAGTCCTTTAGCAAAATGACCACTTGCCAGGGATGCCACTGAGGTATGGGTAGAGGGAATATATATGGTTTGTGAGGCTCCTTCTAACTGCAAGGCTCTAATTCTGTGACTTGCCTAACATCGCTAGCTTATCTCTAAGGTTCCTTTCAGCTCTACCCTTCTGTGCTCTCCTGTTTCTCTGTTTCTGTCTCAGTCTCTCTATCTCTGTCTCTCTGTGTATGTCCATCTGACTGTCACTTCCTCTCCTCTCTCTCTTTCATCTCTCCCTCTCTCTCTCCTTCTTTCTCTCCCTCTCTCCTTTTCTCTCTCTTCTGTTTCTTGCTCCCTTTCTTCTTCTCTCTCTCGCTTTCTTTCTCTTCCCCTTTCTCTTTCTCTGTCTCTTCTCCCTCCTCTCTGTCTCTCTGTCTTTGTCTCTGTCTCTCTCTGTCTCTGTGTCTATCTCTCTGTGTCTCTGTCTCTCTGTCTGTCTCTATGTCTGTCTGTCTCTCTGTCTCTGTCTCTCTGGCCATCACTGTCTGTTTCTGTGTGTGTGTGTGTGTGTGTGAGTGTGTCTTTGTCTCTGTCTCTGTTTCTCTGTCTCTCTCCTCCCTCCTCTCTTCTCTCTCTCTTTCTCTCTCTCTCTCTCTCTCTGTATGTCTGTCTGTCTATCTCTGTCTGTCTCTCTGTCTCTGTCTCTCTGTCTCTGTCTCTCCCCTCCCTCCTCTCTCTGTCTCTCTCTCTCTCTCTCTCTCTCTCTCTCTCTCTCTCTCTCTCTCTTCTCTCTCTGTCTCTCTGTCTCTATCTGTCTCTCTCTATCTCTCTCTATCTCTGTCTCTCTGGCTGTCACTGTCTGTTTCTGTGTCTCTCTGTCTGTCTGTCTCTGCATGTGTGTATGTCTTTGTCTCTCTCTCTCTCTCTCTCTCTCTCTCTCTCTCTGTTTCTCTATCTCTCTCTGTCTCTGTCTCCCTGGCCGTCACTGTTTCTGTGTGTGTGTGTGTGTGTGTGTGTGTGTGTGTGAGTGTGTCTTTGTCTCTGTCTCTATCTGTTTCTCTGTCTCTCTCCTCTCTCCTCTCTTCTCTCTCTCTCTCTCTCTCTCTCTCTCTCTCTCTCTCTGTCTCTGTCTCTCTGTCTCTGTCTCTCTCTCTCCCCTCCCTCCTCTCTCTGTCTCTGCCTCTCTCTGTCTCTCTGTCTCTCCCCTCCCTCCTCTCTCTGTCTCTGTCTCTATCTCTCTCTGTCTCTGTCTCTCTCCCTCTCTCTCTCTCTCCCCCTCTTCTCTCTCTGTCTCTCTGTTTCTGTCTGTCTCTCTCTATCTCTCTCTGTCTCTGTCTCTCTGGCTGTCACTGTCTGTTTCTGTGTCTCTCTGTCTGTCTGTCTCTGTGTGTGTGTATGTCTTTGTCTCTCTCTCTGTCTGTCTGTCTGTTTCTCTATCTCTCTCTGTCTCTGTCTCTCTCCTCCCTCCTCTCTTCTCTCTCTCTCTGTCTCTGTCTCTCTGTCTCTCTCTGTCTCTGTCTCTCTGTTTCTTTCTGTCTCTGTCTCTCTGTCTCTCTCTCTGTTTCTATCTCTGTCTCTCTCCCTCCCTCCTCTCTCTCACTCTCTCTCTCTCTCTCTCTCTCTCTCTCTCTCTCTTCTCTCTCTCTCTCTGTCTTTCTCTCTGTCTCTCTGTATCTCTCTGTCTCTGTCTCTCAGATTAGACCTCCTTTAGGGCTTTTTGAGAAGCTACAATAGATTCTTCTTAAGGCAGTAGCACCCCATCCTATGTCTGAGGGAACAGCTCTCTTATTTCTTCCCACCATCCCACCCCAGATCCCTGTGTATCAGTCCCAGAATATTCAGACCTGCCAACCACCCCACACATTCCACATGGAATATTTTTGAACCTGCAGGCAGGCTTTGGTTGACGCCAAAAATAAACTTCTTGTTTCAACAGTAGGAAAACGAGCAGGGTGAGAAGAATGAGCCACTTACAAAGTATGAGCAGGGATTTCCCACCTGGGAACATTTCACCTCTGTCAAGGGAGCATAAGAGCCACTTCAAGCTGAGGAAAGCTCTCCTTTTGACTAGAGCATCAAGGAAGTCTTTTCCTCAGAATGGCCACCTCCTAAAGGCTGACAACTACCCATGACCCTCTAGGTTCTCAGAGGCACCAGTAATGCCTTCCACTTCTGGAAAGTTAAGGGTTAATGGCCAGCCATGGTGGATAAACCTTCGAACACTTCATGAGTTGTTACGAGACCCAAAGACTGGTATTAGCAGATTCAGAGGAATGCCAAAACCTGGGGAGGCTTCAGGAAGAGATACCAGAGGGAAGAAGTCTTAACATTATAGATTTAGATGCAGAAAGGGTGTTAAAGGTCAGCTCGTTGAATGCCTTCTATTTACAGATGTGAAAACTGAGGCCCAAAGAGGTTGAGTGATTTGTCCAGGGTCACATGGGGAGTAGCAGAACCCAGGTTTAAACTCAAGGTCATTTGACTCCAAATGTAGCACTCTCCCCATTGCATTATGGCCTAACTTTCCTTATCTTGAAAGGGGGGTAATAACCCTTACACTAACAATTTCACAGTGTGGTCGTGAGGGGAATGCTTTGAAATCTTCAAAGTTCTATAGAAACCTCAGAATTTAGATCTGGAAAAGCTCTTACAAACCATCAAGGTAGTATAGGGAAAAGAGATCCGGATTTGAAGTCAGAGAACAGAATTAGGAGCTCATCTCTGCCACTTAATGTTTATGTGACTGACCTTGGGCTCATAAGTCACTTCTTCTCTGTAAAATGAAGGGTGAGACTAGATAACCTCAAAGGTTCCTTGAAGTTCTAAATCTATGATCTTGTGATCCTTCAGAAACTGAGGCTTAGAGCAGAGAATTGACTTGTCTAAGATCACGCAGCTAAAAAGTAACAGAGCTGAGATTTGAACCCCAAAGTCCTTTCCCTCCAAAACCAGGGACTTTTTCTTCTACAACCTGGTCAAGGGACTTGCACAACATCACAAAGCCAGCCAGTGTCAGAAAAAGGACTCAAACATGGGTCTTTAGATGCCAAATCCACAACTCTTTTCAATACACTGGTCTGAACCCAAACTCCAGATAATGCCAAGTCATTAGCGCATTATATGTATCCATAATTTTTACTCCAGTAGCAGATTTCACTTGTCTAAGTACATCCCTCTTGAAGGTGAGGGAGGAAAAGGTGGTCCAGTTCTACTAGATGACAGAGAAGACATTCAGGATTTAAAACTGAGCACATAACTGAGACACGGCTGCATTGGCCTTCTGATGATCGCTCACAGTGCACAGTCACCGTCTGCAACGTGTGCAGTTATTAGAGATGATTCTGGATAAGTCACTAAAAAGCTTTCATTATAAAAAAAGAAAAGAAAAGAAAATCATTTCCCTGAAGTGGATGTTTTATTTACAACCCCAGCAGACTCCAGAGCCCCAGCCTAGAAAATGCTCAGAGCTCAGGAGAGAACATCATTTGCCTCAGCAGTATCAAGGCATTCAATAGAGTGCAGCCTCCTTTCACTGACAAGCATGATTGACAGACCCCAACAAAACCCTGGCAAAACCCTGCAACTCATTCTGAGCTGGGCCCAAACCGAGCCCCATCGACCCCCAAAAGAACTTTGGGAATGGAAGATAAATCACCGTGGTTTTATTCATGGGCCTTTCCCATTACATGCAAAATATCCCCATTCTCTCTCCAGTGTGTATATAAACGTTTCAAAACAGGATTATTTGAAAGGAACCTTGGGACATAATATGTGTGTTTGAAAGTGGCTGAATAAGCTGGAAAGAGCTGGCTGTGGGCATTGTGGGCATTGTTGGAATAAGGCTGCATTCCGAGCTTAAAATCTCAGCTTGTGCTTTGCTATATTATTTCAGGCAAAGAAGAGACATTTCTCCAAATGCATCTGCCTGTTCAGCACCTGGGAAGTACAACACAGTCAGGATGCTGCTGGCCCAAGCCAGGAGATTGAAAAGTCTCAGAACAAGTCCTATAATCAGTCATTTGAATCAGCATCCAAAATGATCTCAACAGGCTGAAATATGGACTTAAACCAACAAGACAAGATTTAATGGGGACAAATAGAAAGTCCTGGACTCAGGTTCAAAAAAATCACCTGATCAGGGTCGGAATGGGAAAGACCTGGCTTATCGGTGCTCCTATGAAAAATCCCTCAGAGTTTTAACAGATAAAAAAGGTTCATTTTGGGGCAACACTGATCTAGCTGAGGAAAAAAAGCCACCACTACAATCTCAGGCATTTTAAATAGAAATATAGTGTCTTGATCACAGAAAGTAAACTCCTCACTATCCTCCACAATGATCAACAGTAGTTAACACATTGTTCAGTTCTGCTAGAGCTGTAACTAGGGCAGGGTAACCATGGCTTTATCCCAGGGACAGTAATAGACAGAGCAGCTATGTAAAGGATGTATAAGAGAAGAAAAAGACTCAAGGAAAGGAGGTGAATTAGGGGGTTATTCCAATAGTCCAGGAGAGGGGGTATGAGAACTTGAATGAGATAACCCATGTCTTGCCACTGGATTCCATTGACTCTGGAGAAGAGAGTGAAGCTGATGACTGCACGGCTCTGCCTCACTTAAATCTCATTCACTTGCAGGTCAAGATATCACCCTCCTGACGTCATTGGTCCTCTTCAAGAATGAAGGATGAACCACCACAGTCTAACGTTGATGATCATTTTACTCCTTCTCCTTTACCTTCCACATCTCTAATGTTTCTAAGAGACATTGATAAGGTTTGGAACTCTTTGGATGTGGAAGGTAAAGGAGAAGGAGGAGCAAAATGATCATCAAACTGAGGTCTTGCACCTGAGAGAATAAGGATAATGGTCTCATTTTCATAAACACTGAACTCAGGAGGAGAGATGTGTCAGTTTGGAGGGAAGAGGGTAAGCTCAATTTTGGAACTGTTGAGTTTGAGGTTCCAGGGGAACATTCATGTGTTGATGTCCTATAGGCAGTTGGAGATGAGGAGACTGGAGTTCAAGAGAGATATTTAGGGTTATATAGATCTGAGAGTTATGGAAGTGACTAATTGAACCTCTAGGATCTGGTGAGATCAGCAAGCTAGAGAGTATAAAGAAAGAAGAGAAACCAGGACAGAGCCTTGGAGTTCACCCACACTTAGCGGGTAAGAGGCAGATGATGAACTGATGAAGACCTAGAAGAGTGGTCAGACAAGTAGGAGAAGAACCAGGACTACAGAAGTAACCCAAACTGCCAAAAAGGACAGTGTCCAGATGGACAGGGTTCGAACAAGGTCAATTCATTCAGAAATCACTCCGTTAGATGGAGTAATTAAGAGGTTCTAAATGACCTTGAGAGAGCAGTTCCATTAGAGGGGTTTGGAGTAGCACACAGATATTCTGGTTTGGTTTTTTTTGAGGCAATCAGGATCAGTAAGTGTCTGAGGCTGAATTAGAACTCAGGAAGATGAGTCTTCCTGATTCCAGACCTGGCACTCTATCCACTGTGCCATCTAGCTGCCCCGAGATATTGAGAAATGGAGCGGGCCATAGAGTAAGTGGTTGGTTAGAGAGTAGGAGCAGAGAGGAGGGTGACTCTTTCAAGGAGGCTCGGCAGTAAAAAAGGAAGAAAGCTATAAGATAATAGCTTGAAGGGCTAGCAGAGTCTAGGGAAGATCTTTTTATTTTATTTTATTTTTGAGGATTAACCAATTGGATTTGGCTTTAGCGAAGGCAATTGACAAAGTAACTGTGATGTCAATTCATTGTCTAGCAGTTACACTGAAACAGAAATTTGTCATCAAAAAGCCCAAAACAATTATTCCAAAGAACCGGAAATAACCTTGTTCAAGGCAGCTTTGAAGTCTGACTGTTCTCTCCCACCCTTCCACCCCAACTAAGCTCCTTCATCAGCAATGAAAGTGTTCACTCCTTTAAAGGACTATGGGTTCTATGAGGGAGGGGGGCTGTGAAGCACTGGGATGTCTGGAAGACCAAGGGCCCCTCACTAAGGAGCAAAATTACTTAAAAATGTTCTCTGACGTATTTATGAGTAAGTACATTTGGGCTCTTAAAGGCAATTTGACTTGGTGAGAAGAACACCATAGAAGATGAGTTAAATAAATCATTTAAAGCCCCACAGAATGTCACAAGTACATTTTTAACAGAAACCCGACATCCAAAGTGAGAAAGGTGATAGTCCTGCTGTCCCCTGCCCTGCCCAGACCCCATCTGGAGTAACATATTCAGTTCTGGACACCACATTTTAACGAGGGAGGTTTATAAAAATAGACATATAGAGCTGACATTTCAATAGTGTTTTAAAGTGCTCCACTCTCTAGTGCTTTTAAATTTTTTTCTTTTTTATTTTGAATTTATTATCAGCTAAGATGAATGTTTAAATATGTAAAGAACAAAAGAGTAGAAGGGAGACCAAAGTCTAGTGGCTGGAAATTATAAAGCTACTGCTACTCAACATAAGAGAGAACTTTCTAACTCTTAAAGCTGTCCAACCATGAAACAGTCTGCTTGGAAGATAGTGAACTCCCTGTCACTGGACGTGACAGCTCACACTTGTAGGACTTTAAGGTTGGCAAAGAATTTTTCCTCACAGCAACTCTGTGAGGAAAATGTGAGGTAGTTAGGGGAGAAATCATCATCCCCATTTTAGAGATAAAGAAATTGAAGAGGTTAAGAGACTTGTTCACAGTCACATAGCTAGAAAGGGATCTCAAATTGGGATTCAAATTCAGGTTTTTTTGTCTCCAAGTCCAGTGTTTTGGGGTTTTCCCCATCGAATTACCCACCATTTAAGCAGAGGCTGCATAAATGCATATATTGGAGATATTTTGGGAGACACTCATCTTTTGGGCAAGAGAAAAACTAGGTGACCCTTTGGGTCATTTCTAAAACTAAGATTCAACAAAACTGTTAGCTGTAGACCCCAATGAAATGTTATATTGCCCAGAAATACCATGAATAATCCTGTCTAGGGAGGCACCAGTTGCCAAGAGAAGACTTGGGATTTAATTATGATATTTCAGGAGAAGATACGTTTAGCCAACTAATGAACAAGTTCTGTTGCCCTGAATAACCTCAGGTAATTTTTTTTAAATTAGGTCTCCCTATATCACCCAAACGGAGATGGCAGTGGCCACTGACAAGGTGATCCCAACTGTTTATCAGCACAGAAGCTTTGATTTGTTCCAAACCTGACCTAGGCCAGTTTGCCCATCCTTAGACAGCTCCCATTCCCAGAAGATCGCCCTATTGGTACCAGACTTAGTGCGGCTTCCAGGTTCCTTTCAGCCTGACAGCCAGAGAGGCAACTGGTGGTGCAGTGAACTGAGAGCTGGGCCTGGAGTCAGGAAGTCCTGAGTTCAAATGTGACCTCAAAAACTTACTAGCTGTGTGACCTAGGGCAAGTCGCTTAACCTCTGTTTCCCTCTATTCCCTATAATAACAGCATCTCCCTTGCAGGATCACTGTAAGGGTCAAATGAGATAATATTTGGGTTTTTAAGCGCTCAGCATATAATAGGTGTTACATAAATTCTTATTCTCTCAATCACCCTCCCAACCGCAGCTCAGAATTCATGAGTTCAAGCGATCCACCAACCTGATTCTCCCCAGCATCAGGGACTACAGGCATGTTCTATATCTTTCTTAATTAATCTCTTCATGGAAGTGGATTAAATTTAAATGTTCCCCTTGGTGATGTTGGGAATCACTTCAAGATTTGCCTTCACAAGGCCAGCCCTATAGTGGCTGATTATAAGTTGATGCTGACAATAGCCCTGGGAGGTAGGAAGTGAAATGATCATTTTTCCTTTTTTTTAAATTCATAACTTTGATTTTATCGCCATAGGGAACTTCTTAAGCGGAAACTCCCTGCACCAATAGAGACCTGTAACTTAAAAACTTCATTTAAGACTAATCAATTTACCCATTTTATTAGATTGGGAAATTGAATTTTGAAAAACTGAGCATTTTTCATAATACGAGGTGGTGGTTTTTTGTTGTTGTTTCATGATTTCAGAGGTGTCCGACTCTCTGGGACCTCATTTGGGGTTTTCTTGGCAAAGATACTGGAATGGTTTGCCATTTCTTTCTCTAGCTCATTTTACAAATGAGGAAACTGAGGCAAATAGGGTTAAGTGACTTGATGTAGGGTCATACAGCTAATAAGTGTCTGAGGTCAAATTTGAACTCAGGTCTTCCTAACTCAGGCCTGGTGCTCTATCCAGTGTATCACCTACCTGCCTCCAGGTGGTGGTAAAAGGATTTAAATTCAGGTGCTCTGTCCCCAAATCCAATGCTACATTCATTGTACCTCACTGACTCCATATCTAGGACACTTTGACTAACTATCACTGCACAAATTGCAGGTAAGATACAATAATGTAAAATATATGTGTATATAGACATACATGTATACATGTATATACATGTACATGTGTGTAAGGAAAAGCTTATTTTAGATTTTCCCCCTTTTCAGATCTTAAATAGAAACTCTGAGAAGTCTAGTCATTGATTTTAAAGGGTGCAAAACTTGACATGACCATCCATGGGTTATAAAGGGCAAGAAACCTTGAGTGGCCCATACTCAGAGTGACCCAACTGCAGAGTGTACCGGGCATGCCCAATTTTGATTGGCCAGCATAAGGAAGTGCGAAGGGACATGAAGAGTTTCTTCATTGACTTGGGAGGAGCATAGGGGTTTGTCCATTGAATGAAGGCAACTAATCACACATGAGCAAAGTCTAGTGATTAGCTTAGACGCCTAAGCCAGATACCAAACAAGCGAGGCAGTTTTGCAGTCAGTCAAGAGATGAGCCTTGGTGGTTGAGAAGGACATGGCTGCAGAAAAGTGGCTATTCTTGAGGACATGCTCTTCACCCTTTCCCTTGTACCTCTGGGAGAATGGGAGAAGGGAAAAGGAAGAATTTTTATCCATTCTCCTGGGAGATGGAGGCTTGTAACAGAAGCATATAGCCATAGGCAAGACCTTGCCTTACAGAAAGTAGACCCGGTGAGGCGAGTTATGGAAAGGAATAGGGTCAGGTAGCTCGAATTACCTTCCCAGCAGAGATGCTACACTCATGGAAAGAGACATGAGAACAGTATGAGAAGACAAAAGGCATCAGGGCCTTGTAATACCAGAGGTGTGATTTACCTCTGTTTTATGAGTTCCCTTTGTAGGTACCTCTTTACTAATGCTCTCTCTGCATGTGTCCACCCTTCCCATTAATTCTGGATTTGTCTGTGAAATTACGTACCTCAGAATTATGGGGATGGGGAGCATGTTTTGTTTCTACTGTTTGTGATACGGCATTTCAATAAATACCCTTTCTCTGAGCTAATTGTGTCAACTGGTTGACTATTCAAGGTGAATATGCCGATGGGGAAGACCTTTGGATTGTAACTTTAGGTGTATAGACCTACGGAATGCCTTGAACCTGAAGTAGTAATTTTCTGGGGACCCAACCATATAGTGGAAATTATGAGATTATTATATAGATATAGTTATAAAGTATTATGTTATGTTATTATATTATAGGATATATATGGCATGAGAATCATGGGATCATAGGATCATAGATTTAGAACTGGAAAGGACCTTAAAAGACCATCAAGTCTAACCACATTTTCAAGATGAGATAACTAAGCAATTCACCCAGTATAAGTGGTGTGAGGCAGAATTTGAATCTAGGTCTTCCTGAACTCAAATCCAGTGCCCAGACACTATGACATGCTCACAACTAAATAAAGACGGGGTGAGAAATAGATTCCAATTAATCCAACATTCTAGCTCATAGCTGACACTTATATGTTTTTAAAGTTTTACACGTATTTTCTTGTATTTTCCCAACTTTGTGAAGTAGGTAACAGAAAGTGCATGCTAGTAAATATACGTGGAGTACCAGTTTTCTGAGACTTAAAGTACAGTGTCACACTAAGACTGGAGTGGGAATTTTTTTGGAGGAGTGGACCTGTGGTTATATTCAGGCAGGAAAACATGGCCACCAATGCAAATGTGCAATTGTTAGCACTTAGAAGCTTAAAGATGCGCCTGAGGGACCTGAGAGGATAGTGACTATCCCATGGTCACGCAGCCTGGAAGCACTAGAGTTAGGAGATAGGGGATGGGAATACCCATGTCATTCTCTCCTTGATGGAGAGAAAGGAGGCAGCATGTACCAGGTAAGCTAAACCACTACTACCACTCTGATCACCATCTCCACTCAGACCTCACTGGAGATGGTATCTTGAATGTAAGAGCCTTGGGACTATCAGTAGCTCTCCCCCTACCAACCACCAGACCTACTTCCAAAGCAGCCCCACCCCCTCCAGCCTTCACAGAAGGAAGAAATCATGATGGAGAAGGGGCCCACCTTCCTCATTACCACTTAACAACTGGTGATCAATTGCCACCCACAGGCAGATGGGCACAAGAACTCCAGGAATGGCAGCAGCATCCATCCCTCCCCAACTACTGCTCTTGCTTCCAGCCCAGCCCTCATCACTATGATCTGAGGAAACAGCTCAACAACTGCCACCCACAGCCTTGCTGTAGCAGCAAGGAGCCCTGAGGGAGAGACAGGAGGCAGCATATGCCAAGCAGGTAAAACTACCACTTGACCATTTGCCCTGAAACCCAGTGAAGACAACCTAGGATTCTGAACCCTGCTTGGGAAGAGCAGAATTTCCAGCTCACTCCCCACAGCCATTCTGGAACGCAGCCTGGCAACTGCTCCTGCAGATACTACATGAAACCACAATTACTGAAGACCCAGAAAAAAATTTGCCACCCAAGTCTTTGGTACTGTCAAATGGGTCAGCATAAGAAACTGATATGATTTTATCAGTGGAAATGACATTAATGAGGAGGCATCATCATCTCCTTTGCTGCTGGATCCTAAGAACCTTTCCATCTGACATGTAGCTGAATGTTGTCCCCCTCCCCACACCCGTAGAGCAGGGATTGACTTCCTTTTCTATTTGTATCCCCTTTGCTTAGCACAGTGCTTTGAACACAGTAAGCACTCAATAAGAGATTTTTTTCATTCATTCATTCATTCTGACGCCCAAAGTCAACACTCTATCTATCATTGCACGCAGCCTTTCGTTTGGAGCATGGTTTCATCCAATTCATGAAATATTCATTAAGCACCTAGTAGACACAAGGCCTTGGGCCTGAGTTTTGGGGATGTGAATTTGATAAACAATGGGGTCACTGCCTTCAGGGAGTTTAAGGTCTACCAGAGAAGATACAGAATATACACAGCTAAATATATTTCAAGGCCCAGTGTGACAGGGGGCAAAGATCGAGAGTGCTGGTCAAATTTGAGGAGGAAAAGAACACTTCCAAGTCTCCTTGCTGTTTTAAGATCTGATGTTTGTTCCTCATTCTCTTGCAACTAGGGGTGATCAAAGAAGGTTTCATGGAGAAAGTGAGCTGAACTTTGAAAGAAGAAAGATTCTGCAAGGCTGGAAGGAAGGCATACTCCGCATAGAGTAGAGTGCTTAGGGAAGGGGGAAGAGAAGATAGGTGTGAGAGAGAGAGCCTCTGAAGGCACTGAAGACTACCCCCAAAGAGAGACATCTTCCAAAGTAACATATTATAATGGTGCTTTTTGTTGTAACACAGAACTGGAAACAAAGTAGGTAAGCGTCAATGGGAGAATGGCTGAGCAAAATATGGTTCATAAAAGTAATGTTGTTGCACTAGAAGAGGCTGGTTACATTAGCCAGTCCAAGATACCTTTCCCAGGGCAGCAACTCCTACCAGTGTCCCCTCCTAGCTGGACCTCCAGCTCCTGCCCTTTGGCTCTGGTGTTTTGTGAGAACTCACCATATCTAGCCAGCCCTAGCCCCTTAAAGACTCCATCTTCCTGTCCTACCTTCATGTGGGTACCACCTTCCCACCTCCTCCACCACTGACCCTCTTCCATTTCCTTCCCTGAAAACAACAGTTAAATCAATTCATTGTCTGTGGAACAACCCTATGGCTTCTCTGTGACTACACCCTTCCCTGGCCACCACCTGCCCTGTGTTGGCTCCTCCAATGAGAATTTAAAATGCCTTGAGAGCAGAGACCGGCACTCTGTTGTATCTACAATCCCAATGCTGACCAAACACCTGGCACATAGTAAGAACTTAATAAATGCTTTTTTTAAAAAAAATCAATCTTTCAAGACAGATTCAGAGAAATCTGGGTAGACTTGCATGAAATGATGCTAAGTGAAGTGGGCAGAACCAAGAGAACAATTTCCATGATGAAGACATGCCCACAATACCATAAAACAAATTTGAAAGACTTGTATGTTCTGTTCAATGCAGTGACTGAGGGTGAAACATGCTTCCCACCTCTTGGCAGAGAAGTGATGACCCAAAGAAGCAGAATGAGACAATTTCCTAACATGGCCAGTGTTTTTATTTGTTTGACTTTGCTGTTCTTCTTGATTAAGGGGAAGGCTTCTACGGGGTGGGGGGAGTTGGCGGGTAGTGATAGTGAAGAGGAAAGAAAGAAGAAAGGAAGTGAGGGAGAAAGGGAAGGAGGGGGGAGAGAGAAGGAAGGAAAGAAGAAAGGAAGGAAGGAAGGGAGGAAGGAAGGAAGGAAGAAGAGATGACATTAAAAAAAATTTTTAAAATTCACAATACAGAGGGAAGCTAAGAAGGGGACAAGGACAAGCAGGGCAGCTTTGTCACTGTCAAATTAATTGTAATATACACTTAAAAATATGTAGCAATTCACCATTTCATATACAAGCCTCTTTTTTCTTTTTATATTGAAATATTCATGTTTATTGATGTTTATTAGGTTTATAATAGAAAGAACATTTAAATTTAAAAAGAAGGCACTGATCTTCCTGGACTTACCTGAATTGTAAACACCAATTACCATTGTCCTAGGGCCATTAGATTCTGGTACACCTTGTCCATGTTTGAGAAAGATTTTTGCTCACTTATTCAAATGTTGCTAATTGTGATTATTCTTGGAGAATCTCTTTTCATCATCGCATATCCATATAAATGTCTATTTATAACAGAACTTGAGGCCATTAGACTTCTAGAGATGTTTGCAGGAAGGAGTTCAGTGTTAATTTTTGCTGTGTCTGACATAGAGAGTTGCTGAGGAGAATAATCCTGCAAGATCAAAATAAGCCTGAATTAGGCAAGGTCTGAACAATTAGCATTCTTAATGAAAATAGCTTAAAGATAAGGTAGATTTGGATGGGAAAAAAAACCTTTTAAAACAATCTAATTTTGATATGCCTCAAATTCTAAGCAAAGCAAAACTCCCTGCTGGCTTCAAAGCTTCACTGAACATCAGAAAGAGGGAAAAAGCCTGGCTTGGCTCTTTGTGGACCATGAATTTGTTACTGGAAGAGGACTATATGGGTTGTGTGGCAGTCACATAACCAGGGATCAAATTTCAACTCTACCCCCTTGTAGCTGTGTAACCTTTTGGAAGTCATTTAACCTCTTAGAGCCTCAGTTTTTCTATCTACAAAATGGCTATAATACTGCTTACACTATCCACCCCCACAAGATTGGTGTGAGGATATGTAGGATCCAAAGGTCTGAGACTCTAATAAGGAGGAATTTGGCTCCAAGCAGATAGAAATCCTCAAAAATGAGTCTTAAAATACAATTGTGAATAATTCTAATAAGGAAGAAAAAGGGGAGGTAACTAAAAAGCTAGGCAGGTAGGTGGTGCAGTGGATAGAGCACCAGGCCTTAAATCAGGAAGAATCATCTTCCTTAGTTTAAATCTGGCCTCGGACATTTACTAGCTGCGTGACCATGGACAAGTCATTTAAGCCTGTTTACCTCAGTTTCCTCATCTGTAAAATGAACTGGAGAAGGAAAAGGCAAACCACTCCAGAATCTTTGCCAAGAAAACCCTAAATGTGATCAAAGAGGCTCAGAGATGATTGGGTGGGGGCGGGGGGTGAGACAGAAATCTAAAAACCTATGTGCCTAAATGGGGAGCTCCTCTATAAATTCAGAGAATTCTTGTGGGGATCTGGGAGGGGTGATGATCATTAACTTCAAGTATCTGAAGGATGGCCATGGGCAAGGGGGTTTTCACTTCTAGCACCCTCTTTCACTAGCTGCCTTGTATATAATTACTTTGGATTTATTCTCTTGATAATTATTTTTATATATTTATATACATGCTTGTTTCCCCTACCAGAATATGAACTCTTTGCAAGTAGGGATTACTACACATTTTTTGTACTTATATCCCCAGTGTCTGGCACTGAGTGGACATTTAATAAATGTTTGCTTACCTGCTTGACTGACTAATTGTTTCCACTGGGCAGATAAAAGCATGACTGATGGGTGGAAATAATTTAGATTCAATGTAAAGAAAAACCATCTAACAATGAAAGCTCTCTGGCACAGAAATGGTCAGCCTTTGGAAGTAATGACTTCCCCATCACTGAAGGTCTTCAAGTAGAGACTGGACCACCATCAGGATGTTGGAGAGCAGTTTCTTAATTCAGGAGTTGAGCTAGGTGATAAATATAATACTATTATTTTCAATAACAATTATAATTACATAGCATTTATATAGCGCTTTGAGGTTTCCAAAACATTGTACATATGTTATCCCATTGGATCCTGAAGACAGCCTTATCAGGTAAGGCTGTTATCCTCATTTTACAGATGAGGAAACTGAGGATCAGAAAACTAAGTGACTTGCCAAGGCTGCACAGTTAGTGTCTGAGATAGAATTTGAACTCAAGTCGTCCAGTCTCCAAGTCCATTGTTCTCCCATTTTGCTGCCTAGGTCCCTACTAGACTGTAATTTCCTTGAGGACAGGGACTATGTCTTGTCTCAAATTTGTATCTTGCCTGGTCCCCAACACAGCGCTCATTATACAGCAAATATTGAATAGATGTATGGCACTGAACTTTATAGAGGAGGTAAAGGTTAAAATGGATTCATAACTATTCAGTGGGATGTTAATGCCAGCTCTTATACTATGATTTATTCCTGCCAATTCAGTCACAAAAGTCAGGGCTCTTTTAAAACACTGCCACCCCTTGAAGAGCTGGTCATGGGCTCCAGCCCAATGCTGAATCCAGCTTTAGGACTTCATTCCTACCATGACCTGATTGGATCTCATCCTTTGCTCAAGTGATTAAACAGGGAAGACCAGTCTTGGAAATAAGAAAACTTTTGTTTATGGGGGCAGGCAGTGGGAAAGATTTCTTCTTTTCTGTGATTCAGAAGCCCAAATGGCCTTTGTAGCTCTCTCTCTGAGATTCCCATTTCCACCTGGCATATGTGAGTCATAACAGGATGGATATGGGCATGAGGGAACAAAGAGATCATTTGCTTTATATGTAATTGCTGGTGTTTACAATCCTGGTATCCAAGAGAAGAAGAACATGTTGTGTGTTGAAAGTCACAGGATTCAGGTAATTTAGCAGAATGGTTAGAGAGAACCGGTGGAATTCCAGACATGAGGGACAGCAGTATTAGGAGATACACTTTCCTATCTGAGGAGCAGCAAGGAGACCAGGGTCACAAAAACACAGAATCCTTGAGGGCAAGGGGTATAAAATTGTAGAATGTTTGGGGGGAGGGGAGAAGTTATGAAGGGCTTTAAATGCCAACAGAGGATTTTATATTTGATCCAGGAAGTGATAGGAAGCCATGGGAGTTTATTGAGTTGGGGGGGTAAGGGTGACACAGTCAGACCTGTGCCCTAAGAGGATCACTTTATCAGCTGAGTGAAGGATGGACTAGAATGGGGAGAGACTTGAGGCAGACAAAACAAGGCTCTTGCAAAAAGTTGTTGACCACTTGTCCAGTGGGTTATAAATGAGAATTCTTTTTTTTGTCTTGTTTGGACTACATGGCTGGACAATATGGAGGTTTCTTCCAACTCTCATATTCTATGGCTGTGAATTTTTCTGGACTGACAATCTTCACTCAGAACGGCATGATATTGCTACCCCCTCCTCTCTCTCTCTCTGTCTCTGTATCTCTCTCTCTCTCTCTCTCTCTCTCTCTCTCTCTCTATCTCTCTCTCTCTCTCTCTGTCACACACACAACACACACACACACACACACACAACTGTACATTACTTCCCCTTGCATATTCTGCTGTCCAGTCAAAATGGAATCCTCTTTGCTCCTTACACGCAACACTTCATCTGTTTTCCATGTCTTCGTTTCCTATTTCTGTGCCTTTATACTGATTGTCCCCCATGCCTGGACTGCACTACCTCCTCAGCTCAGCCTCCAGGAATCCCTCTCTTCATTCCAGACAAAGCTCAAGCACCACCTTCTACATGAAGGTAGCTGCCCCAGCTGTTAGCACCCTCTATTTCAAACTACCCTGTATTTATTCTCTTTACATTTTTTCTATATATATGTACTTGTCTTCCCATTAGAAGTAAGCTCCTTGAGAGTATGGCATATCTCCAGTGTCTTGCACATAGTAGGTGTTCAATACATGCTTGTTTATTGATACATGAATTCACTGTACACACACACATACACCCTTCACAAACACACCTATTTTTCAACAGGAAAATGAGTGATGGCAATTTTATCTAGCTCTACAAAGGACAAATGATGAATCTGATTCAACTGTCATCATTACATCGCACCTGTAACAGGTGTAGTGACAAACGAAGCTTTAAATGTTTAATGATGCCCACGCTTAGTGAGTGCCAAGCCTCTCCCCAGAAAGATGCATTCTGAATTTCATTTCTCTTCCCACTTTGAACCTATCACCTAAACCAGAAGGAAGGGGGGGTTCTTGGCACCATCAAAACCGAAATGAATGGTAGTATTATAGAATGCTTGAGCAAGAAGAAACATTTAGAACATAGAAGTGTTAGGAGGGACTGTGGAGAGACAGCTTGGCAGAGTGGAGAGTGTGCTGGACTTGGCATCAGGAAGACTTGTGTTCAATCTCTGCTTCAGACACAGGCTGGCTAGGTGACCCTGGGCAAGTCAAAACCTCTCTGTGCCATTGGTTCCTCATCTGCAAAATGAGAGAGTTAGATTTAATTGCCTCTAAGGTCTCCTCCAGTTGTATATCTGAAATCCTATGAGACCAACTAGTATACCTTCTAATTTTTTACCAAGGATCAACCAAAGCCCAGAGAAAGAGAAGTGATTTGTCCAAGGTCACACAGCAAATCAGTGGCAGAAACAACTAGAAGCTAGACATCTAAACTCATAATACATGTTTCTTTTCACCACACCAGACTGTCAGTTTCCCAGTTATCTCAAAATGCATTCTCTAGACTGAGTGATTTCCCAGAATTTCCAGTTCTCCCTCTGTCTCTCTTGATGTGATGTATAAGGAGCACCACGATGGCCTGCAGAGACAACGTCCTCTTCTCAGGGGGAGACTAGCCAACCTGAGGCATTTCTGCTGATGGATTGCTATTGCACGGACTTCTGCTCACTTGTCGGTGACTCAGTGCCCAGCTCTATATGAAAAGGCCTGTGGATTTCCATGCTCATGGGGGCACATTCTGCTTGAAAATATATTTGTTGGTTGCTGTGTTTTTCCATAACATCTCTGGAAATAACATTGCCAGCTACAAGTGTCACTAAAGGGAGAAATGAGAAAAGAACAGCAATTGTAAGCTTACTGCTAGTGACTGGGGCTAGCCAGGAGGACCCGCTGGAATGACCAGAGTGGAGCAATCAGCCTCTCTGGGCACATGGACCCTGGAGGCTCTCAGAGGACCTCCTGCAGCTTCAATTGCCCAGTGCTGTTGCACCTTGCTCTTCCTATGGGAGCCCACATTACAGTTCTTCACTTCTCTCTTGGGATTTCCTCCTGACCTTGTTACGTGGACTGCTCATATCCCTTTCCTTCTGTGACCCCAGGACAGCTAGATGACAGGATGCTACATTTGCCTGGTTACAATCTGTCCTCCGGTTATCAGCCCCTTCCATTCCAGGATGGCCTTAGGGGATGCAGATTGTTAGGAAAAATAACCCACTGCTTAGGGGCACCATGATTGCTCACATTTGTACAACTCTTCAAAGTGTACAAAGCGTTGTGCGTGTGTTATCTCATCTGATTCTCATGGCAACCCTGTGAGGTAGGCTCTATAATTATCCCCAACTTACAGATGGGGAAATTGAGGCTAAGGGAGGTAAAATAGCCAGGATCACACAGCTAGTAAGTGTCAGAGGCAGGATTTGAACTCAGATTTTCCTGTTTCCTTCCATTATGCCACCTGGCTGCCTAATAGATTTAGAAGGGAAAGGGATCTTTAGAGAACATTTGGATCAGAAGGGTCAAACATGAAGCTGTGCCACCTCCCCCTCCCCCAAAAACTATGAAATGTGGCCTGAACCAGATTAAAATGTAACTGGAAAACACTTAATAAAATAAATTTTAAAAATACAATAGAACGTGGATGATATTAATATGAGGTTTTCTAACTCAATAGACAGCCAACGGGGATACTTACATAAGGGTTAGTGGCCCGGGTTTCTTTTGAGTTTGATGCCACTGATTTAGACCAATGTTTTCGTTTGTAGATCAGGTTAAATAACCTGTCCAAGGTAACACAGCCAATAAAAAGGAGAGCCATACTTCAAACTCAGGTCACCACTAAGCATGGCTCCATGATGCTTCTTGTTAACACCTCTTCAGTGCTGGCCTGCTGACTATGGCTGACAGCACCTATCCCTCCCTGGTCAGTTTCCTGGGCCCATTAATACCTCAGACACTGGAACCCTCAAGTTCCAGAAATACTTTAAACACTTATGTTTATTTTTAGGCTGGTTTTCTTTCACAATATTTAAATAAAAAAAAATAAGAATGTTTGACCTGCAAATAGAAAACACCTTCAGATAAGCCTTATCTTTTCTTGCCGAAGCTACCATACATGCCCCCTAACAGATTTTCTTGCCAGTGCTCTCACTTATTGACAATCCTCTCTTGACAGCCCTGCCAGAGGAATCATCCTAAACCACTGCTCTGATCAGTATTCTCAATCAGTATCCTCTTCTGCTCAAAAGTCTTCATTGGCTCCCTATTGGCAACCAAATGAGCTACACACACTGCTTCCTGGCATTCAATCGTCCTCCACAAACTCGCTTTAACTCACTTCATAGTATTCCCCTCTACATACTATACTTTCCAGCCAAATTGAATGATTCTCCAACATTCATTCTTATCTCACTTTCTATCATCTTCTCCATGTGTTTGCCTAGGCTACCACCCATGTCTACCACGGAGTTTCTTCTTCCCCTTCTCATCTCTAACTATTGGAGACCCTCCTTTCCTTCCAGGTCCAAACTAGGTGCCACCACCTCCGTGAAGTCTACCCTGGTTTCTCCTACACACACACACACACACACACACACACACACACACACACACACATGCACACGTGTACACGCACGCACACGCACATGCACACACACACACACACACACACACACACACACACACATTATCTCTCTCCTCAGATTTCTCCTAACACTTTGCCTTTTGCCTGGTCATCTCCTTAGCCCTTATGTCACTGAAGTTATTGTTGTTCGTGTCTTTTCTCTCCAGGAGAATGTAAGCTTCTTGAAGCCAGGGGCAATTTCATTTTTGGCTCATACCCCCAGGCCCAGCCTAGCATAGTGTGTAGTAAGAGCTTGATACATATTTTGGTGAATGAATGGTTACTCTATACTCAACAGGAGAGGGAGAAGGATGTAGGCAGGTAAGATAGGGGCACTGTACTGATCGAGTGGCATGAAATAACAATCAATCGATTAAAGTTTATTAAGCCCTCACTGGGTGCCAGGTGCTGTACTAAGTGGTGGGGATACAGTACGAAGCAGAAGACAGTCCTTGCCCTCAAGGAGCTTGCAGTCTAAGAGGAGAGACAACATGAAAGGTAAGGTGATAATGCTAATAATAACACAACAGTAGTAATGCAGCATGTATGTAGCACTTCAAAGTTCGCAAAGAACTTTGCAATTGTTATCTTATCCTCACAGCTACCCTAGGAGGCAGGTGCCATTATTATCCCCATTTCACATACAAGGAAACTGAGGCACAGAGAGGCCAAGTGATCTGCTAAGCTCCTTTGAAGTCTGGGACTTTTTCATTTTGGCTCGTGCCCCTCCCAGGCTCAGCATGGCACCTTACTGTGTAGTAAGTGATTGCTATATCTTTGTTAAATGAACAGTTACTCTGCACTCAACAGGAGAAGGAGAAGGGCGTAGGCAGGTAAGATGGCAGCAGCATGCTGACTGGCACAAAAGATGTCACTAAAGGTAAGGCAATAATAATAAACTTAAAACTTTGCAGAAAACTTACAAATATCATCTCATTTTATTCTCAAAACCCTGAGAGTGAGGTGTGATTATTACCCTCATACCCAGGCACAGAAAAGTGAAATGACTTTCCCAGGGTCACATAGCTAATCTGAGGCTGGATGGATTTGAACTCGGGTTTTTCTGATTCCAGCTCCAGAGTACGATCTCCACTTATGCTACCCAGCTACCACAGTACGCCATTCAATCTGTCCTCTCAGCTCCTTTTACACTCACAGATAGTGATTCCTGCTCTATTATGGACTGTTACCCTTAATTCCTTCTTTGTTCCAATGGAGATCCTAGGGTCTCATGTGGACAATGCATTTTGTTGTACTCTTCCTTGCTGTTGGCCACTGAACTGGCACCTCCTTCACTTTCCATCAGTGTAATCAAGTAGGGGGCCACATACTGTAAGCAGGGAGGAGGTACTACCAAGGAGGGAACAGATGCCGCTGCTGAGTCTGCTGGCATCCCTAGACCCAGTCCTGGGTGCTCCTAGGAATTAGCACTGCAGACCTCCCTGACACATGGCCCTCCCAGGGTCACCTGCCACCAATGAAAGCAGTGCCTACCATGTCCTTTACCATTGTGGACCTCACCACCACCCATAATTATTCTACTTCCATAACCTCAAACTCTGAAATTCCCCTCTCTGCTCACATTTTCCTCCATCTTCATTTCCCCCTTCCGTACTCACTTTAAACCTATTCTCCATCTGCATTGGTGGGATAGTCTTGTAATTATGTGTTATAGGCACTTAATAAATATTGGTTGATTAATTTATTCTTCTCTAAATTGGCTCTATAGTCTTTCCCCAACAACTGTTCCAAACTTACTCTCCTTAGTCTCCAGTTCAACTGCCAAACTCCGGCTCATTCAGCTGATGATGTTTTGCTGTTGAGTCAGTTCAATCATGTCCAACACCTCATGACCACATTTGGCACTTTCTTGACAAAGATACTGGAGTGATTTGCCATTTCTTTCTCCAGCTCATTTTATAGCTGAGGAAACTGAGACAAATAGGGTGAAATGACTTACCCAGGGTCTAGTAAATGTCTGAGGCCAGATTTGAACTCGAAAAGATGAGTCTTCTTGACTCTATGTCCAGCACTCTATCCACCATGCCACCTAGGTGACCCTAGCCAGGGATGTTAGCTGGGGAAAAATCAAGACCAACTGTTATCAGCTCCCTCATCCCCCTTACTCACAAGCTTCCTACATCTTCCACTGTGCTCTTTCTTTACTGTAGCCTCTGAGAATCAAGTGGCCCTTCTCCTTGTCAAAACTAACCCTTCCACATGTATCCTTAATTTCTTCCCTTCCCATCTCTTCTAGAAGTTTATCCCATTTTTTTATTCATCTTCAGTCTCTCTCCATTTACCCTCCCCTATTCTGCTGCCTATAAACATGCTCAAATCTTTACCTCCTTAAATTTTCACTTGACCCTTTAACAATCTTGAGCTATCATCCTATATGTCTTTTCCCTTATACTATCAATTCCTATGAGGAATTCATTCAATTATTCCATTACCTTACCACCTTATCACCCATTCACTTTTTAGCCCCTTGCAACCTCCCCACTCAGCTGAAAGCAATCTCCCTAAAGCTACTAAAGATCTCTTAACTGCTAAATCCAATGCCTTTTGCTTAGGCCTCCCAATCCTTGATCTTTCTGTAATTTTTTATAACTACCCCCTTCCTCCTGCATAGTCTCTCCTTCCTTGGCATCCATGACACTACTCTCTCCTGGTACTCCTACTTAGCTGACTGCTCCTTCTCAATCTCCTTCAGTGATCATCCACCATCTTGTTAAGTGTGGGTATACGCAAAGGTTCAAAAATGGACTCACTTCTCTCTAGTCTAAGTGATCTCATCAGCTCCCATGGGTTCAATTTCCACTTGCATTGAGAAAGTAATGGTTTTATTTGTGCTACAGCCAAGTGACTGCTACCTATTCAGAAAGTGCCAGCTGGTCTCCCTTTCAGAAAAGGGGAAGCTTAAGGGAAGCCTCTCCACACTCTAGTTTTCAGGGACAGTGAAGTGTCCCATTAAAAAAAACTGAAAGGATTCCATATAAAAACCAGGAAGAAAATGTATCTAAAGGATAAGAGAGGAATTCATACCTGTGTTAGGAAATTCGAGGGTGGAAGATTGTCATTGTAGTTGCTGTTTGTCCTTCATTTTCCAAAAGGACCAGTGACATCTTGGGGTGATGTCTTGGTTGTTTGTGAATCAGATTTAAGTGAGGCAGGGTTGCACAAAGTTATCGGCCTAACTCTCTCTTCTAGAGTCATCAAAGTGCAGTGGAAAGACAAAAGTCAAGACCACTGGTGATGATCCAGGATGCAATAGATGACCTTGGTATCTTCAAGTCACCAAGAGAAGGAATGTAAAAGAGATTACTATATATGTTGAGCTAAGAAACAAATATGAGGCTATTTGTGAAAGGGGAGGGGGAGAGGTTAAATCCCCTAGGGGAGAAGCTGCTGCTTGTCCTCCAAGGAGTGAACAATGTAGATTCACAGATGCAATCATGTAATAGATCATCTATCAAGGGTTAGAGAAATGGGAAAAGAGTCACTGACTCCTTGCTAAAGGAAACTGAGATAGCAATCCATCAACTTGCTAACAACAATAAAGAGGTCCATCCCAGTTCATGTATCTGAAACATATCAGAACCTCCCAAGACTTGTCTAAATGGATGGCTATCCACCCACCACCCACTTCTGGTGAGTTATGGGGGCATAGATGACTGCCAGGAAGAACCCAGCAAAGCATACCAAAGTCCTGGGCAAGAAGCTAAAGCCCACAGGGGCACAGGTGGTGTTTTTGTTACTACTGCCCATTATAGGTAAGGGATAGCAGAAGAAAAGCTGATTTTAGAGGCAAACAGCTGATGAACAAGATGGTGTCTGAGAATGGTATTTGGATTTCTGGAACAGCTGAAAATGTAAGACTGATAGGCTCTTGGCCAAGGCTGGAATGCACCTAACAAAGGATGTTAAGAATGTATTTGGTTGGTGTCATGTAAACCTAATCAAAATTACTTTAAAATGGAAAAGGAAGGGCCTTAAAATTAAATTTAATAAATAAATAAAATTTAAAAGGAAGGAAAAAACTGCCCTTCTTCTCTCCTTCTCTCTTCATGTTACTCCCTTGGAAAAGGAAGGGAGAGATGAGAAGACAGGGTAAGATAGGGAGAAGGTGCATGGAAAGAGAAATTTATCAAGATTGATACCATATATATAGAACCTATATTGGATTACAAACTGTCTTGATGGGGAGGGGGGAGGAGAGGGAGGGAGAGAAAATTTGGAACTCAAAAGCTTGTGGAAATTAGTGTTGTAAACTAAAAATAAAAAACAAATTAAAAAAAGATTGAAACCACAGAGAGAAGCTGCAATGAAGGAAGAACTGCTGTTGACATACTCAGAAGCTCCCCAAAGACCAAGTAGGAAAACTCATGACCTCAAATGTCTATGCACAGCTTAGGCAACCAGCTAGAAGAATTAAAAGTTCTAAGGCAAAGAGGCATCACTGAGAATATGTAGTATGAGGCCCATGCCTGTAATATAATTTTTATGAATACGACTTATTCAATTTAAAAAGAATAGGTTTTGAAAGTGAAAGGAATAATATTTTATATTAAGAAAGTACATATAATATAGGAGGAAATCCAAAAATCAGAGTGAACAAGCATGATACCATGCATTTGGGTGAAGATCATAGAAAAGAGAGGCAGCGTGGGAAAGGCCAGGAAGACTTTGGCAGGGAAGTCAATCACCAGGCTATTACAATAATCCAGGTGTGAGGTCATGGGAGCCTTCACAAGGGTAGTGTCAATGTTGAAGGTGAGAATGGGATAGGGGGTATGCAAGAGATAGTGTGAAAGTCAAATCAACAGACCCGAGCAATAGACTGGATATGGGGATGGGAAGAGGGAGAAAGACTAAGAAGTAGAGGATGGTACCTAGGTTGCAAACCTGGGTGACTGAGAGGGTAGTAGTATCCTTGACAATAATAAGGAAGTTTGTAAGGGGATGGGAGAAAGACAATGAGTTTGGTTTTGGATATATTGAATTTAAGACGTCTATGGGACATCCAGTTTGTAAAGCCCAATAGGCAGTTGGAGATGCAAGGCTGAAGGTCAGCAGGGAGATTAGGGTAGGATTGAGAAACAGCAACATAGAGGTGATAATTGAATTCGTGGGAGCTGATGAGATCACCAAGGGAAACAGTAGGAGAAGAAAAGGGGGTCTAGGACAGAACCCTGTGAAATACCTACTATCAAATTAACTACAAAGGAATATGAAGGAAGATACTATCTGCATCCAGAGAAAGAAATGATAAATAGAAGTGTGTATAGAATGATTTTTACATATATATATATGTATATATATATATACACATACATACATGTTTGTGTCTAATGGTAACTAGCTCTAGGGCGGGGGAATGGAAGAAAATGGAAAAAAAGAAATTTAAATGATAACTTTATTATATATTTAAAAGGAATAGCAAGTTGTGCATAATAGATTTTCAGTTTCATATATAATCATCTTTTTATTATGCTGTATTACAAAAATGCTTGTTTTATTTCATAAATTTAAAATGAACATTAAAAAAATTTTAAAGGAGTGATCTGAATAAAGATCCTGCAAAGGTAACTGAAAAGGAGTAGTCAGATATGGAGGAGATTCAAGAGAGAAAGGGGTCATGAAAATCTAAAGAGAAAAGAGTGCCAAAGAGAAGAGGGTGACCAGTGGTGTCAAAGGCTGCAGAAAGGCCAAAAAGGAAGAGGACTGAGAAAAGGCCATTAGATCTAATAGTTAAGAGATTGATGGTAACTTTGGAGAAAGTGGTTTCATTGAATGATGAGATCAGAAGTCAAATTGTAGAGAGCTAAGAAGAGAATGAATGTAAAGGAAATGGTGTACTGATTGTAGGTCAGACTTCTTAAAGGGTTTAACCACAAAGGAAAGCAGAGGATAGTAGCTAGTGAGGATGAATGGATCAAGTGAGGTTTTTTGAAGGTGGGGGAGAAAGGAAAGGTTTTTAAGAAATAGAGAAGTAGCCAGTACACAGGAAGAGATCAAAGATAAATGAGAGAGGGCAATGATAGAGGAGGAAGTTGGCTGTAGAAAGACAGGATAGAATGGAATCATGTGCATGTCAACGAGTTTGCCTTGGCGTGGAGTAGATCTGCCTCTTCACATAAGACAAATGTGAAAGAGAAGACAGTGGCAGAAGACGTCTGAGTGATATGAAATGAGAAGGAAGGGAGAAGCAGGAGCTTTCAGTGAATGGCCTCAATTTTTCAGTTAGATTTAAGGAAAGGTTTTCAGCTGAGATGCTGAAGGAGGGGGAGGAACTATGGGAGATTTGAGGAGGGATAAAAAGGTTTGGAAAAGTTGTTATGGTGAATAGAATGGTGAGTCAATCAGGGAAGTGTAGAAGCATAGTCTTTGCATAGTGAGGGCCCAGTTGAGATTATGTAACAAATTTATAGTGGAGGAAACCCAAGACTAAAGTTTGGCAGGGAAAGATAAGTGATAGGATAAGGGGGAAAGGGATTCAAAATAAAGGACAGTGCCAAGTTGGTTCACCAAGATGGCAAAGGGAGGTGAGGGTATAGCTAGTGCAGGGGTAATATTCTGGGAAAGAACTGAGGGGTTAGGATATTGAGGGTCATAGAGATAATGAAAAGCAGAGGTGTAGTGACAATGGATTGTGATCAGATCAGAAAATTTCCGAGTTCATTAACATGGAAGTGGTGCACTGATGGGTGATGGCAAAATCAAGGGCAATACCATCTCTGTGTATAACTAAGGTAGGGTGGCAGGAATAGGACACGGGAAATAAATAAGTTGAAGAGTTGGGAAATGAATATATTGAAATCCCCTCGTGTGAAGGCAGGAGTTGGGGACAGGAGAGAGACTGTGGATCAGACACTGAACTCATTGAGGAAAGAAGGGGAATGTCCTGGAGGTCAGTAGACAATAGCTACCAGAATTTTGAGTGGGTGGTAGATAGGGATTGAGTGAACTTCAAAGGAGGAGTTTACTTGAATGATTGTGGTAAAGGGTGGGCTTGGCAGTGGCAATGGGAAGCAAAGAGTATTCCAACTCCCCCACCTTGACAAGTGAGACATGAACAAGTGAATGTGCAACCAGTGCTAGAAAAGATGGCCAAGGAGACTGTGTCATCAAGAAGGAACTAGATCTTACTGAGAGCCAGAAGAAGGAAGGAGTGGGAAAGGAAAACATCTACGATGAAAGCAAGCTTTTTAAAAAAAAAAAACTTATGAATCAAGCATTCCAGAGAGCATAGTGGAAGGGATGGGTAGCTTTGTTGGGGGGTGGGGAGCAAAGAAAATAATAATAATAACAATGATGACAACGACTAGCATTTATATGAGCTTTAAGGTTTGCAAAGTACTTTACAAACATTATATTATTTGATCCTCAAAACAACCCTGAGAGGGAGAAGTGGCTAAGAGAGCAGACAGACAGTGGGAGCTGGAGAACAGGAATTTGAATAATGTCAGCCAGAGTTTCAGAATCACTGGGTTGGGTAAGGTATGATTGGGGGAGTTTGTTAATCACTGACAAATGAGTGCAGGCGAGTTATCCACATCCCTAGAATTTTGGCTTTAGGGTAGAGTCCTTTCAGGGTGTTAGCAGAAGAGCTAACTTTTTTGACTTGATTTAATAAAAATTTCATCATTAAAAAATGGAGGAACCAGTAAGAGGAAATTCTATTCTAAATATAATTCTCACCAACAGGGAGAAACTGGCTTATGGGTTAGAAATGAAATGAACTTTGAGGAAGAAAGTGACTACTCCCTTGTAATAGGAGAGAAAACTCAGGTATATTTTGGCATATTTTAGGAAAGCAAATTTCCAAAGGTTCAGAAGAAAAATAGGTAGGATTCCATGAACTAAAATTCTGTAGTCAAAATCAGCTGTGGAAGGATGAGAAATTCTCAAAAATGAAATTCTGAAGATAGAAAAAGAAACAAATTGATAAGTAGGGAAAATAGGAACTGTCGAAAAAGACCAATGTTGATTAACTGAGAACTCACCAATCTTTTAACATTTAATATGTGCACAAAAAACAGAAATAAGAAAAAGTAATAGGATAACAAGAATAGATAGTATTTATATAGCACTTTAAGGTTTGCAAAACACCTTAGAAATATTATACGTAGATATATTACATAGAGATAGAGATATATTATATAGAGATAGAGATATATATAATTATATAATATATGTTATCTCATTTGATCCTCACAACAACCCTGGGAGGTAAGTGCCAGTATTATCCCCATTTCACAGATGAGGAAACTGAGGCTTAGAGAGTTCAAGTGACTTGCCCATGGTTACACATCCAGCAAGTGTCTGAAACAGTATTTTATCTCTCATCTTCCTCGTTCCAGATCCAGCACTCTACCCACTACACCACCTAGCTACCTAGAACACAAAAGTGCCACAATCCTATAAGGATAGTGTAAGGTATGCAAAAACACAGAATGAGCTGAGATTGGCAAAGGAAGTTAAAAACAATAAAAGATTCTAGTAGGTTTTTAAAGCTACAGTGAGGAGGGTGGATCAGAAAAGGCCACATCTATTTTGGCATATCATATTTGTAAGGATGTATGTCCATGTTTTTCCTCCCCTTCTACACCATGAGAGTACTACACCTTGAGAGTAGGGACAGTGTGTCAGTCATCATTGCATGTCCCTCGACACCAGGAAGATAGCTGATACTGGGGGAATATTTATTGAATGAATGGATGAATGAGTCTTTCAGCTCTGTTGGCTTTACAATGCTTACTAGAGTGTCATATGGACCCCCTGTGGAATTTGATCGAATGACACCAACTATTTTAACCTGTGTGGGACGGGGTTGCTGAATCATCCTTCCACAAAGCCATTAAATCTTCCCTCTCTGGGAGCAGGGCCGGGGCTGTCCCTTTACCAGGGAGTCTTCATAGAATAATATTTGGGCCCCTTTCTTTCTCTCTGATTTCAGGCTGAAGTCATCCATCTATATTTAGACCATCACAAGGTGTTGCTGCAAAAATGATTTGAGGTTATAAATTCACATGCAAATTCCCCCATAAATACAAGCAAAGGCAAATAATGGGAAGGAGGAGAGAAAGCCCTTGATTTCAAACAGAAACAACTCTGATTGAAGATAGCCTGAGAAACAAAGCTATAACTGGGATGTTTTTTGTTTCTGGGGCAAGGAGCCAGGGGCTGGGGAGATCTCACCTGGGGTATAATCACCGGAGCGGGGAAAAAGCACACCCTAAGAACGACTAAAGGCTTCTAGGATGTTGAAGGAGTGGTCACTACTTGGGCAGGCAAAAGAGCATACCTTGGGATATTACTGGCAGCACCCTTGAAATTTCACAGCCTGGGACAAAGCTGAAGGCATCTGGCCTAGCTATGGTTTTCCTCAATGGGGAAAAATACCAGATTGGATTTCTCTGTCAATGCCAAACACTCCAGGTTTCTACCAGCACCGTAACTTTACATAAATGAATTTGCCTTTTTTTTCCCTCTCTGCAGTTTTGGTCTTCTCTACAGATCAGTACATCCTTGCCTGCTCTGCCCTTTATCACAGACAGAGTTAACCTAACCCCAGTTTTCAAATATTCATGAGAGTTCTGTCCCAGCCCTCTGGGTTCTGACTACTGGACAGCTCTCCAGGTTCTTCCATTCCACTAGCCAGGGCTCTTCTCCCTTCCTCTTTCTTGTACACTTTCTGTCTACTGTAGCCCTGTGCTGTGGCTACCATAACTGTTCTCTTTCCCTTGGTCACTTGTCACGTAATCCTGAGGAACCCTACTTCTAAGCCAGTTGCTGGCTGGCCAGCTCCCAAAGAGAAGAAAGCAGCCCTAGAAATCACTGCAAAGCCCTCCTACACGCATTCACCTGCTTCTAGCTGCCTGGGAAAGGAGCTCCAACACCTGTGGCCCACTCTCTCCTGCCTCAGGGACATTCAGCCCAGGTGACTGTATCCTAATTGCTTCATTCTAGCTGGGAACAGAACACGTCAGGGGAGGGGGGACGTGCCTAGGCAACATAATTTCTCTAAGGGAGAAATCATGCTTGGCTAATTTATTCATTCTTCCACAGAAGCTTAACTATGGATAAGGGAAAAAATAGCAGATTGTAATCTTTCTGGGCATTCAAAAAGTCTTTGATGAGTGCTACACCAAAAAAAAAGGTTGCAGAACTTAAGGGTCAGTAGAATTTACTGATGATTTTAAGCCTAGAGAAGATAAGACTTGGGCTGGAGACATGATAGCTGTCTTCAAGTATTTGGAGGACTGTCATGTGGGAAAAGGATTATACTTGTCTTGCTTGGTCCCAAAGGGCAGAACTAGAAGCTGTGGATAGAACTGGAAGATTTAGAATTGATGTTAGGGGAAAACTTCCTAATAATTAGAGCTGACTGAAAGCAGAATGGGTGACCTCAGAAGGTAGTGAGTTCTCTGTTACTGAAGGCCTCCATAGGGAGACTAGGTGGCCAATTATTGGGAATGCTGTAGAGGGGGTTTTTGATCAGGGAGGTGTTATTTATTTAAGATGACTTCTGAGATCGCTTCCAACTCTGGGATTCTGTGAGATGTTGTTTTAACAGGCCAACTCATGAGATTAGAGATTCTGGATTTTATCCAATTGTAATGATAATATTGATGATGATGACAATGGTCCATGTTTATGTAGTAGTTTACATATATTATTCCACTGAAAGCTCACAACAACCTCAAGAAGTTCACAGTGCTTAATATTGTCATCGTGCAGAGGAAGACAGATGGTAAGATGCTACAAGTCAAGTCAACAAACATTTGTCAAGTGCTTAGTATGAGCCAAGAGCTGATACGAATACATGCAAAAAGAATGAGCTCACGCGCTCACATTCTAGGGTGGGGTGAGAACACATAAAAAGGGGCTGTAGGTAGGGATTAAGGGAAGGTGCACTCTGAAAAAGGGTGCCAAGTTTGGAGCCAGAGGACTGTGATTCAAGTCCTCTCTCTGCTTCATAAGGTCATTCCTGTGACCTAAGCGCAATTCGCTTAACCTCTCTGGCCTCGGTTACCCTATGTGTAAAATAAAAGAGTTTAAACACAGATGTTCCTCTCTACCTCAAATCTTGTGGCTCTATGAGTCAATGTCTATCCTATGGCTCTTTATCACACTTCCCACAGCAGCTGTTCCAAACCTGCTCTGCTCTCCTCAGGCCTCCTACACAACTCCCTTCCTCCTCCTTCTCAGCAGAGGACTTTGCCTCCTACTTCACTGAAGAAAAAAATAGATCCCATCTTTGAGTTCTTTCTATACCTCGAAACCCCTTTATATCACTCTCTTTTTCTTGGCTATGGTCTGTGACAAAAAAGACGGCTTTTCTCTTCATCAAGGGCAACCCCTCTGCTTGTGCCCTTGATCCCAATCCCCTCTCAACTCCCCCAGTAAGTTGCTCTCTTTTTCTGTCTCTCTGTCTCTTGTTAATATTTTTGTTCTCCTTCTATTTTCCCCCTTTGCTCTTTCATATTCAACATATCATTATCTACAAGCTCCTTCTCTATGGCTTGCAAACACATCCAGGTCTTCTTCATATTTAAAAAAAAATCATCACTTGGTCTTCTACCTCTTCAAATAATCATCCTGTGTTCTGTGTCTCAGTGACTCTAGCAGCCTTGGAGTCAGGAAGGATTGGGTTCAGATTTCTCTAACAAACACCTACTAAGTGTGTGGCCTTGGGCAAGTCCAAGAACTTTAGCTTCCTCAGCTGAAAAGGGGAATACTACTAATAATGCATGTATCGCCTGCCTCACAGTGTTGTTGGGAAGCAAAAATTAAATAATGAACATAAAGTGATTTGCAAAATTTAAAGTGCTGTATATAAATGCCAGTGATTACGATTGTTGTTTTATAACCAATTAGACCAAAACTCTTGGAAAAAGTCATTCATTCTCCACTTGCTACTCTTATTTCTCACATCCTTCTCAATTCCTTGGAATAAGGCCACTGACTTCAGCACTCAGTGAAAACTGTTCAGTCCAAGGTTATTCAATGACTTCTTACCTGCTGAATCCAATGGTCTTTTCTAATCTTTGATTTCTTTTCAACTTTTGATGTTGACCAGCCCCTCTTTCTGAATACCATTCTATTCCATTTTATGAAGCTTTCCGCAGTCTCCTTTTACCTATCTCACTGCTCCTGAATCGTTTGCTGGATCATCATGTCTCTCACCCCTTGACTATGCGTGTCTCTCAAGGGTCTATCCAAGACCCTCTTCTCATCTCTCTCTGTATCATCATCTCTCATGATCTCATCAGTTCCTGTGAGTTCATTTATCATCTCTCTGAAGATAAATCCTGGATCTATATATCTAGCCTTCATCTCTATTACCTGAACTCCCCTATTGCCAACTGTCTGCTGGACATCTTCAGTTGGATAACCAGATAGTTGGATAACTAAAATGTAGCTCAGAATTGTCCTCCCTAAACTCCTCCTAAGGCCATCCTTCCAGGAACAAAAGTCCATAATCTGAGTCATCCTTGACTTTTCTCTCTCTTTCTGTCTCTGTCTCTGTCTCTCTCTGTCTCTCTGTCTCTGTCTCTGTTTCTTTCTCTGTCTCTCTGTCTGTCTCTGTCTCTCTCTCTCTCCTCCCAACCCCAAGATCCAATCAGTTATCAGTCCTTGTCAGCTCTATTTTCACCACATCTCTCACATCTGCTGCTTCTCTTTACTCATACAGCCTCCATCACCTTAGCTCAGGCTTTCATCACTCCTGGCTTCCTATTCTTCAATCTATCTTCCATACAGCTGCCAAAAGCATTCCTAAAGCAGTTATCAGACTATGTCCCTCCTCTCAAGAATCTTCAGAAGCTCCCTATTGCTTCTAAGATAAAAAGTAATCACTTTGTCATCACCATGACATTTAAAGCCCTCAAGTCTGGGACATGGTCTATCTACCCTGATCGATTATATCTTACTCCTCTTCACATACTCTCCTTTCCAACTAAACTGGCCTGTCTTCTGTTTCTCAAATTCAGTATTTCATCTTTTATCTCCTCACAGGCTCTCTGTGCCTGGAATGAACTCCTTCCTTATCTCTACCTCTAAGATTCCCTCTGTCAAGGCTCATTTCAGGCACCACCTGTTACGAGAAGACTTTCCCGACCCCCCAATTATGTTGCAATTGCATATCCAGGTAAATATTTACCTCCAATAGGAAATAAACTCCTAGAGGTCAGTGGCTGTTTTGGTTCTGGTCTGTGTATGATCAATACCTGGCATGTAGCAGGCATTTAATAAATCATTCTATGTTGCGTGTGTTTCCCCCAGGGGCCATAAAGAAGGCACCTAATTCCTCTTTCTATGGGATGACTTTCATTCAAATGTTTAAAGATAGCCCTCAATTCCAGAGTAGGATTATGGGACGGCAAGTGGGATGGGTCCTGCCCCCTTAAACTTTAATAGTAATAGCTAATATTCATACAGCACTTACTATGTACCAGGCACTGTACTAGGGGCTTCACAATGATTATCTTATTTGAATTTCACAACCCTGGGAGACAATACTGTTATTATCTCCATTTTACAGATGAGGAAACTGAAGCAAGCAGAGGTTTAAGTGACTTGTCCAAGATCACACAGCTAGTAAGTTTCTGTGGCCAGATTTCAACTTGAGTCTTCCTGACACCAGGTCTACTGCTCTATGCACTGTGGTATCACCTGGCTTTAGGCAACCACTACTCAAACAGGGCTTCTGACCGTGAGCAGCTAGGTGGTGTAGTGGACAGAGTGCTCAGTTTGCAGTAGGGTTCAAGGATGTATAACCACTCTGTGCCTCAGTTCCCTCCTCCATAAAATAAAGATTAAAAATATCACCTCATGGTTTTTGTGAGGATCAAGTGAGCTCGTGCACATAAATTACCTTGCAAACCTTAGATTTCTATATAGGTATTAGGGATGACAACTGGACTTGTGATTTCAGGTGATGAAATTCCCTCCACTAATGCAGGTTGGCACCTTCTCTACAACTGAAGATCTTAGTTTCCTTGAGAGCTAAGGGGTTCAGTGACTTGCCCAAGGTCACACAGCTGGTATACATCAGGACAGGTCTTCCCAGCTCTAAGGCCAACTCTTTCCATTGTGGCTTAGCTGCGTCTACTTTATAACTATAAAGTTATTTGCTATTAGTAATTATCATTGCTATTGTTAGCAGGATAAGTCTGAGCTGCCCTGAGCTTAGAATTTCCCTGAGCAGTGGGGAGAAGAAAGTCTCTGTGATGACTTGGGGCAGGTTTCCTTCTCATTTGCTTCTTTGTCAGCAGAACTAAGGGTTAACAGGACGTGCTGCCTCCCTCCCTGGGCAGAGGCTGATGGAGCAGTTCCAAGGAGTACAGAAATGCACGGTCCTCATCACTATCCTTGCTGTTTTTAAATGGAAAGAGTTTCTCCAACACTTTCAGAGGGAGCCAGAAATAACTCAAGAAGTGACTGTGGAGAACAATATGTACGTGACAGGGTGGAGGAAACATCCTTCTGGCGGCCAAAGCAGATGTTCCTGAGGGGCTGAGACAGAGACTGAAAAAGACAGAGGATCCAAAGACGGTCATGGAAGATGATCCTTCTCAAGCGGGGCTGGGCTCAAGGAGCCTGCACCTTGCTATAGGTCTCCAGGTCATTCTCCTCAAGTGCTGTTGGAACAATTATAACATCTTATTAAGCATTTATACAGTATAGACACTAGAGGAGATACTGAGTCAAGATAAGACATAGGCCTAGCCTTTGTGGAGCTCATAAACTCCCAATTGGAAGGAATCCAGGCCAGACCTACTATATTATGAAGCTAAGACCCAGAATGGATAATGAGAGAGGTAGCATTTGAACTCATGCCCTCTCCCTCCAAATCCCGAGCACTCTCCTCTGCACTATGTTGCCCTCCTCAGTCTTATGATCTAATAGAAGAAAAGACACCATGGCTGAGAGCTGGACATCATCCTGTGTCCTTCTGTTTCTGATCTGAACTGAAACTTACCTTGTTATATTTAAGAAGAAAGTGCCTCTGTACTTTTCTCTTTATCCTAATTTGCTGTCTGTTTGAGAAATAAATACATGAAGAGAGAGCTACTGTCCATTTCACCTGCCTGAGGGACCCCAGCTTTTGTTCACAGAGCCTCCACAGGTGCTTTAGAGGGGTCTGGTGACTCGGGGCACAGTTTGAAAAATATACATCCAAGTTCCCTATCACTTTAGGGAAACAGGAGACCTTCCTGAGACTTCATCCCACCTATTATATTTGCATTCAAGAAGGCCACCCAGGATGAATTGATAGGAACCTAAGGACCAGAACAAGAAAGATCAGTGTTCTGACCTGGTATTGGGGCCTGTAGATAGGATTTAATGAGTTTTTTTCCTAGAAGAAATCATTCAATTAAATAGTAAGCCCTCTGAGGGCAGGAACTATTTAATCTTTCTCTTTATATCCCTGGAATTAATAGAATACCTAACACATAGAAGGTGTTTAATAAATAAATGTTTATTGATTGACTGAAGGATCAGACGAACCAATAAGTGTTGAAATAATAACACCTTCTATTTGGTACATTTGCAGGAACGCCACTGCGGCTTAGCTACATATGCCCAAGGCAGTAGAGAGGAGAAGGCAGGGATGAAAAGGAAATCCATCCACCACATACACTGAGGCATCAGATAACACGTCCAGAGTCGGGCTGGGGCTGACACTTCCAAAGCCAAACAGGGAAGGGAATATAACCAGGAAGACTGGAGATCATAGGACCATAAATTGAGAGCTAGAAGGGATCTTGGACGTCATCACTGCAATCTCACCAATTTTGCTGTTGTTCAGTCATTTTCTGTCTTGTCCGACTCTTCATGAGACCATTTGGGGTTTTCTTGGCAAAGATACTGGAGTGGTTTGCCATTTCCTTCTCCAGCTCATTTTACAAATGAGAGAACTGAGGCAAATAGGGTTAAATGACTTGCTCAGGGTCACATAGCTAGGAAGTGTCTGGGGCCAGATTTGAATTCAGGTCCTCCTGACTCCAGGACCGGCACTCTATCTGTCCACTGTACCATTTAGCTGCCCCTTTTCAAGCACAAATCTCAGATAGTGGGGGTTTCAGAAAGGCAGGAGGAAGGAAAAGTAGGCAGAAGGAGAGGGTATGGCTGGGGCAGAGACAGTCTGTTAGATGAAGAAAGACTAGGTCTCCAAAATCGGAGGGTTTGTGGGGGAGACTATGACACTTGAACCCCATCTGGAGTATTGTGTCCCATCCTAGGAGTTGTGTTTTAGGAAGAACATTGACAAGCTGGAGTAGATCCAAAGCAGAGTGGGAGGACAGTGGGGGACCCCAAAACCACATTAGTAGAGGACAAGTTTAAGAAATTCTTCAAAGAAGCTGGCATATAGTAGAGGGATAATGCTAGTTCTAGGAGCAATGGGTAGAAACCTCAGAGCAGCAGATTTTGAGTCAATATAATGCACATCATCCTAACCATCAGAGCTGTCAATAAATGGAATATGCTGCCTCTAAGGGTAGCAATCTTCCTGCCACAAGAGGTTTCAAACCGAAGCCAGATGGCACCACATTTGTCGGTCAGGCAACAAAACTTTATCATGCATTTTCTTTGCACCAGTCACTGTGCTAAGTGCTAGAAATACAAAGAAAGACAGAAACATTGTTCCCTGCCCTCAAGGAGCTATATCCTTTGGTTTGATCTGGTTTTTAGAGGTGGGAGGGCAGGGCAATTGGGGTTAAGTGACTTGCCCAAGGTCACACAGCTAGTAAGTGTGTCAAGTGTCTGAGGCTGGATTTGAACTCAGGTCCTCCTGAACAGGGCCAGTGCTCTACTCACTGTGCAACCTAGCTGCTCCAAAGAGCTCAATTCTAATGGAGGAGATTGTTGAAAATGTTTCCAAAAGGATTCAGAGATACAATGCAAGCTCCTGAGACTGTTTCTTCTTTGTTTTGTATCCCCAGAACTTAGTGTGGTGCCTGGTACATAGCAGACACTTAATAAATGTTTGTTGACCGACTAGTTGATTCACATTCAGGCAGTGGTTGGGCTAGAGATGATACTCTGGGGTAGCTAGAGCTAAGGGATTCTCAGTTGCCAGAGAGAAGACTTACCTGAGGGTCAGGAGATAACAGGGTCTAGTCAGTCAGTAGGTGCTGAGAAACTGGTCCATTCTTAGGCTTAGTCCCTCCCATTTTACCTTTGATCCAGTCAAGCCAACAAACATTTATCAATCTGCCAGGCCCTCTACTAAGCACTGAGGATACAAATAGACAAAAAGAAAAATAGTCTCTGTCCTCAAGGAGCTTAAATTCTAACGGGGGAAGATAGCATAAAAGGGGGCTAAAAATCAAGATGGCAGGGGTGGGGAGAGGTACTCACCTAGAGAGTCAGAGCAGAGAGGAAAGAATGACTGGCCTGGACCCTTCCTCAAAATGGAGCTTCTGAGTGGAACTCACCAACGGAAGAAGGGTACCCAAGGAGAGCAGAGACATATTCCTAAGTGAAAAGGCCATGGAGACTAAAGGAACTTTCAAGTTAAGAAGGCAGCTGAAGTATGGTAGGAATTTGGAAGATGATGATGACGATGATGATGATGATGATGATGATGACTGAGAGGAAGAGGAAGACAATGATAACTATAATGCATTTGTATAGCACTTTAAGGTTTGTACCACAAATAGATCACCTCATTTGATATTCACAATAACCCTATGAGTTCAGTACAAGGGGTATTGTTATGCTCACTTTACAGATGAAGAAATGGAGTTTCTGAGAGATTGGGAGACTTGCGCAGTATCCCACTACTAGTAAGTTTGAGAGATGGAATTATCTTCAATAGGGAAATACTGTATACACAGTCTAGGATAAATGAGCCACAAATAAAATTCTTTTCACGATACCTTTGTAAACAGGTATTGTTACAGGTACAAATTGTGGCCTAGATCATAGGACTATTAAGATGGATTTGGACCCGGTAGAAAGATCATACTCCAAAAGGAGCCATTACTGGCTTGATGACAACTTGAAGAGAAGTCTCAGGTGAATATACAAGGGATTCGTCCTTGGCCAAGTATGTGCTGGTTAGTAATTGGAGAAGAGGTGGAACCAGACTTGCGATTTCATTGGTATTGGGGAATCCCAGTTACAGAGATTCCCTCTGCCAAAGAATATTGCCGCCTATTGTGTTGCTTACAATATTATAAAACTTTTGGGCACACAGAGAGTTTAAGTAACTTGCCCAGGGTCAGGCAGCTAGGTGGTGCAGTGTATAGAGTGCCAGGCCTGGAGTCAGGAAGACCTGAGTTCAAAGACCTGAGTTCAAATTCAGCCTAGCTATGTGACCCTGGATAAGCCACTTAACCCTCTTTGCCTCAGTTTCCCCATCTGTAAAATGAGCTGAAGAAGGAAATGGCAAACCACTCCAGTATCTTTGCCAAGTAAACCCCAAATGGGGTCATAAAGAGTCAAACATGACTGAAAATGACTGAACAACAAAAACCGGGGTCATAGAGTTAGTATGTCCAAGAGACAGGACTTGAACCCAAGACTAGCCTAACTCTGAAGCCAGCTCACTAGCCACTCTAACACACTGCCTCTTGCTATTTAGCATTTTAGTGAGTACCTTATGTGGAAGCATAGACTGTACGCTTACCAAATTTGTAGTTGTCACAAAACAGGGAGAAATAGTTACCATATGTTGTATACTCGGGCACGTCTCTCTCCCCCTCTGAGCCTCAGCTTTTCCATCTGTAAAACAATGGGTTAGACCACATCATCCTTTGGGACCTTTCCTGCTTTAAAAAATCCATTGATCTCAACAATAAACCTAGCCCTGAATTTCAGATTATGGTAGATACAAGAAAAAGGAAAGACAAGATTCTTGCCCTCATGGAGTTTATGGTCTGAGCAGACAGGGTTCACACATGGGAAACAAAGTGCTAAGCAGAATCACAGGGCCAGAAAGGACTTCAGAGGCCCTAATGTTCTCCTAGTCCAAGCGCCTCATTTTACAGATTAGGAAACTGAGTTCCCCAAAATGGAGATGAGTCACCCAAGAAGATACATGCTCGTGGCAGAGCTGGGGCTGAAAGCCAGGTCTCCTGACTCCATCTCTAGGTCTCTGTAAGCTATTCTGTGAGGCCCTGAAAATCAGGAAATTCTACAAGTGACTCTAAGAGGAATTATAGACTGGGCTAGATTTCAACTGTAACAGAAAGGACTGACTGATTGCTTTATATTGCCTTGATCTGTGCTGAGTCCAAATCATTTTTGTGTTTGTGTTGGTAATAAATGTTTAGTAAACCCTGCTACTGTTTCCAGCCTTTCTGTGCCTTTCAAGGTCTCGACATCACCACAAAAAGCAAGATTAAACAGAGAGATTTTATTAAATCGAGCCAGAAGGTCGTTGTGCAGAACAAGACCACCCACTCACTGCAAGAGTTCACCAAATATTGATTAAGCATCTATTGTGAATAGACTTCTGCACTGGGTAAGATGTAATGTTTAGGAAAGATGTGATCCCTGTCCTCACGAAGTTTATAGTCAAGCGGGGGTGGGGGGAGAGAGGAGAGAGAAGAGAACCCAGATAATTGTAATAGATGATCTTATCCCATAAATGCACTAGACAGGTACAATCAGAGTGCTAGCTGATGTCCTAGGAGAAGGGCATTGCTGACAAGGGCATCAGTGACAGCTTCCCAAGGGAGAAGAGATTTGAGCCAGACTTTGAAAGCTGGGTTTCAATAGAGGCAGGAGGACAGAGAGGAATCAATCAATCAATAAGCTTTCATTAAGCCTTTACGACATGCCAAAGACTTTGTGAAAGCCTGGCAATACAAAGATAAAGAAACAGTTATTGCCTTCAGGGAGCTTATATTCTAGGGTGTAAACACGTACATATGCACATACATAAGGAATTACGTGTACTCAAAATTAATAAAAGGTAGCATGGAGTACGTTAGCAGCAGGGGAATCTGGAGAGGTGGTGCTTGGGTGCACCAGATAATAAACACTTATTCAACACCTTCTGTGTGCCAAGTACTGTGCTAAGCACTGGGGGTGCATAGAAAGGCAAAGACAGTCACTATCCTCAAGGAGCTGACAGTATATTGAGGAGAGAACATGCAAACAACTATCTGCAAGTAAGTTATTGATAGGACAAATTGGAAGTGATACAATTTGCACAGAGTTATCAAGAGAACCAGGGATCTCAAGAGGTGGAGAGAGGAAGGGAGCACATTCTAGATGTGAAGGGCAGATAGGAGATTGAGCATCGTATGTTCAATGTCCAGAACATCAGGTAGAACAGCATAGCTGGATCACAGACAGCATCACAGTAATGGATGAAAAGGTTGGAAAGACAAAAATGAATTAGGTTGTGAATAGCTTTAAGTGCCGAAAAGAAGAGTGTATATTTGGTCCTAGAGATAATAGGGAGTCACTGAAGTTTACTGAGTAGAACAGCCTGATCAGACCTGTGTTTTAGGAAAATCATTTTGGTAACAATGCAGACTATGGGGTGAAGTGGAAGCTGTTGCAATGGTCCAGATGAAAGACAGTGAGAGAGTTTATGGGGGTGGGGGGGAGGTGGCTGTGTGAGTGGAGGTAAGGAGATATATGGGAGGGATGCTGTGGAAGTAGAAAAGACAAGATTGGTCATTACGTTCAACATGTGTAGCAGATGAGAGTGAGGACCCATGGAAGACAAGGAGTTTGTGCATCTAGGTGACCAGGAGAATTATGGTGCACTCAACATTGAGAGAGAACTTGGGAAAAGGGACAGGTTTGAGGGAAAGAAAATGAGCTCTGTTTTAGCCATTCTAATCATAAAGAAGAGTGCTGCACAGACACTGAGGCAGGAAAACATGGCATCTACAAAGAGGACTCCAAGTAGTCCAGTTAGACTGGAAGGCAGAGAATAAGGACGGGAAGTCATCAGCCTGGGATGGCACCCTGATGGAGGGCCTGAAACAGCCACTCCCTTCATTTCAGCCCATCTTGAAAGGCTCCAGTATACCACTCACACACCCCCGTTTGGAAGACCTTTGTTTGAATCCCAAAGCCGTGTGACAGATGACCTTGGGCAGGTCACTTCCCCACTGGAGCCTCAGTTTCCTCACTGTAAAGTGGGAATCATAACACCTGTCCCATTTCCCTCATAGGGGTGTTGTGAAGATCAAATGGAAGAAGACATGGGAAAGGGACAGGGAAGGGGATGCAAGCTTCATACTGATGTGAAATATTACTATTTATCATGATCACTCTAATCCCCACAGTGTTTGCATTCCTACTTTTGCATTTCCTAATAATGTTTTCAGGTATACCCAGCTTCGAGATATGGTTTTTCTTTCACCAGAATAATTATTCAAACTCATGACATTGCCTGTAAGGTGAGGGACTTTGGCATAAAGAGCAAGGCACCAGGAGCCCTGATTAAGGACTGTGGCCTGTCACACTTACTGCGTTTGGGGATGTAGCCCCCGGCCTTCCAAGCCCCTGCCTAATCTTACTCACAAACCCAGGAGCCAAGATGTCAGGGAACCATAGGAGACACTACAGAGCAAGCTCTCTGGATCTCTTGGTCTAGAGGCATGAGGGTCCTTTGTAGTAAAGGCATCTAAGTCACCCGTAATCACTGTTAACACTGCAGCTTTAAAGAAAGTACATAGACATTCTGCATATGCCAGATCTATCATTTGCCCTATAACCGGAGCCCACCCCAAATATATTCACCTACACCCTTACTTCCCTTGCTTAGGAACCATCCACCAATGACTTACCGTGCACAATCACCCACAGCCTCACCCTGAACTCCCACAGTCACCATGCGCCACCAACTCCCACACACTCAGCCTGCACCCACTGCTACCAATGCACTCATTGTGCCCACCTTGCATTGGAATAGCTCACCAATAACTTAATTACCCCGCACAATCAACTTACACATCCACAGTCACCCTAAGCACTCAGCCTGCACCCCTCCCCAGCCACCTCCACAATCCAAATAGTCAGTCTGCACTCTGACAGTTACCCCTACCCCCCGCATTTGGCCAGCACACACTGCCACCAATATTCTCACTCCATGTGGAATCAGCTCACCAATGACTCCCCTTGCATGATCACTCCACAACATCACTTTGCACCTTCAGAGCCGCCCCAAGACCCCCACATACTCATCTTGCACTCTTAGAGATAGCCATCCATACACTGACTCTACACTGTCACCACCACCCTGCACACTCACACATACCCCACATACATTTCTTCAGAGAGAGCCGAGATATAGGAAATCTAGTTCTGATCGCAAAATTGCCTCAAAACATGCCTTGGGCTAAGTCAGCCCTGGAGGCATAACTACTAGGGGTTTCCAGCCTGTTCTAGTTCCCAGAATTGGATCCTCCACACTGTCCCAGGGGATGGAGAAGCAGGGGAGATGGGTTCTAGATGTCAACCTTCCTCTGCAGAGGGATCAGGAAAGCAAGTGACTAAACTGAGGAGGGGTCTGACTTTCCTGCTTCCAGGTAATGGGAGCTCCAGACATTAGCCCAATAAACCTTATCTCATGAGAATGTCTTAAGGTAAATAGAAAGGTAAGCAATCCACATCTTTGCCTGGTTCCTGCCACTGCTCTGCAAGGACCCATTTGCCCGTACCCCCAACCTTAATTCTAATTCCGGTGGACTCGTGTTGGGGTAGGCACTGAAGACAGCTTCTCCTCAGACGTCATTATTCACTGTCAGAGGTCAGAGACCCAAAGAATAGCAAAGCTATAAGGGACCTCAGAATCAACTAGTCCAACACATATTTAAAGTCAGACAGCCTCCACTTGGTTCTGTATGGCAGATATGACAATGAATAGGACAGTGTACCTAGAGTAAGGAAGTTGTGGGTTCAAATCCAGCCTCAGCTTTGTGAACCTGGGAAAGTGACTTCACCTCTCTGGGCCTCAGTTCCTCTTTCATTAAATGACATCATCTCTAAGCTTATGAGTTTATGACCCCCAGTGATGGGGAGCTCACCATCTCTCAGAATATACCATTCTACTTCTGGATGGCTCTGGTTTTTAGGAAGTTTTTCTTAATGTGAAATCTAAATCTATTTCTGTTAAACATTTACACACTGTTCCTGGTTCCACTCTGTGGGGCCAAACAAAAGAAATCTAATCACCTGTCCACATGAAGTACTTGAAGGTAGCATTCATAGCCCACCCCTCCCCCATTCTCCAGGCTGAATAGCCATAATTCCTTCAACAACTCCTCAGTCCATTAATGTCACCATCCAGTTGCCTTTCCCTGGACATATTCCAATTCACCTACACTAAAATGTGATGCTGGGAATGAACCTGATACTCCAGATGTGATCTGACCAAGTGTCTTCTCTTATCCTACCCCCAGATGATATTATAGAAGAGCCATCGCTTTCTAGTAGCTCCCAGGATGTCACTGTCACAGCCACTGCAGCCTATGTGTCCCTGCTTCATCTCTTTTTAAAAACCAACAGTCATTCATCTAATCTCTGGCCTGTGAGCACCTGCACGTCTTTCATCCTCTGCCAGGCAGTCTGCAAGGTCTTGCTGATGAAATCTCTGCCTTTCCCTTCCTTCTCCCAGCTATCTTGAAACCTCTAGCTCTCCAGGCTAATCTCAGTCCTGGTTAAGCTGGGACTCCCTCCCATTTGTAATCACCCTCACTGGTATGAGTTTGGCAGCTTGGTATAAATGTGTACTTTAGAGTGAAACTGGTTCAGCAGCTCTGATAAAGCTTTCTCAGAAATTAAGTCAGGACTGTTAGTTTGGCTGGCATAGATCATTTGAAATGTACAGAATGGAAAGACTGTGAGGTCCTTTGGAGCAGGGAGCCTTGATAAATCTGCCCACTGGCATTGCCTTACAAGAGGAAAAGGAAATACTGGGTGGTGGGGAAATGCTGCCCTCTGGCAGCCTGTCCTGTGTATGAGAGACAAAGACCCAGGCTCTATTGCCTCCTCCCCACCCCAAATCCTCCAAGAAATGTGGGCACAGAAATAGGCTTACAGGCCCCAGAAGGAAGCTAGGCAGGCTAGTTCTGTGGGTACTCGAAAATGTAAAAAAAAAAACAACCCAGGCAGTCCCAGAGACTAAATGAACATTTATTTTAAGATAAACATTTAAAAAATATAAATTTATAGAAATAAGCATGTATTAAGTACTTACTGTATGCCCAGCATTATGCTAGGTAATGAGAGTACAGAGACAAAAATGAAAGTCTCTACCCTCAAGTAATCTACTGTTCCATCCAAGGAAGTAAAAGGTACATATAGAATTATATACAATATAGATGGGGGAGAGGTGTTTATATCTCTATGTATATGTTTGTGTGATTTTCCATGTCTGCTATGGGTCTCTCTCTGTGTCTGCTCATCTGTCTTTGTATGGTTCAGAGAAGAGGTTGATTTTGTTTTTTCTTTGTCTCTCCAGAGCCCACCCCAGTGGACTATGTGCACAGTATGGCACATAGTAGGTATTTGATAAATGTTCGTTGATTGATCAGCTGCCTGTCTGTGGCTTTGTCAGCCTATCTTTGTGTGTTTATTTGTGCATCTATATATATATATTTCTGTCTCCTTGTCTCCTAGATGTGTCTATCTACTTATTTGCGCACGCATGCGCGTGCGTGTGTGTGTGTGTGTGTGTGTGTGTGTGTGTCTAAGAAAATCTGCTTATTTCTAGGATGAGAGAGCTGTCTTGGAGGAGTAAGGGCTGATCTGAAGCTTTGACATACAAGTTGACCTGAAACCCATTTGCAGTTGGAAATTGTATTAATTTTCCTCCTTTCATTTTTCAGGCTTCAGTTCTATATTTCCCATGAAAAATCTGTGCCCTGGAGATTCTGAACTTGCTAACAGAATTGAAGTGTTTACATTAGCACTGGTGCATAGAGGGCAAGGAAACCTGGACCAGGACTCAATAGGCCTGGGTTCTGGTTTGTGATCTACAGGATCCACACTGTCTGACCTAGGGCAGCATAGGATTGTGGAAAGAATGCTGGAATGAAAAAAGGAAAGGAAAGCGTCTTTTTTAAAAAATGCAAAGAGAATAGAACAAAGATCAGAAAAAAAAGAACCTCAGCAGGGCAGTTCTGAACACTACGGGGTAAATTTATTTTATACTTTAAAAGAAAAGCAAGCTGGATCAGAGGTGATAATCTTGAGGCCCAAAGGCTATAAGTGCCTCAAAATTCTGAAGAGAGAAGCAGATTCAAATGTAATTGGGAAATATTAAACAAATAAGTAAAAATATAATATAACATAGATAATGTTAATTTGTGATTTTCTAAGTCAGTATGGGGTCCATGGTGATCTATCTCTAGTTTGATTTAATACCACTGCTGTATATAATACAGCTCTTCTGTTTTATGTATCTCTCTCTCTCTCTCTCTCTCTCTCTCTCTCTCTCTCTCTCTCTTTCTCTGTATGGATAGATAGAGATATAGGTACATGTATAGATATATGTATATAGGCACACATATGTATGTATGTATGTATGTATGTATGGAGGTGCCCATTTTATGCAGTGTTTCTTATATTCAGAATAAAATTGTTTAGAAAAAAGGAAAAGAATGCTGGATTTAGAGGCAGAGGACAGGTTCAAATCCCAGCTCTTCAATTTCCTAGCAGTGCGACCTTGTACAAGTCATCTAACTTTTCTGAACCTCAATTTCCTCATCTGTAAAATGAAAGGGTTAGACTAAATAGCATCGAGGTCCCTTCCAGCTCCAGCTGTGCTGTCCTATGCCTAGGACAATGTTTATATCTAAGGCTCCTTCCGGTTTTAAGTCTATGAGACTATAGAAGTCACTTCTCTTTTCTGTGCCTCAGTTTCTTTATCAATAAAATGAGAATATAATATCTACTCTGCTTGCTTCCCATTGTTGTTGTAAAAATCTGATAAGATGGCACATGTGCAAATAATCTGGAACTTCTAGAGACATATACAAGTGGAGATGATTACACCCTCCCAGATCCAAGAGGCACTGAACCTCACTGTCATCCCCCTTCTAAAGACTTTCTCGAGCTGTGGCTGTGACTCTGGGCTCTGGAAGCCATTCTAGCATGGTCTAAGTGACTTCCTCATCCTTCCTTAAAGGGAATGAAGAGCTATGCCAAAGCCTGAAATTAAGTGTGTCTTAAATAACTACAACCAATCCCTCCTGCCCTCATCCGTGCCCTCGCCTGTCCAATAAGACAAGTAAGAACAATTGCCTAGGAAGTTCCTCGATGCCTGCCTCTCCCACAGAGTGTTCACATTTATGTGCTTAACAAAATTTCTCCTTGGACTTGGGAGCTGTGCCAGGTGTAATGGGCACTTTCCCGAGGGGGAAAAATCCTATTGCTGGAGGGAGAAAAAGGGAGCTGTGGAGGGAAGGAGGACCTAGACTCATTGAAATCCCACTATTATTTCAACTGGTGAATTAAGATCTCCCCAAATGGTTCACTACTGTCAACACTCCATTCAGCACCTTGAACAGTTCACACTGTGAACCAGCAGTCAGCTACGGAACTCCTCCCATTGTTTCTCGGGGACTGTGCCATAGCCAGCTCCAGCTCCGGGGGAAATCTTTGTGGCTGCTTTAGAACTATCTCATCACCGGGAAGCCTGTTCATGGTTCACAACTATTGATGAGATCTTGTCAGGAACCATCATAACGCTGGAAATTCCATCCATACTGCTCACTTTCCTCCACTCCAACACCAGCTACCTTGCTCTACAAGTTCTCCATTCCCAAGGGGCTTATGTTCTAACAGGGGAAGACAACACATAAGCCCCTTGGGAAGAGGGAGCTTGTTTCCTTGTTTTTATGCCCCCAGTGCTTAGGATAGTGTCTGGCAAATGGAAAGTGTTATATAAATGCTTTATCTATCTTATCTATCATCTCTCTTTACTAATAAAAAAAATCTGATTTTAAAGCATGTAGATATTTGAAAGACAAATATGTAAAATCTTTTCTCCCCTTGATATAATATTAGTCTGTGTTTATGTAGTACTTTATAGCCATTATCTCACTGAATCTTCTCAATAATCCTAGGAGGTAGAGAATGGAGAGTGTTATTTTTACCTTTTCATAGATTAAGAAACTGAGATTCAAGGAAGTGACTTACCCAAGGTCACAGACCTAAGACTTGGATCTTCCGATTATACATGAAAGACTCTTTCCATTTTACAATATACCTTTCAGAGTAATTCTGGACAAGGGAACTGTATACCAGGAGCAAGTGTGTCTTCCTGGACACAGAGGAGGAGTTTTCAGGATAATGATAAGTTCCGAAACTAAGCAGACCAGAGCTGAGAAGCAGCAAGGAATGGAGCTACGATATGGAGGAGCAAACCCAGATTTTGCAATTAACTGAGACAATGAGTTACATGGATTGTACAAGACTGGGACAAAGGGGTCAGTCCTCTACTGACCCTAAGTGGCTTCTCCTCTGGAGGATAGGGCATTGTGCTCAATAAGGGTGGCACTATCAGTAATGTAGGGATAAATCCACTCTTTAGCTATAAAGGAGAAATAATAACTATCCTTGCCAGCCTCACGGGGTTGTAAATGATGGTGAATGTATTAATACTCTTCTCAGGAGTGTGGGAAGGCTAAAATGAAGTTTCTGTGGTAAAAGGTACATATAAAATTTTGATATGTTAAAGCATTGAGGTCATATCTTAATTCATGCTCAAAAGCAGGTGAATAGTCAGGGCCAGTTCTGTATATTGTATAAGGTCACACAGGTAGTACATGGCAGAAATGGGATATGAACTCCATTCTTCTGATTCTAGAGTTCTCCTTCTAGATTCTCTTTCCATTTGACTAAACTGCTCTCATTTCTCAGCTGAGTCGATTAGCTGCTTGACTTTATTCCTCGGTCCCAGATGTTTCCCCTAGACCACTGGTCATTTGCGAAAAGGACCGGGTGATAAAGTATGGGAGATAGGGGGATGGCTTGGCATAACTCATTTCTCTGTTAGAGAAATAACTCCAATGATGATGTCCTTCTCATCAGAAGCACTGCAAACAAACAAACATTTGACCAACACTTCATATCTGAAGGATATTCCAGGTTTATCATGCTCTCTCTCTCTCTGCACACTTTCCCTGGGTGCCTGCAGACTAGGGTTTCTTTTCAGAGCTCTTAGAACTGCATGGTTCTCATGCAATTTCCCTCAGGAAATGAGCTTGATTTAATTAAAGAATAGATCAAGACACAAAAATTGGCCAAGAAATAGCCCCCAAAGTTTCTGGTTCAGTCACCCGTGGCATTTGTGTTGGACAGCAGCTCAAAAGCTACCCCCTCCATGAAACTCTGCCTGATCCCTAAGTACTTATCCACAAGGGCAGCCACCATATCTTATAGCTATCCAGGACACATCATCATAAGCATTTAGATAGTGCTTTATGGTTCACAAAATCACTTTACAGATATCATCTCACTTTAACCTCACAAGTCTGGAAGGTAGATGCTATTATCATCCCCACTTCACAGAGAAGGAAACTGAAACAGATGGAGATTAAGTGACTTGCCCAGGGTCATGCAGTTGATAAGTGTCTGAGGAAACATTTAAACTTGAGTCTTCCTGACTCAAGGTGTAATATTCTACCCAATGTACTCTCTAACAAGGGACTACACAGAGGAACCGTTTGACAAGTTTCGAATGAATGAATGAATTTTTCCATAGCAAAGATCTCCTGCCAATTCTGGCCTCTCCTTTTCTCTTTCCTTTCAATATAACATTTCTGACAAATGGTTATCTATTTACTTGAAAACCTCCAGGATTGTGGGGCTCACTACAAAGCATCCTAGTCCACTTTTGAATAGCTCTAACTGTTGGGACAGGTAGGTGGTGCGGTGGATAGAGTGCCAGACCTGAGGTCAAAAAGACTCATCTTCCTGAGTTCAAATCTGACCTCTGACACTTCCTAGCTGTGTGACCTTGGACAAGTCACTCAACCCTATTTACCTCCTTTTCCTTGTCTGTAAAATGAACTAGAGAAGGAAATGGCAAACCACTCCAGTATCTTTGTCAAGGAAACCTCAAATAGAGTCATTAAGAATCAGACACAACGGGGTCATGAAAAATCAGACATGACTCAGCAACAATAACAGTAACAATTGTTGGGAAGGGGGATTGTTTTTCTTTATTTCAAGCTAAAATCTCCCTCCCTACAACTTCCACTTACTGTTCCGTCTTCTGCCTTGTGAAGCCAAGCAAAACAAATCCAAAGCCTCTTTCCCATGACAGCCCTTCAGAGACCTAAAGAGAGATTATGTCCCCCTAAATCTTTTCTCCAGACTAATCATGCCCAGTTCCTTCAATAGAGTCACATAAGCCTTGTTTTCCAGGCCTCTTCCCATGCTACTCATCACCCCCTTTGAGTTTCCTCCAGCTCATTAATATCCTTTCTATACGTAGCCCCAAAACTGGGGGGTCATTTTTGCAGAGGGAGGAGTAACAAGGTTGGGAAAGAATAACCTCACCTGGGGTGCCCTAATGAAACAGGAGTGATCCTTTACAAAGAAGAGGGGCATTAATTCACACAATCTAGATCAATTGATGTTGGGCCAGAAGGGAACTTAGAGATCATCCAGCCCCATTTTTTCATTCTACAGAGGAAGAAACCGAAGCCCATAGAGGGGAAGGGATTTGTTCAAGGTTATATGACCAAGGTTGCAAATGATAGAGCTGGGATCTGAACCCAGTTCCTTTGACTCCAGACTGAGGGTTCTTTCTACTGCATAGAAAGTGCTATTCTGGAAAAAGACTGAAGCAGATTCTGTTCACTCTATGCAGGGGGAAAATCCTGCTTGCTGAAAATATTAGGATGTAAGGATCAACTCAAGACGGTTGGGAAAATCTCAAGAATGAAACTCTAAGTAAACAGTGTTTGATGAGGAAGAATAGAGAGAGTTGTCTAAAAGGACCAATGTGGACTCACCAAGAACTCACTGACCAACTTAGAGTTTTATAAGATATGCAGAGAAGATAGAAACAGAGCTATGTCACTGAGGATAGAAGCAGAAGTTTGAGATAGTCAAGTAAGAATAGTGTCAGAAATGCTGAAGCTCAGGATGAGCTAAGGTTGGCAATAAGTACTGAGGACCACAAAATGGCTCTTTTTATGAATGAATGAATGAATGAATGAAAGATCAATCTTTGTGCATTTATTAAGCACTTACTATGTGCAAAGCACTGGGGAAACAAAGAGAAAGGACAGTCCCTCATCTCAAGGGGCTCACATTCTAATGGAGAATACAACACATATGGAAAATTTCAATTACAAGTCAGTAGGAAAGGCCCCATGGTCCATAGGGGGCAGCAGCAAAGCAGATGATAATGCCTCTCCTTTCATGTCATTTCCACTGATAAAATCATATCAATTTAAGATGTTGAGCCACAAGACAGTGCCAAGGACTTTGATGACAAGATCTTTCTTTTCTCAGTCTCCAGTTGCCATGACTATAGCCAATGCAGGAGCAGTAGCCAGGCTGCCTCACCATAGGGTTTGCTTCCCAGAAGGATGTCTGAGGACTCCAGGCTGGAAACACTGCTATTCTAAAAACTCTTAAGTGCAGGATTTTGGGCTGTCTCCATCATGATCCAAAGGGACATTGTGACCCAGGTGGCCAGTATTTTTAAGCTTTGTTGGGGGCAAGAAGATTAAATAAGGGATAAGATGTCTGCTCAGTATGGATGGGATGAGGATAAGGGGTGATGATCAGAAGGCAGAGCTCCTGAACTTTCATTTTATTTCTGTTTTCTTTATCAAGAAGAATGACCTTTGGGTTGAGAAGTATAGAATAGAAATAATTAAGTTAGTTGAAATGCAAGATAAGTGAAAACATGGTAAAAGAGCACCTAACTGCTCTCAATGAATTCAGTTCATCAGTCCTACACAAACTACATCCTGGTGTGCTGAAAGAATCGGTGGATATGACTGATGACTCTCTCTCAGTGTCCCTTGAAAAACCACAGAGAATGGGAGAAATGCTGCAGGCCTGGAAGACATACTATTTGATCTTCATGAGCCTTTCGTTCACAAATGGGACTGGTGAGTTTAACTTTGATTCACAGTAAAATTCTAGAACAATGTATTTCAAGGATAGTTTAAGACCATTTACAGCAGAAGAGGCACTAGTGAACACTAAGGATCAGCTTTGTTGTATTGAAAACAAGTCATGCCAGACTAACCTCATGTCCTTTTTGATAGGCCAGGTTAGGAAAATAATACTTGTACTACCTACCTTATTGGGTTGTTGCATAGAAGGCACGTTGTAAACTGCTACGGTAATATGAATAAATATTTACATAATAATGGTAATCAGGAGAGTCACTCCCTATTTGTTGGACTAGGGCTCCCATAGAATTGAACACAGACCTGTTTCCTTCAGGTGGGTAGCCCCTTTGCTAATGGAGATTTAAAATCAGAGCTTTCTGCTCATCCCCTAGGTGAACTAAGTGATGCTGGAGGAGAGGGGGTGGTGTACAGAAAAGGCAGCCCACTCAGCAAACTTCCAAAGGAGTGACTCTGGTCTTGAAATCTTCCTTCATCAGCTTATCAAATATATGGGAATCTCTCTCAGACTTCCAGACAGGGGCTGGGAGAGGGGATTGATTCCTCTTCTGACCCTCAGTTCCAATGGTAGCTACCATTAATAAGCATATTTTTGGCCTAGATGAACCTTCAAGTGTACCAAATCCACAAGCAGAAAGGGCTAGAGTACCCCCTCCCACTGAAGAGTCCCAGCTCTGGGCTTGCATAGAAAGCTTTGGAACTTAGCAGATCCTGGCTTCTAAAGAGACTGGCCACACTTTTTCTCATTATCTCTGTCTCCTCTATGTCCCCCACCCCAGAGTACAACTCTTGGAACAATCACTAAAGAAAGCTTAGGGTTGTCTCATGCTTATGGTCCACCCAAACGGTATTAATAGCATCTCTTTTGTTGTTGCTGAGCCGTGTTCAACTCTTCATGGTCCCATTTGGGGTTTTCTTGGCAAAGATACTGGCATAGTTTGCCATTTCCTTCTCTAGCTCATTTTACAGATGAGGAAACTGAAGCAAACAGGGTTAAATGACTTGCTCAGGGTCACACAGCTAGTAATTGAGGCCAGATTTGAACTTAAGAAGAGGAGTCTTCCTGACTTCAGTCCTGGCACTTTATCCACTATGCCAGCTAGCTACCCCAGCATCTCTTCTAGAAAGGTATAAATTAGATCAGGTATAGAATAACTACTTATTTGTTCCATCATAAAAGAAATGCTTAAAATGCAAATGTCACATAATCTTGCACTGTCAAATACTTAAAAACATGAACTATAACCCATCACAAAGGACTTATAGTAGCACATATATAGGTCTAGAAAATGCTTGAGGTATTCAGACCCATAGAGAAGAATCGCTTCCATTAAGCTCTGTTTTGTTTGACTAGTCATGCCTTGGCTTGAGTTTTCTTAGTCTTTCCACTTGGAGTATCTTGTTGGCAGTCATATTCTCCCCAGAAAAAGTGTTTCAGAAGTCATCTCCTGCCAGGTGGATGGTACCAACTTAAAACTCAGGAATTCCTGAACTGCTCAGGTAGCCAAAAAAAAGCCTATCTCTCAAGATTGTGATTTGGTCGCCTGAGCTCAGAGAAAGAAACACAAAGCAGAAGAGACTGTCAGAGACTTGGGGTCCAGTCTCAAGCTCACTTAGACACATGCCTTCAATATCATGGTCAAGCATTCATCATAGATAGTAGGGATATAGTAGAAGAAGAAACCTCATTCTCCACCACTTGTCTGGGAATCTGAGTCCCACATACTTGTCAGATGAGTAGAGAGTTTGAAAGGGTGGAGTCACTCCTTTCAAAATCTACCAATGGGCTGCTCTTCTAGGATCAGGGTCCAACCCAATTTAACACCAGTGGGGGAAGACAGCATTTAGGGACCAGAAGCCCCTAGTTGTTCAAATATCCTTCACCAAGGATCCTATCCACCAGAAGGAGCCAGGGTGCATACTTAGCTCCAGGAGACACGTCTTAGTCTAGGAGATGGGGGTGGGAGGTGGGGAGGGAGGATCCCCTTGGTGACCTCCATTATTGATGAGAAAGCTGAGACTCAGAAGAATTATCTACAGATAGTGACACAGCTATAAATAACAGAGTTGGGAGTTAGGCATCATGGTATAATGGAGAAAAATTTGGACCTGGGTTTATACCTTGGCTCTGCTACTGACCATCTAGGTGACCATGGGCAAGTCCAACCCTTCCCTTCTCTGGGCCTCAGTTCATCTTCTGTAAAATGAGAGGGATGGGCTAGAAGATCCCTAAAAACTCTAAATTCTAAAATGTGGAGTCCAGTGCTCTTCCTAATGAGCTATACTATCTCTCCCAAAGATGAACTAAGTCTTAGCTGGAAAAGTGCATATAACAACCATGTCATGGGGAAAAGAGGAAAGAAAACCACTTTTTATTTCTTTCTTTTATTTCTTTCTCAGTTTCTTCATGGAAGATATGACAGTTTATTGCAATTTTCCAAAGCTCTGACACTCGATAGAGCAGCAGTGGACAAGATAATGAGAAATACAATTGTAGCTGTTAGGATTAAAGAGGTGATCTCTGTGAAACTTATAGAAATTATCGCTGTTATCTGTGGTTTGTCAGTTTAAATGCATTAACTTAATGTTGGGGAAACAGAAATGGTCTTTGAACCCAATGAATAATGGAAGTACTGCTTCTGTAGTTATTTTTATAACCTTATTATTACATCACAGGTTCAAGCACATGCCCACATCCTCTGAATATGTGCAGAAAACAACTCTTTTGCTTAGTGGTAACACCCTCCTCTTTCATCCCCTTCATCCTTTAAACAACCCTATAAACCTAAATTTCTGCTCCACTATTATTTTTCACAACCAATTAGTCTAGTGAGATATTGGTATTACTGCGTAACCCCCATTTCACAGATGAGATCACTGAAGACAGAGAAAAGGAACAATTTGCCCAAGATCGCACACAGAATCTGAGGCAGAGCCAGAGTGGAAGTTCAATCAATTGTAGACTCGATAGTGTATTAGAGTTGAGGGGGCCTTGGAGACCGACTAACCCAATTCTATCATTTTACTGAATGGGAAACTGAGACAAGAGTGGAGAAAGGGACTTGTGTCAAGAGTGGAACTATAACTCAGCTAGGTCTTCTGCCTCCCAGTCCAATGCTCTGTCCAGATTGCATTATGCAATCCCATGAATACCCTTACCCACCAATGAGAATCTGCAGAGAGCCTGGTGTGAATAGGTTCCTAGGCACTGACCCCCAAAACCTAATAGCCTTCAATAACCCTGCTCCAATCAGCACCGTTAGTACCCAATCCCTGGGTATTTATTAAGCACCTACCAAGGATCCATCAGATGGAAGAGACAGAAAAGGAAGCAGAACATGGCTCCAAGCATCACTCCGGGTTCTGACAACAGCCAGCCTCTACTTATTCTTATTTATGTGGCATCATGAATGTAAAGAAGACTTTGTGCCAATTAAGGCACAGATCAGACAGATGTTCATGGGCAAGTGCAGGATAAAGGCATAAGGCAGACATAAAGCTAAATGAATGAGCAGCTAGGTTTGTGGGCAAACTGGAGATGGGTGAGAAAGGCTGACTAGGAAATTAAATTAACATAAAGAGAAGCAAGAGGCAATGTGGCATTGACATAGAGAGTCGAGGTAGATGTCCAAAGGAGATGAGCCCAGGCTGGCCCTGATATTTACTGGTTGTGTAAACTTGGACAACTCACTTAACCTCTCAATGTCCCAGGCAACATTCCAGTTCTACAAGTTGTGGAGGAGAAGCTGATGGTCTGCACTAGCAGAGAGTTTCCTCACTGGCAGTGAGGAATGAAACCACAGGCACCTAGTGAATATGTAATGAGCTAGGACTGGGAGGGTGGGGTACTGCCTGATTGAAATATTGAAAGAAATGGTTATTTTCTATTATATTAACAACCCATTATTAATTCGGATCCAGGCCTTTTATTTGCTCATTTAGGGCCAACTCCAGTAGGTCAGTCAGCCAGTTTCTGAAGGACTTGGCTGATAGATGAGATCGTCCTAATCCTCAGCTTCTTCTCCACAACTTGATCTTGGGCAGGATCCCACCCAACTGGGAGACCTTGCTTCTGTTTAGAGTATAAACAGAATCTGATCTAGGCAAATTCTTACCGTTAGGGAATAAGCCCATGTCCTTGCACTCCTCCATTTGAATTTAGGGTGACCTAGCTCATAAAGGAGAAAACCAACCAGAGTGGTTTGGGTGGAGATGGATTCCTTTGTCTAAATTGCTAGAGGTAGTGAGTCTCATCACCAAGCCATGTTCTCAGCAGAAGGATCTGAAGACTTTTAGCCCACCTCCTCACGTAAATGTCCACCAATTAAGGTTGATTTCTTCTTTCAGGAGCATTCCCTTTCAAAAAAAATACTTAAGACATTCAGTGTCTCCATTACATGTCTGGTTACCAAGAGTAACCACTGACCATCAATTTATTGATTATTGGCCAGCCGAATTAATAAATTGATTATTGATTACCTAGAAACTCTGTCTCTTGGATTTTTCATTCATCACAATACCAAACTGATATTGCACTACAACAGTTTTCATTGATATGTTCATTCAATCAGACATTTACCCATCAAAGATTTCTTATTCACTAAATGCTTTACCTTGGGACAGGTACAGAGAGAATAGGGCCTGCACTTAGAAATGCTGAAAGAGCAGGTGAGGCGTCTTCTTTTTGGACCAGACCTGTAACGTCATCTGTGTAGGGAGCTGTTGGTGAGAGGTTCCCTCCACCAATGCAGACCTACAACTTAGAGTCTTAGAGAGTCTCCTGGAGCACAAAGCAGTTAAGTGACCAGGATTGCACAGCCAAGATGTGAACCCAGAGATTCCTGAGTCTGAGGCTGGCACTCCACCCATTAAACCATCCAGCTGTAAGAGACATGAGATGTGAACACAGAAAAACATATTGCAAATGAAAATGTATTTAGTGAATAATGAATATAAAAGGCTGTGAGCTCAGATGATGATAGGTCTCTACCAATGCTGGATACAACAAGGAAGGCTTATGAGAAGAAATGCTGTTGGAACTGACCAATTTTCCTGCTCTGTGTTTTCAAAAGAATAGCCTGAGGCAGTGGGGGATGTCTTTCTAATGCTATTGCTTATGAGCCCCCACTGGTTTGCTTCCCCATTATCAGTTGATATCAGTTTGCCAACCAGACCAGAGGAAGATTTTGTAAACTTCAAAAGGCAGGAAGATCTGGGTCTTTCCATTAAAGTCCTAGCAGGATCCCAGGAGGAGTAACAGATGATAGGAACTACTGCACTGGGGGCTGAGGATAAACTAGGCATGCTAAGGAAAGGAAGCCTCAGGATCTTATAAGAAGCCCAAAAGGAAGCTTGCTATTCTATCTAAGCCCCACAGGGTGTGTCTAAAACTCTTCAATTGATCCTAACATTCTGATTCTGTATTCATCCAACAACTTCTACTCTTTCCAAATTAAAAACTATTTGCATCTAGTTTAATGTCTTTGATTGATTCAAAAGAAGCTTTTCACCTAACCGCTATTCAGGCATTTAGCATCTTGTTAGGTGGGGATGGGGTAATTACTTGAATGATTCAATTGACTCCCACACTTACACTTGTAATATGTGCTTAATAAATATTTGCTGGATTGAATGGAACGGAATGGAATTGCCCAATGACTTCTAGCCTGGACTCAACCCAAATCCTGAGCATCCAAATCCAAGTGTTAGAGAGCCAACCTCAGAGGCAAAAAGACCTAAATTCAAGCCTAGTATCTGACTCAGGGTGAAGGTGTGACCCTGGGCAAGTCACTTCACTTTCCAGTGTCCCAGTCAAGTCTTTAAGATTATACATTGTAATACAATTGCTCATCTACTTTGGTAGAGGAAATTTCCGTACCAGCAGTTCCCTGATATAGAAGTTAGAAATGACAGACCCCAGGGATACCCTGCCTGGCTCTTGTTAGCTGGGTAAAGACTTGTCACCCTGCCCTTTTAGGGCATGTTTTGACCAACATATCCTAATGGAATGAAGGCCTATAAAGGCTGGAACCATGTGCCCAAGGAGGAACTACTCCATCAGAGAAGACACTGCACCTGGAAAAAAGGCCCCAGAGGTCTAAGGGAGCAACATGCCCAGGAGAGATACCACACTTATTGAGGAGTAGGCCTCCTGAGGGCTACCTGAAAATATTACTAGAAAATATCCTATAGTAGTGATGGTGCAAGTTGCCCTTCATGTTCCTGATTGTGGGACCCTCAAGCTCCTTCATGCACAATCCTTAATCATGCTCACCCTCCCCACTGATGTTCTAAATATATCTAGGAGAATGTGCCCTATGTTTTTGGGAGAATGCTTTATTACAAATCAACTTATTATATTATATCATAAAATGCCTTTGCTTTGAACTGATTGTGTCCTCTGCATGACTAGACAAAAAGTAGATGTACCAGTGGGGGCTTGAAAGTTATAACTGTGAGAGGATATAGACTCCCAAAGAACCTTGAACCTGAATTGCTTGTATCGGGGACCTCACATAGGAAAGCGAGTGCTATAGGTGTTAGATATACTTTGTTTCAAAGCACTTTCCCGTTCATTAGCTTATTTGATTTTCACATCAATGCTATGCAGTGGGACAGGAAAGGCTTACAAAGCAGGGCTTAGAGAGATTAAATGTCCAACATCCTATAGTGCATTACTTGCAGAACTAGGATTTGAATACAAGTCTTCTGATTCCTGACACAGTCCTCTGTCTGTCACACCATCCAGTCTCTCACCTCAGTCTCACTTTGGTCCCTGGCAACCTGGTACTAATGACCAGTTCAATTGTCCGGCAAATGTGTACTGCCAGACACTGGAGAAACTTGTGGATAAAGGATCACTGTATTTAGAAATGAAAAACTCATAAGAGATTATCTGGCCCAATTCCCTCATTTTACAGGGGAGAAAACAGACCCAAAGAGGTAAGTGCCTTGTCCAAGATCAAAGAAGTAGTAAGTGGTGGAGCCAAGATTTGAACTCAAGGTCTCTGAATCCAAATCTGGAACTCTAATTTTAGTACATGACCTTGATTTTGATAGATCGTTGAGCACCAGAGATAGAAAGACCCTTGGGAATTATCTAGTTCAACCCCCTCATTTGATAGGAAAGGAAACTAGGGCACAAAAAAGATGAAGGGATCGGATCAAAAGTACTGAGAAAATTTAAGCACTTAGGCTCCACTCCTATTGTTACGGTCTCAGTCCAAGTCCTCATGCTACCATAGCTGGGTCAAAACAAAAACTTCGTATATTTTGTGTATAGTAGTGTCTCTGCTTCCAGCCTCCCCCCTTTCCAATCGTTCCCAAACTTCCCAAACAGATTCATTTTCCTAAAATACTGCTTCCTAAAATATTACTCCCACTCAGAAACCTTCAGTGGCTCCCCATTAACTACATAATATATTCAGCGTGTTCAGTCACTTTTCAGTCATGTCTGACTCTTCGTGACCCCATTTGGGCTTTTCTTGGTGAAGATACTGGAGCGGTTTGCCATTTCCTTCTCCAGCTCATTTAACAGATGAGGAAACAGAGGCAAACAGGGTGAAGTGACTTGCCTAGGGTCACACAGCTACTTAGTGTCTGAGGTCAGATCTGAATTCGCAAAGATGAGTCTTCCTGCCTCTAGGCTTGACACTCTGTCCACTGTGCAACTTAGCTGCCCCTAACTACATAATAATGTATAAATATGTGCTAACAATGACCAAGAGCTCATACGAAATTCATGTTCATTTCAGAGAGAATTCCAGGGTAGCCGTCTACATCTTATTTCATAATCAGGAAAGAGTTCTTGAGTTGGAGGGCAGCTACATGGTGCAGTGAATCAAGAGGACCTGAGTTTAAATCTGGCCTCAGACACTTGACATACTTACTAGCTGTATGTCACTTAACCACAATTGCCTTGCCTTCCCTCCTCCAAAAAAAACCCCAAAAACAAACAAACAAAAAGAGTTCCTGAGTTGGAAAGGTCCTCAGGTGGCATTTAGTCCAACTCCAAATTGGGTAAGATAGGATATCCCTGAGCCTCTGCTTGAACACCTCCAATCATAGGGAGCTCACAGCTCTAATTCTTATAAATTTCATATACTGAGCTGAAATGTACCTTCCCTGAAATGTACCCATAATGCCACTACTAATTCTACCATCCAGGCCCAACGATGATGATGACAACCAGGCGGACCACCATGATGATGATGATGATGATGATGATGCTTCAAAAGAGGAATTGCTAAGTGTTAAAAAAATGGAAGAAAGCTCTAAATCACTAATAACACAAGAAATGAAAATCAAAACAACTCTGAGGTTTCACTTTACACCCTGCAAATTGTCAATGATGACAAAAGATGGCATTGGTAAACATTGGAAGGATTATGGGAAGACAGGCATGGTGTACTGTTAGTGAAGCTGTGAGTTGGCACAACCATTTTGAAGGCAATTTGAAATTATGCAAATAAAATGACTAAACTGCCCATTCCTTTGGACCTTAAGATTATATTACTGAACTTATATCCCAAAAAGGCCATTGCTAAGAAGTTCCCATATGTTCGTAATAACAAAGAATTGAGGACAAAATTGTGCCCATCCATCAGGGATGGCTAAACAAATTGTTTAATTAATCTTAATATAATGGGATTGTTAATCTAGTGAGACATTAATATAATGGGATGTTACTGGGCTATAAAAATGATGAATGTGATAAATTCAGAGAAGCATGGGAAAAAGTATGGAAAAATCTTCATGAACTGATGCAGAGTGAAGAAAGCAGGGCCAAGAAAATAGTATACATAGTAACTACAAGACAAATAGAAAGAACAACTACACACCAAACATCCAAAAATAAATGCAAAAAAATTATAAAGACTAAGTATGACTCAAAATAAATGATATGAGAGGGTGTTCCTAACTCACCTCTTCAAAGGGGTGGGGGAAGGGTCCCCAGGTTTTGCACCTTGCATTTGCAGACTTTTCCAATGTATTTACTGGTTGTGTTTATTTTTTCCTCTTGTTTCTCTTTTTTTGGGCTTTAAAAAAATGCTGTCTGTTATATGGGATAACTTTTGGGGAGGGAGAGAAAGAAGGGAAGGATACTAGAGAAAATTGTGGTGATATAAAAAACAAAAGACATCAATCGAAATATTAAAATAAGTTCACCATGAGAGGTCCACTCAAAATGCTAGGAAAAACTAATACTAGCTAGCGTTTATATATAGTGCTTTAAGATTTGCAAAGTGCTTTATATGTGTAACATTGTTTGACTCTCACAACAATCCTGTAAAGCAGGCACTATTATTATACTCATACTCCACTCCCAAAGAGCCATCCTTTATAATGAAGAGTAGGTGAGAGTCTGGACCCACGGTTTCAATGTAATAAGTAACTTGAGGATGAGTTCCAACAGTGAATATCAATGCAGGTCAGCATTTTCTCTAAAACTTTTAGTCTTAAAGAGTTGCTTAGAGCACTGAGAGGTTAAGTAATTTACCCAGAGTGATGCAGCGGAGGTGAGACATGAACCCAGGTCTCCCTGGCCTCAAAGCCAGGTTATCTCTGTGTATCACATGACCTCTCAAAAACAGGGGGAAAAAAAGAGGAAAAGACATTCAGCAAAACTAAGTAACCCGTCAAAACCAATCTGACTTTATATGCAATGTTCCATCCCCACTTTTCATACCTCTTCTTTGAGGCCAACATGCTCCCGTTTGTCCATGACCCTCTTGGGATAAGACACCCAGAATCAATCACAAGAATTCAGCTGCTCTGGGTGACCAGAGACCATCAGGATTATCATCATCTTCCTAAGTTATCCTCTGACACTTTTTCCCCTTCCTACAAGAAACATTTATACCCTGACAAAGCCTTTCAAACTTGGGCAGGTAGGACTTGGGGCAGGGACAATCAGCACAGACTTTTGACATTAACTCCTCAAGTTCACCTGAAATCTCCATTCTGGAAACTATGTCAAGTACCCTGGCTCCCTTACCTGGCTCCAGTGGCAAGTTCAACACTGTCTTTTTCCTATGATATATCTGCTACTGACCTGGCTCTTTGACTCTGGAATTTGGCATGATGAGTGTGCTTGAAGGGCAGCCCAAAAGTGCCCATCTTCATTCCATGACCAAGGATACTTTGCGTGGTCAAGATCTTGGTTTTCTGAGGTTCGGGGAATTAGTTCCCCAGTCCACAAGTGGGATGTTCCTACCACCATCTCAGTCCAGGTCTGTCTCAGGGAGTGCCTATTCCAAGGCATACCTGCCCTAGGCTACATCTGTACCAGGCTCACCAGACCCTTGCTGTCAACCACCCTGCAATGTACTCACCTGAGTCATAAGTAACCTTGTATTGTTACTGTTTTTAGTCATGTCAGACTCTTCGTGACCCCATTTGGGGTTTTCTCACCCTGGCACTCTATCCACTGTGCCACCTGTGTACTTGAGACTAATTGATGTCCCTTGATTTACCTAAATGCAGTATAGTCTTTTCCTGCTAGGGCATATTCAGCTCACAGAGCCTTAATGACACTTCATCAGTTGTATCATCTCCCTCCAAGAAAGGGCATTGACTTCCCTCTGGGTCCCATTCTAGGGGAGTTGCTAAGTGAAGATAGGCTTTATATAGAGCCCAGTGCCCACTAGCGGTCATTCAAACCAAAACCACCAACACACTTTGAAAAAAAAAAGGGTGAGGCTATTAGTCATGCAAATATCAAGATCTCTCAGCAGAGCTGAGTAAGGAGCCTGTTAGAAAGGAAGTACCAGGAAGAATCTAAGGCTTCGAAGCCTTTGCTTTGATCACTTTGAAAAGCAAGAAAAGGAGAGCAGAATTAGGACCGGTAGGATCCATATTTCTTTATTTTGAGTGAGTTAAAAATAATCATGCTGAATGGACAGGGTTGGAAAGCAAGCCATATGATTTTCCAAGCAAAGAAGTCCAGGTTGTTTGAGCTCTGGAAATTTGGGAGTTAAGGTTCACTTATCTTTAAGACCAAATAGGAATGCCTATGATTAGGAATATCCTACCCCAACACCCTTGATTCAATATAACCTCATTTGCTTCCTGGGACTTTATAACTCCTCCTCTCAGCACCTGTAATTGACTCTCCACTGTACTCAAGAGGCCTTTCCTCATTTTGCAGAACGAATCTGTCACATGCTTCTCCTGTTACTCCACCTCTACCATATTGCTTTACTAGTTTCTTCTAGAATCCTTGCCATGTGACTTTACACTGAAGACTCTGTACAGTTCCAAAGGTTAGGCCTTTACATTTTTCTTAGCAATCTAATCAACTTCTGTTTTGAACCTCAGATGCCTGCCAACGGTACTCAAGTTTCTGACCAATGTATTTCATGTCTCTTCCCCATGAAGATGGGGTCTGATAAAAGTCCTACACCTGGGATTCCAGTGTGGTTCTATAGTGCTGTGGATAGTAGAGGCCTAGTTGCATTTGCAGCTCCTCCTGGTACTTCAGATGGCTTTTTCAGGGGTGATAATGTCTCTAGATGCTCCCTCATTGATTCATACAGTCTCAGTTCTAGGCAGTATCTTCTTCTCTGTGAGAGGCCTGGTAATCAGTTTCTGAGTATATTCTAAGACTGCTATTCTCCCAGGAATTTTGGAAGAGCCCACATCTTCATACAGCATACAGACAACATTATATCTTCTTCCTGATATCATTTAGTGATCAATTCACACTTCCCAGAAGCTTCAGCAGCATCTCTCAAAAAGCTCTGTCTTTTAAATCCTATGTCTTACCTTTAACCAGAATTTTTCTTTATTCCCCAGTGAGTTGGCTGCCATCTTCTTCTACCTTCAGCCACTGGCTATGGCTAAGTGACACTCTGCTCTCTTTACCTAGAGCACTATGGTACCCTTTCAGCTAGAGCAACAAACCTCTTCCTTTTTACTCCGTCAGAGCTCTAAGGTATGTTATTTCCATGTAAGTTGTGGCTTAGGTCTAGCCTCTCATGTTCAACAGTCCTTCATGTTTCAAAAGTCTTTTCCCCACAGTAAGGCATTCCAACTTACCTCAGGGTGATCCGAAGTAGTCAGTTGTTATTCAGTCATTCAGTCATGCCTGACTCTTCGTGATCCCATGTCAGGTCCTCCTATCCTCCGCTCTCTCTCAAAGTCCATCCAAGTCCATGTTCATTGCTTCCATGATACTATCTCTCCATCTCATCCTCTGCCACCCTCTTTTCCATTTGCCTTCAATTTTTCCCAACATCAGGGTCTTTTTCAATGAGTTCCATCTTCTCATTATCTGGCCAAAGTATTTAAGCTTTAGCTTCAGTATTTGACCTTCCAGTGAGCAGCCTAAATTAATTTAAGTATTAACTGATTTGACCTCCTTGCTGTCCAAAGGATTCTCAAAAGTCTTCTCCAGCACCACAATTAGAAAGCATCAATTCTGCAGTGCTGAACTTTTCTTTTAGTCCAACTCTCAGCCATACATTGCTACTGGATAAACCATAGCTTTGGCTATAAGGAACTTTGTTGGCAGGGTGATGTCTCTGCTTTTTAGTATGCTGCCCAGATTAGCCATAGCTTTCCTTCTAAGGAGCAAGCATCCTTTAATTTCATGGTGGCAGTCACTGTCTGCAGTGATCTTTGAGCCCAAGAATACAAAATTTGACATTGCTTCCATTTCTTCTCCCTCTGTTAGGAAGTGATAGGACCAGTTGCCAAGATCTTGGATTTTTTTATGTTAAGCTTCAAGCCAGCTTTCACACTCTCCTCATCAAAAGGCTTCTAAATTCCTCTTCACTTTCTGCCATCACAGTGATATCATCTGCATATCTGAGATTGTTGATATTTCTCCCAGCAACCTTAATTCTGGCTTTTGATTCATCCAGCCTGGCATTTCTCATGATGTACTTTGCATAGAAGTTAAATATAGTGACAATATACAGCCTTGTTGTGCTCCTTTTCCAATCTTTAACCAATCAGTTGTTCCATGCTCAGTTCTAACTGTTGCTTCTTGGCTCACATATAGGCTCCTCAGGAGATAAGTAAGATGATCTGGTACTTCTATCTCTCTGAGGACTTGCCACATTTTGTTGTGATCTACATAGTCAAAGGCTTTAGTGTAGTCAATGAAACAGAAGTAGATGGTGTTTTGGGGTATTTTTTTGGTTTTTGGAACTCCCTTGTTTTCTCCATAATCCAGCAAATGTTGGCAATTTGGTCTTTAGTTCCTCTACCTCTTCAAAAACCAGCCTGCTCTTCTGGTAATTCTCAATGCACATATTGCTGAAGCCTAGCTTGCAGAATCTTAAGCATAACCTTGTTGGCATGTAAAATGAGTGCCCACTCTTTTTGGGATTTCAAGCAGATGAGTAGCTAGGGACAAAGGTTATGAATACAGTCTGTGCCCTAGGGGCAATTTCATTATCTAAATGGCCTGTTCACACAATTGACCCATTCAAGCTTCAGACTCTTTTTAATGTGAGAAATATCTACTTTATACCTGAAAGCCATCCCCTTTACAATTCAATTTCTCTATTCTTTAGGCCCTCCAGACCACCAGCTTTGGCTGAAATCTCACTGAGGCAATTATCTTTTACACGAATAAGGAAACTGAGGCTCAACAAAATTAAATTACTTGTCAATGGTTCCACAACTAATAAGTTTTGGAGATAGCATTCTAACCCAAGTTTTCCTGGCTCCAAGACCAGTACTATTTCCATTACACCAAATTGCTATGGCAAGGCATTGTGTTAGACCTTGACAGCAGCAAATCAAAAAGTCCCTACCCTCAAGGAACTTAAATAAGGAGATACAACACACAAAGAAGAATGGTGGCTTTTAGAGGGACTCTCTGATCTAGAAGGGGCAGCTAGGTGGCTCCATAGTGCACAGAGTGCCTGGCTTAGAGTCAGGAAGACTCACCTTCCTGAGTTCAAATCTGTCCTCAGACACTTAGTAACTGTGTGACCCTGGGCAAGTCACTTAACCCTGTTTGCCTCAGTTTCCTCATCTGTAAAATGAGCTGGAAAAGGCAATGACAAACCATTCTAGCATCACTGCCAAGAAAACCCCAAATGGGTCACAAAGACTAGGATGTGACTGAAATGACTGAACAACAATGACAAAAACGATCCAGAAAGTTATAAGGTTAGTGAGTAGGGCCGTAGAAAGATAGATTGACTGGCACTTCCATTCAAGGAGAAATGGCAGAGTTGATTTGATCGTGACTCAGAATGGATGAGGGGACGTTGGGGGTAATGTTCAGTATTCAAACAAGGTGACTGTGGAGAAAATGGGAAGGCAATAGTGTGGCTATGGACCAGGTAAAACTCTCACCAATCGGGACGGGCAGGGGGAGGGAGGGGAGGCAAGGCATGCAGAGTCCAGGTCAGAGCTCCAGAGATTAAAAGGTTAAGACCTCTAAGGTACCATCTTTGGTCCATGTGGCAAGATAGCTGGCAAGAAGATGGCTGGAGAGTAGGAAGTTAAATAAGAAATAAAAAGAAACATTGTAAAGAAGATCCCTGCATTGGGCAGGAAGTCAAACCAAACATTCCAGGTTCACAAACCCTACAATGACCAAAATGATCTGGAAAACTCCCTCAATTAGCCAAGAATGAAGGGTTCTTCATAAACCTTATTTCAGGGTGATGCCATTTCTTTTGACCATTCAGTTAATGCCAGAAATAGTTCAAGACAGGGTGGAGGCATACCTATACCCCCAGCCCAGATTTAGTTACAGCACCTGCCAGGGTCATTCTCTAAGCATAGCCACGCGTTGATACATGACATCAGTACACAGAGAACCCTTGCAGGCAAAAGTCTTACCAGAGAGAGCCCTGCTTGCTCAGTTGAATTACAGGTCACCGTTGCCCAGACTTTCATTTGTTTATTCCCAATAATATAGTCATTGGTCTTGTTGATTACAACGGGAACATCATCTTTAAACCTCTTCACTGCCTTCTGATTGAAGCAGGAGTCCCACTGAGCCAAGATCGGGACTAGCTCTGACCTGCTTCCATTTATCATAATTAGGTGTTAACTTCAGAAGCCTGTTTGTGACAACTTGCACCCTGGCTTCAAGCAGAAAAAAAGACAAACACCCAGCTTGAATCACTGAAAGGTAATTACAGGGGCTGTCAGAAACTGGGTCTGGCTTTACTTTGAAATCTGTGAAGCCACAGAAATTAAAAAAACAACAACAAGAACCATAGATGCACAAAAATAATTACCAGGTTCCAGCTGAGGATTTATGGCATCTGCTGCGGTGCACACGCTCTGTGCAGTCTGATGCCCTCTCCTAGAGAAAAACCTGGACGGAATGCTTTGTTTCTTGTTAATATATTTGCACATTGAAACAATACAGAAGATAATAATAGAAAAATAACAACAGCAAGGTGTAATGGATGCAGGACTAGCCTTGGAATCAGTTAGACCTGGGTTCAAGTTCTATTTCTCACATACACTGACAGTGTGACTCTCAGCAAGTCACTTAATGTCTCAGTGCCCCCAGGCAACTGTCTAAAACTGTAAATTGCTGGTGAGTTGCTGACCTCAGTTGATAGGGGGAGTTCCTCATACTCATAAAAATCCCAAACTAAGGAGCAACTAGGTGGGGCAGTAGCCAGAGCACCGGCCCTAGAGTCAGAAGGACTTGAGTTCAAATTTGACCTCGGACATTTACTAACCTTGGTCAAGTCCCTTAAATCTCCATTGCCTCAAAAAAAAACAACCTCTCAAGGTAGAGTTGGATCCAGGGGTAGGGAACCTGCAGCCTTGAGGCCACATGCGGCCATCTGTGGTCCTCAAAAGCAGCCCTTTGACTGAATCCAAACTTCACAGAACAAATCACCTTAATGAAAGGATTTGTTCTGTAAAACTTGGACTCAGTCAAAAGGCCACACCCAAGGACCTAGAAGGACACATGTGGCCTCGTGGCCACAGGTTCCTCATCCCTAATAGACCAAGAAAGTAACAAATTGACTCACCTTTCTATGGAGCCCTTTCCAAGTATAAGCCCTTTATATCTTATTATTTAATTAGATCATCCTCAACAGCTTTAGGAGACAGATAAGTAGCAGGAAGATTCCTATTCCCCTTTAAAGGGGAAGACTCAGGCTCAGAGAGGGGATGTTACTTGTCCAAAGTCATGCAGCTCATCAGTGATAATGGAGCCAATAATAGTGGGTAAGTCTTCCACCTTCCAGGTCTAGCAGTGGGACACCATAGCTTGGCTTTTCAGGTTATGAGAACTCTTTCCATTGTAAGCCAGCAGGAAGAACTCAGAGAGACTGAGGCAGAGGCCACAGAACTATGTGAGAGTAGAGAATGGGACAATGCAAAGCTATCCCCCAGACCCAGAATGATTGGATGAGGAAGCCCTGGTAAGAACCTCAGATGGTGAGGGAGCAGTTTACTTTAAAAAAAATGATAGACTTGAGAAGAGGTATGAGGGCATTTGGTACACTACATCCAGGGAGCCTGGACTAGAATGGTAGAGTCTAGGAAGGAGTCTGGCCCACTGTCTTCCTAGCCTCATGTCCAAAGTCTCACTTTTGTCATTCTCCTTGGAGGAATGGCTTTGAAAGTCCTTCATAGCTTGGCTCCTTCCTACCTCTCTGGTCTTCTTATACCTTACTCCCTCCAGGTACTCTGCAATCCAGTGACTCTGGCCTCCTGCTATTCCTTTAATGTGGCCTCCATCTCCTGATTCTGGGCCTTTTCACTGTCTGCCCCCCAGGCCAGGAATTCTCTCCCTCCTCCTCTCCTCCTCCTGGCTTCCTTAGCTACCTTCAAGTCTCAGCTAAAGTCCCATCTTCTTCTAGAAGCCTCTCCTAATCCTCCTTGATCTCAGTGCCTTCCCTCTGAAGGGAGCTCAGATTTCACCTGAATGTCTTGTTTGTCCATAGTTGTTTGCCGATTAGACTGTGAGCCCCTTGAGAGAGGGGACTGTTTTTTTGTCTTTCTTTATATCACTAACACTTAGAACAGTGTCTGTCACATGGTAGCCACTTCCTTTTTACCTTCCCTTCAATGTTTTGATAACTATATTTTAATATAATTCATTTCCTTCGTAACCTTATGTATTTTACTATATGCCTTTAAAAACAATAGTTTGAGAAGGGGTCCATAGACTTCACCAGACTTCCAAAGAGTCCGTAACACAAAAGTGGTTCTGAACCCCTGACTTAGAAGAATCCATGGAAGGAATAATTACCAAATTTCAAATGACACAAAGCTGTGAAAGATAGCTCATTGGCTAGATGACAGAGTCAGGATCCAAAAAGATATTGAGAGGATAGTCGCACGGGCCAAATCTAATGATATTGGTTCCAATAGGGATAAATGTCAAGTTCTAAACTTTGGTTTTTAAAAAATTAGCTTCACAAGTACAGAAATGGGGGAGGTGTGGCTAGACAACAGTTCCTGTGAACTGGGGGTTTAAGTGGCCTGCAGACTCAATGAGTCAACAACAAGATGACAGCCAAAAAAAAAAATCCGGATGCTATCCTAGGCTTGCTTAAGAGAGACATTGTGTCCAGAACAAGGAAGGGAATCGATCTGCTGTACTCTGCTCTAGTCTAACATATCTGCAGTTCTGTGTTCAGTTCAAGGGGCCATATTTCAGAAAGGTCCAAACTGCACTGCATCCAGAAGAGGATGGCCATGATAATTAAAGAGCTGGAGTGGCATGCTGGGATCAACTGCAGGAACTGAAAATATTTAGCTTAAAAAACAATGTAGAGGGAACAGGATGGCAGCCTCCTAGATTTTAAAGAGCTGTTGTACAATTTTTAAAATTTTATTTTCAGTTCCAAATTCTCTCCTTCCTTCCATCCCCTCCATCCACTCATTAAGAAGGTAAGTCCCTTAATATTATAAGTATATAATGCATATATTATATACTTATATATAACAGGCTGTATGATGTCATTTGATCAAGTACAGAGCTCTGCTCACAGTAGGCACTTAATAAATGCTTGTTGAATGCTTCAGAGCCAGTTTAGGAACTGAACAAGAAAACCAGTGTCATCACTTGAGTTCCTCAGCTCATTTCTGTTCCCCCTCCCCAAAGGCATTAACTAGCCCAGTGGTGTCAAACTCAAATAGAACCACATATTAATTTATTTATATTTTATTGTAGTTTTATTTATTTTGTTAAATATTTCCCAATTACATTTTATTCTAGTGCCAACTGTACTTAGGTTTGTTTTGAGTGTTTGACACTTCAAACCTAGTCAGATATCCTATCCAACAATAAAACTTCAGGCAAGTAGGGATTGTTTTATTGTACCTGTATTCCTAGCACCTGGTAATGTGCCTGTTTTGTTGTAGACATTTAATAAATTGTTTTATTTACTAGACATGACAGTCCAAAAATCAAATCCACCCCTAGAGCATGAAGATTTGCTATAACTGAGCACCACCTTAGGTAAGTCCTTTTCCCTGTGATGGGCTTCAGTTTCTCCATCTTCTCTGTAAAACAAAGGGATTGAATTAGTTAATCTCTAGGCCCTCTTCCAACTTTTGTTGTTGTCATGTCTGACCCCATTTGGGGTTTTCTTGGCAAAGATACTTGGAGTGGTTTGCCATTTCCTTCTCCATTTCCTTCTTCTAGCTTTTAAAACAATCATAAAATATCAGCTTCATTAGAATCAACTTCCACTATTGATGAGGTCAGAGCATATATATATGTGTGTGTATATATATATATATATATGTCTATATATATGTCCCTTATAATACCCATTATACATATGAAGTCCTACAAAACATATTTCCGCATTAGCCATGTGGGGGTGGGGGAACAAGAAAAATAAAGTGAAAAAATATACTTCAATCTGCATTCAGAGTTCATCAGTTCTCTCTCTGGAGGTGGATAGCATTTTTCATGAGTCCTTTGGAATTGTCTTGGATCAGTCATGATCAAAGTAGCTAAGTCTTTATAGTTAACCATTATCACTATATTGCTCTTACTGTGTACAATGTTCTCCTGGTTTTGCTCACTTCACTTTGCATCAGCTCATATAAGTCTACCCAAGTTATTCTGAAACCATCCCTTTCATCATTTCCTACAACATAATAGTATTCCATCACAATCACATACCACAACTTGTTCAGCCATTCCCTTATTGATAGACAGACATCATCTTGATTTCCAATTCTTCGCCACTACAAAAAGAACTGCTATAAATATCTTTTTACATATAAGTAATTTTCCTTTTTCTTTGTTCTCTTTAGGATACAGACCTAGTAGCTTAGTAGAGGTAGTAGTAGAAGTGGTGGTGGTGGTGGTATTAATGGTGGTGATTTATTTAGTTGAATTGAATAGTATCAGTATTGCTGGGTCAAAAGGGTATATATAGTTTTATAGCCCTTTGGACATAGTTCTAAATTGTTCTCCACAATGGTTAGACCAGTTTACAGCTCCACCAATAATGCATCAATGTGCCTATTTTTCCATCTTCACTCCAGCATTTGTCCTTCTCCTTTTCTGTCATTTTAGCCAACCTGACAGATGTGATATGGCCAGTTGTTTTATTTGCATTTCAAAGAGCTATTGTATAGAAGAGAGATTAAATTGATACTACTTGATTCCAGAGGGAAGACCTAGAAGCACTGGGTGGAAATTGCAGAGAGGCATTTTAATATAAGAAAGAATTTCCTAACAATTAGAACTATCCAAAAGTGACTTGCTTCAGAGGTAGTGAACTCCTCGTCACTGAAAGTCTTCAAGGAAATACTTGTTAGAGATGTAGTAGAAGAGATTCTTGCTCAGTTACTGTTTAGACCAGCTTAGATTCTGTGATTTTTTAGCTGATTCTACAATTCCACAATAATTCAGGAAAGGATTCCACCACCCTCTTATTTTACCCTCCACACTAACCATATACATATACATATACCCACATACTATATTTCACTTACACATTTACTTTCTTCCCCTGGAAAAAAAATATTTTAAAATAAAATGGTAATTTTCTGCCTGGATTATAAAAACATCTGCCTCAAGTCCCTCATCTTCCTAGAAGGATGCAGGAATAAGTTTAAAAAAAAGCCTTTGATTAGGAAAGAGACCCATCCTGGGTCATAAGATTTCCTTGTCTCCCTTATCTTGTGTCGTTCATCGGCCTCATCCTGTGTCCTTATCTTGCAAGATTTGTCCTGTCCCTAAATCTCCAACCCCCGTAAGAAACCCTAAAATTACATCATCCTCCTACAGGCTGTATAGCTTTCTGTCTATATGTCTGATTCTTTTCCTATATCGGGGCCTTTGTTTAGCTCCTTACTAAATCTGAAGCCCACTGCTTTTGCGTCAATAAAGCTCCCAATGGCTACAGAGAAAGTCTAAGTGAATTCTTTCACATCTGAACCAGCTCTCTTAACTCTGACCTCATCAACAGTGGAAGCTTATTCCAATGAAGCTGACATTTATGATTGTTTTAAAAGCTAGAAGAAGGAAATGGCAAACCGCTCTAGTATCTTCGCCAAGAAAACCCCAAATGGGGTCAGACATGACAACAACAAAAGCTGGGAGAGGGCCTAGAGATTAACTAATTCAATCCCTTTGTTTTGCAGAGAAGATGGAGAAACTGAGGCCCATCACAGGGAAAAGGACTTACCTTAAGGTGATGCTCAGTTATAGCAAATCTTCATGCTCTAGGGGTGGATTTGATTTTTGGACTGTCATATCTAGTGAATAAGACAATCATTAAATGCCTACAATAAAACAGGCACATTGCTAGGTGCTAGGATACAGGTACAATAAAACAATCTCTGCTTGCCTGAAGTTTTATTGTTGGATAGGGTATCTGACTAGGTTTGAGGTGTTAAACACTCAAAACGAACTTGAAGTACAGTTGGCACCAGAATAAAATGTAATCAAGAAATATTTAACAAAATAAATAAAACTACAATAAAATATAAATAAATAACATTAATATGTGGCTCTATTTGAGTTTGACACCACTGGGCTAGTTAATGCCCTTGGGGTGGGGTGGGGGCACAGAAATGAGCTGAGGAACTCAAGTAACGACACTGGTTTTCTTGTTCAGTTCCTAAACTGGCTCTGAAGCATTCAACAAGCATTTATTAAGTGCCTACTGTGAGCAGAGCCCTGTACTTGATCAGATGACATCATACTCATGTAAACTGCCCTGCAAACCTTAAATCACTCTGCACGTTGTTGTTGAAAGGCATACAAAGTTCAAATAAGACATGGTTTCTCACAAAGCTATCAGTCTTTTAGGTAATGACAATGGGAGGATCCAGATGTGTTCTGAGTGAAGCCTGACTTGCTGAAATGAGTGTATAGCCTAACTTTGAATACTTCAACATTATTTCTTTGGGTGTGTCGGCTCTAGTGGGTCATTCAAGCAATGAGCTTTTCATTGCTTGCTATATGGTCCCCTGATCTTGTGTTTTATTTTCCTATTTATTGTAAATGATTGCATTAAATTTCACTGGCTTTTTTATCATTGCATCAATTCCCTTGGTCTTTGTCTTCTGATTATTAAAGGAAACATAGCTTTTTAATATCGAGGGCTGGGCTATATTTAAGCTAAATTCAACACTTCCATTTTTAGTTATTCTTACATCCACATCAATAAGTTTATACAACAGAAATAAAATTACTGCAACAGAAGGTGTTGGCAAAAATCAGTGTTTACTGCTGGTGGAGTTGTGAATTGGTTCAACCCTTCTGGGAAGAAACATGCAATTATACCAGGAAAATTACAAAAATGAGTCGACCTTTTGATTCGGTGGTCTCATTGTTACAATGATACCTCCAAGGAAAATTTTAACTGGGGAGGAGGGTACAAGGGGGAAAGAGTTATCTATATGTAACCAATGGTCCAGCACCCCGAAATTCTGGGTTTATATGGACCAGGTTAAATCTTAAGGTTACTCTCCAACACCACACTTGGTCTTATTTGGACTTGTTTGGCTTTTTTGCCCCTAATTTCCTCTTCCCACATCTAGGTCTCTACAAATGTAGGTAAAAGAATATCTATTTTCTGAACAAGCACTCCAGGTAACAATCCATATTAGGCACAAGACAATGTTCATTTCACCCCCATGGAAAACTAAGACAAAAAACTAACATAAACAATCAATACAATCCTCCTCATTTTCTTACAAGTATCACCTTCACCTCCAAGGACCCATACAGGTCCCTAGTCTTACTGCACTACCCTAACAACTTGGTATTTAACAACTGCTAGTTGTTAGAGAGGCAACCCTCTTCTCACCAAACTTAGTCCAGGGTTTTTGCTCCCTTGTATCATAGATCAATTCCTTGTTATTCTTCCAGCCATGGGGCTACTACCTATAATATCTTGGTCTCTCCAAGAAGCTTATGCTGCCTAGGAATTTACCTTAATCTTTGTAAAAGGCGGTATCCTCAAAATTTCTAGGAATTTGATACTGTCCATGAACTGTCCCTCTACTCTCTCCAGAAGGCTAAGCTTGTGACTACTATCTTCTCCAATGGCCGTGTGGTACAGAGCTTTACCACTGCCCTTCATAGTTATTAGTGACTCCTTAGAGTGAGGATGTACACAAGCACAGGCTTCCCTCATCTGAAACCCTGGTTGCTCTTAGCTGTATGACTCTCTGGTCTAAGTTCAGCTCTCTCAGGATCTCACTGAGGGTCAACTCTGCCATGAAAGATTCCTTTAATAGGCCCAGCACAGAGGGGGCAAATGAGTTAACCAGTCCTTGGGGTTTTCTTAGCCAAAGGACAGAGGCAATCACAAACCAAATGAAATATATAATTCCAATTACAACAAATTGAAAAGTTTTGCAAGAACAAAATCAAAACAACTAGGAAAAGTGAGCTGTTGAATGGTAGAATAAAACATTTTGTATTAAATAACTCTTCTAAGGGCCCAATACCCAAGATACGTAGGGAACTGACAAAAATATGTGAGACCAAGAACCATTTCCGAATGGATAAGTGGTCAAAGGATATAAGAAGAAAAAAATTCTTCTCTCTCTCTCTCTCTCTCTCTCTCTCTCTCTCTCTCTTTCTCTCACCATATATATGTATGTATGTGTATGCATATGCATGTATACATACATATGGATATACATACATCCATATATAACTACATGAAAATTGCTCTAGATTATTAATAAAAATGTAAATAAAAATAATTTTGAGGTTTTATCTTACACTCATAAAATTGGCAACCATGGGACCAGTCAGTGTTAGAAAGACTGTAGAAAGATAGGCACACTCATGCACAGTTGGTGGAGCTGTGACTTGATCCAGTCATTTTGGAAAGCAAGACTTATGGGTTTTTTTTAACGTGCTCCAAAATCTATAATCTTTGACCCAGAGATTCCACTACCAAACATATTATCCCAAGAAGGTCAAAGGAAGTCCTCTAAACATCAAAAATATTTACATTAACACTTTTGTCATAAGCAAAGAATTGGGAAAAAATAGGAAATGGCTAAAAAGATGCAGTATATTAAGGCATTATATTGACGACTATGAAGAATACCGAGAAGTATAAGAAGACTTACAGAATTTGATGCAAATAACGTAAAAAGAACAAAGAAAGGAACATAAGCAATGACTACAACAATGTAAATGGAAAGCACCAACAAAAACTGTACACTGCATAATTATAACGACCAAACTTGGCTTCGAGGAGAAGAGAAAGTGTACCTCCCTTCCTTCTTTGCAGAAGGGGAAACTATGGCTTTGAAGCATTGTCATGTACTGTCAGACTTGGTTAACATATTGATTGATTTTTCTGAGCTGCCTTTTTTCCTATTTTTGAAAATTCTTTGATATAAGAGATATAGCTCTTTGGGCCAGAGGAGAAAAGAAATGAAAGTGATGCAAAACCAAAAGATATTAACAAAAACTTTAAAAATAAAATAAACCCAGGCCCCCAAAGGCCTCAGAGCCAAGGAGATATTCATAATCCCCTCAACGAGTGGATTACTTACACTCACCGTAGGGAAATGTGGTTTCCCAAAACCTCTTCATCAAGCTCATCAGAGCATGACCCTGAATGACACATACAAAAATATTCCTAGCAGCCCTGTTTGTAACAGCAAAAAAAGCCAACTGGAAATAAACCAGGTGCCCATCGATTTGAGGAATGGCTAAACAAATTATGGGCTACAGAAGTAATGGAACAATATTGTACTATAAGTAACAATGAATTTGAAGAATTCAAATAAAAATGGGGAGACGTATGAGGTCATGAAGAGCGAAGAAAGCAAACCCAAAAGAACAATGTCTACATTGATTACACTACATAGTTAGAAACAATGACAGCAACAAATCCATGCTATTATACATGCAGTAAAGAAGGTCAAAAATGAAGATAATGTTGGTACTACAATGTTAAAGTCAATAAATACCTCTTTTGGGCCGGCGATAACTATAGGAAAATAACGGAAGTTTAGAGACGTGCGTACAATCAATTTTAATCTTGTGTGGTTATTTTCTTATTGAATGCTCATTTTTCTTATTTTTATTTTATGTTCTTGTTTATATATTTGAAGACCTGTACTTGTCAATGGAGATTAAAATGAAATGTGTTGGTGGGTTTTTAATTTGTGTTTGAAGAAAGCACAAGTTAGATATTGCTTGGGGGTAGACTGATGCTCTGGGATCACGTGCTGCTCTATTGACATCTTCCTCTCTAGCTTCTCATGAATTCAGAACTAGACATGATCCTTCAGCCGGAGTATGACTATAGCAGAGGAAAGTGAGTATATCACCTCCCTCTTTCTGAATAGTGTTATTAATCATGTGCATTGCATTCTTCCATCAAGGAGTTGATGTGGGGGAATCAGCACAGTGTAGGGGAAAGATTGCTGCTACAACTGGAGTCAGAATTCCTGGGTTTAAATGCCAGCTTTGGGTGTAATCTTGTGCAATTCACTTAAACGCCCTGAGACTCAGTTTTTCTCATCTGTCAAATAAGGTTTGAACTTAGTGATCTCTAAGGTTTTTTTCCTAGCTCTAACCCTAAGATGATCAGGTGTCCCAATGTCTACATGAAGCCATAAGAGACCACTAACATGAGCACTTTATATACTGCCTTTGAGTGGCCTAGATAGATTGGGAGGGAGGAAAGTCTCTGGATGTGGCCAGGTCTATACCTTACATGGGTTTCTATCTTTCCTTTCCAAAACTCCTTCACATATTTTAATTCATTTTACCTACTCTGTGTCTTTACAAGAAGGACAGGAAACAGCCCCCAAAACAGCTCAGATGATCAGGTGGGTGAGGAAGCTGCTGTGGGAGAGAGAACAGATTGGAACATCAGGATCCATCATTATGGAGAGCCAAGGGGCTGAGAGAGGAGAGGTTGTCAAAGGCCTCAGAATCATGAAGAGGGTGGATGTGGAGAACAGAGATTCCACCATAGCCTAGATACTAAGCTCCCATTCATTCTTGAAGCTCAAAAGACATTGTTTTTAGGAGAATAAAATGAAGTCCTACATTATACAGCAGGGAGCAGACCTGCGGGACTCATTACTCTAAAAGGTGTTACAGTCTGACAATATAAACAGTCTCAGGAAAGGTGCAGATAAATTAGTAGGGGACAGAGTCACAGTGGCTTTCCCTAGAGTTTTGTGTAGTGCTTTCCCCATACAAATAAATGACACACATTGCCACTGCCCTGTAAAGCACCTTCTCCCAACAATCCTGTGAGGTAAGGAGTGTGTAGGAAGGTTTGCAGGTAAGAGGAGGAAAAATCAATACCAGATTCCACTGCTTCCAGCCTTTTCCAGCCCATCATCACTGGAATGGAAGGGGAAAGGTCTTGCCATAGGTTGCCTGGGAATAGAGGCTTCCTCTGCCACACATGCCTGCCATAGGCTTGGGCCTTCCCCTCCTCCGCTGTAACCTAAGGAGGTTAGGGAAAGGGGGGAAGCTCCTCTAGAGAGTACTCCTGCATGTCAAAGGCTCCTGCATCCACATGCCCCCCACATAGAAGCACCAAGTGCCAGATGGGGATACTGAGCCATCAGTGAAACAATAGAACACCCCACAGAGAAGAGAAAGAAAGAACAAGCTGGTAGAAACTGCGCAACTAAGGACTGAAGACACGGGCAAAATTAATGAGCCACAAGCCACAGAGTCCTAACACGGAAAAGCAGACCTGGACATTGTCCTTCACCAACACTGTGAGTCATGGAGACTGTGAAAGTCCCTAGAGGAACCCAGAGCAGCACCAGAACTTTAATAAACTGAATTGGCCCCTATTGGAAATGAGAGTTTTCCTGACTGTGTTTGTGTTCAAGAACTTTCTATATTCCCTGTGAGCTACAGCATAAATCTTTGCTAATTGTATTTGCTGTTTTTAGGCTGTTTCAATCACTCTTTGTGACCCAATTTGGGGTTTTCTTGGCCAAGATACTAGAGTGGTTTGCTATTTCCTTCTCCAGCTCATTTTACAGATGAGGAAACTGAGGCAAATAGGGTTAAGTGATTTGTCCAGGGTCACAAAGCTGATAAGTACTTAAGGACAATTTGAACTCGGGTCTTCCTGACTCCAGGTCTGGTACTCTATCCACTGTACCACCTACCTGCCCCATTAATTGTCTACCAGTGTAAATATAAGTCCATTCTGTCTTCTTGTGTAAATACAACTTTCTATGTTCAACTCCTTATTAGTTGTAGTGCTTACAAGGGAGCTGAGGACCCTTGGAGAGGAGCAAAATTAGCTACATAGTAAAGTTCTCTAGGTTTCCCTAATTGGAAGCATGAGTCAGAAATAATTTATGAGAGGCACCCCAAACTTGTACTAGCACCTCATGTCAGGAAGAACATTGACACCAAAGCTATCTTCCTGCTCTCTTATTTTGCCAGCTTGATTACGCATTACTCCTCCTTTAAATGCTCTGCTCTATACTCTACCTGTAGTGGTCTATTTGCCAGTCTTCTATGCAAGACGTACCCTCTCCTGGCTCTGTGCCTTAGCCTAGACTGTCCCCCATGCCGTGAATGCTCTACCGCCCCACCCCTGGCTCTTGGAATCTCTAATAGCCTTTGAAGTCCATGTCAAGTGCCTACTACAAGAGACATTTCCCAATTCCTCTAGTTATTAATGACCTCTAAAAAATCACTTCATATTTATTTTGTAGATATCATATATTTTTGTACATGTTGCATAAGGTAAGTTACTTGAGGGCAGGGACTGTCTCATTTTTGTGTTTATATTCCCAGAGCTGAGCACACGACCTAACCTGTAGTAAGTATTTAATTGTTAATTGGTTGACTGATTAATTCCCTGCTACCTATAAACATACTCCAATGTTCCCCACTCCCCCCCCCACAAAAAACCCACAACCTTGACTTGACTCTGCTGTCTTCTCAACTCCTGTCCTAATTGTCATCTCCTTTCACAGCCAATCTCCTGAAAAGAATTCTGACATTCGATGCCTCTACTTCCTCACCTACCATTCACCTCTCAGTACCTTTCATTCTGACCAAACCATGCTACTGGAACTGCCCTCTCAAAGGTTACCAACAACCTTTTAATGGCTAAGTCATACAGTCTTTTCTCAGTACTCATCCTCCTGGAAGTTTCTGCCGCTTTTGACGTGTTGACCTCTCCTTCCTCCTGAAGACTCTCCTGATTTCCACAGCACTGCTCTCTCCTCGTTCTCCTACTTTGTCTGGCCAGTCCTCCTCATTTTCCTTTGCTGAATCATCATCTCTCCCATTCCACAGTCTTGAGGGTCGCCTAAGGTTCTTGTTCTCTTCAGAGGTAGCCAGGTGGCACAGTGGATAGAACCTTGAGCCTGGAGTTCAAATTCAATCTCAGACAATTACAAGCTGTGTGATCCTGGGCAAGTCATTTATTTCTGTTTGCCTATTTCCTCAATTATAAAGTGCAGATAATAATAACACCTACCACCCGGGGTTGTAGTGAGGATCAAATAAGATGATAATTGGAAAGCATTTAACACAGTGTCTGGTATACAGTGGGTGCTTAATAAATGTTAGTTTCCTTCCCTCTATGCCCTTTGTCTTGGTGATCTTATTTGTTCCCGTGGTTTCAATTGTCATCTCTATATTGATGACTCCCAAATCTACACAACCATCCCTAGCCCCTCTAAATTCCAGTTTGGCCTAATTTACTAAAATCCAACTGAAACTTTCAATAGCTCAAGATCAGAACCTCTAAAACTGAACTCATGACTATCCCCTCTAAATGTGTCCCTCTTCCCAATGGTCCTATTTCTGTTGAGGGTGCCACCACCTTCCCAGTCATCCTGGTTAATCCTTTCCTCTTCCCTCCCCCTACCCCCTACCTCCAATCATCTGCCAAGTTCTGTCGATCCTGTCACAACATATCCAGCATCTGCCCCCTTCTCCCCACTCACACTGCCACAACCCTAGCTCACTTGCACTACTGTCACCACCTCCTAATTGGGATCCCTGCCTCCGGTCTCTCTGCTCCATCCTCCACCCAGCTATAGAATAATCTTCCTAAGACACAGGGCTGCCCATTCTTAAAAACTTTCAGCAGCTCCCTTTAGCTTAAAAGATAAAATGCAAACATCTTTGCCTGGCATTTTAAACCTCCATAATCTGGCTCAAACTTAATTGTAAAGAGGCTATCAAACATCTCTCTCTTCCTTGGCACAGACCCTTCTCCCTAGGCAAATGAGCCTCTAGCAGAAGTAGCTGGTTCTGCCCTATAGGAATATCTTTTTCCGCAGAAAATAGACCCAGAGTAATTCGAATAACCTGGTTCAGCTTCCCTGGAGAAAGATGTGGGAAAAAAAGTCAAGCAGGAAGAAAGCAGACATACTCCTCCAAAGTCCAACACCCTGTGGGAGGTACCGAGGCACGCAGGAGGAAAATGGCTCTGATGCCGGGGGGAAGAGGAGGCATATGGCACTGACTCACCACAAGCTGGTCAGGAGAAGCTGGAAACTAGTTCAATCTGTCCAAGAAAAGAACACTCCCAAAGAGATCCAAGGTACCCTAAAGAGAGCCTGGGAGTGGGGGGAAAGGTATCGTGGGGCCCAGGTATTAAAAATGACTGAGGCAATCTAGCCTAGAAGGATGTTCCTGTGCCATAAACTCATTCAGGGAGGCAGAGAACCTCTTCTGTAGCAGCTGGCCCAGGGGGAGAGATCATAGGCCAGATGCTGGTGAGCTGGCCCCCTGGATATGATCTGCATCATCTCCTAAAGACAAACACAACCATGAAAGTCAGTGTCACTGAGTTAGTTACAGTAGGTAGAGCACCAAAGGATAGCAATGCTAGGAGCCAATTTATGGCAGAGGAAGCTCTGGTGATAAGCAGGTCAGGCTTGCAAGGAGTGACCATCACTTTTTGGGAGTTGAGGAGAGGTATAGGAGGTGAAGAATAAAAAAATGCAAGGACCGGTGACACCTTGAGGGAGCTACCAAGGAAAAAGGAACCATAGGAAAGGAAGAGGAGCCTCAGGCACACATCATCCTGGAGGAGAAAATCCTAGGATCCCTACCTACTGGAGCTTCACACAGGGCAGTACTGTAAGTCACGGAGACTATACAGGTCTCAGTGAGGTGGGCTTCATTGTAGAGGTCTTAACTCTCTAAGGACTCAACTGCAAATATTTTGTTTTCTTTCATTTGTAATAAATTCTATGTTTTGAGCCTTGTGAAGCCAAGGGCTTGTAAGAGAAACTGATGGATACTTTTGAGTGAGTGTCAGGTACCAATTGTACCAGATTTCTACTGAAAGGAGACAACAAATCAGAAAAGCAAGCGATCCACACAAATATACCTTTCTAGCCTTATTATGCTTGTTCAATTGAATTATTGCATACTATTTCCCTTCACTCTATAATCTAATCAAACCAGACTTTACTCAACACACTGTACTCAACAGACTGTCTTCCACGTCTACAGGAAGCCACCCCTTATGCCTTATGCCTGGAATTTATCTCTTCCTCTTTCCCACCTTTCGGAATCCTTATCTTCCTTCAGTGCCCTTCTAAAGTACCACATCTTTCTTGGAGCCTTCCATGATTTCCCCTCCCCAATTTTCGGTGCTCTCTTACACTTATCTGTGAATACCTTATTCCTCCCCATTCCCCAACTCCCACCTTAGTTCACAGGGGCGAGTTGGAGCCAGCTTGAACCAGCTCTGAAGGTGATTGCTAAATTTTCAGTGTGAGCACTTACATCTCAGAAATCAGCAAATGCTACAAATTAGAGCTTGATAGATTCTTTCATTGATTATCTAGACTTGAGAAAGTGATAGCGAAAATGTTTATAATGCAGATTCAATTTAAAAGTCCATTTCTTGGAGGTCTGGTTGTTAAACATTTACCAGCCTACCCTTACCTTTAAGGAGCTTACTGGGGACTATTTCATTTGTATCTCTACATTCTCAGTGAATATCATAGAACCCTGCACCCAGTAAGACACTTAACAAATGTGAATTAAACTGAACTGATCCAATAGGCCAGAGAGGACATGGAGACCAAACAACAGAAGAGGTCACAAGTTCTCTTAGGGTGTTTTACACCAAGTTAATGAATCCAGTTCACCAGAGAAGATTCAGTGCTTTGTCCATTAATAAAAATGAAATAAATGGATGGAGCTTCCTTTGTGCTTTCCATTTTAGGGAATAGGGCATGGAATAAAGATTCCCCACAACCAATACATTGTTCTCCTATAGAGAGATGCCCATATTTATGTTTTATTGCCCTACTGGACTTTTGAGTTCCGTGAAGGCAAATATTGTGTCTTATCTATACCTGGTGCCTCCCCTAGAGCCCAGCATGGAGCTCTGCACATAGCAGGCAGTTCAAAAGTGGTTATTTGTTTTGTATCTAGCATTCCTCTACACAGGATAACACCTGTATGAAGCACAAAGAGAAGCCAGACCAGGGGCTGAAGGGGTGGTCCCTTCAGATTTATGGCCTACTTCCTCTGGCCTAAGGTGAGTATAGTTGTGTACTTGGAAGAAAGTGCCTCCCTGTCTGGTCTTGGGAAGAAATGACTTGATTTTAGCCAGTTTATCTCTTTCAGGGCAATCAGTATTTCCTAATGGAGGCATCCCATAAAGACAAGTACTTCAGGGGCCCACAAAAGCTTTCATCTTATTTTGATCAGGACTCAGGATCCCCGGTTCTCCTGCCAGACCAGCTGATGGATCTTGGCTAACAAAGTGATTTCACAAAGACAGCTCTAGCCTAGGGAGGTCTACAATGGGACAGCAGAGCTCCTGACACCACCAAGTCGATGACAGCATCCCTGTGATGTGACAGTCTCCCAGTGGTGGGCAGAAATGCCAATATGCCTCCAAAGGGGATCATTTTTTAATAGCTCCTCATACTTAATCTGCACATTTGATCAGCCAAGCCTCCTGCCTGCAACACCCTCCTCACCACCCACCCCCCACTCAGCCTCATCTCTGCCCTTCAGAATACTCTCTCTTCAAGGATCAGCTTAGGGGATACCACCTCCATGAAGCCTTCTCTGATCCTGCTGTGTTCTTCCCAAAATGTTCTTCCCCTACCTCACATTATCCTGGAACTGTTTATCTCATGTCTCCTTTGCCCTATCACATTCTACCTTGTATTATACTTCTCTGTGGAAACACACACATGCATATTTTATGTGTGTGTGTGTATATATATATATATATATGTATGTACAAATGTATAATTTGTTTTACCAGATCTGTAATTTCATTGATGCAGGGAACTTCTGAGAAGGACTCCTTTAACCAGTGCAGCTCAGTATCTGCTCTGCAACTTATAGCCCTAAAGTTGTCTGGAGGCACTAAAACATTAGCTAATTTTCCCAGGTGGTGGAGTCAGGAAAAGCTGGCCCCTTCTCTACAGGTTTGCCCTCCTGGATGATGGCTTCAGGGAAGGGTTGGGAACAAGAGCCAGCAGTCTGTAGGAGGTTACTATTCCTAAGGTTTTTGGGCTCAAGATCCTGGGCTGTTGCCACAGCCAATATGTGGTAGAGGCAGGATTTGAACCCACATCTTCCAGACTCTGAGGTCAATTGTCTATCTACTATAACACACTGCCTCTCCTCTATCAATTCCCAGCCCCTCTGAAGAGCATATAAGCTCACCAAAGACAGAGAGGGACAGTTTCATTTTTTTATTTGTAGCAAAGTCTGGTATATCATAGATGATGGATAAATATTTGTTGAATTGAATGAAATCATTGGGTTGATGTCCATCTTTCCATGTCTCTTCCCTATCTTGGTCTTAGTTGTCCCCTCTGGTACAAAGCTATCTGTCTCCCAAATCAGTCCACAAGTATTTTACTAGATGCTAACCATTCCCTGAGTTAGGTGCTGGGGATAAAAATATAACAAAGACTGAGACAGTCCTGGCTTCCAGGAGTTTACATTCCGCTCTTTAGATGTTTAATGACAATGGCATGTCCCCAATTCCTTTAATAGATCTTTGCAGAGATAAAATTAGGAATTTTTTTTCACCTGTGGTAAGCAGGTGCCACATTATCTAGAAAGGACATCTAAGCAAATTCTTCTAGAAGAAGGATAATAAAAAGATAAAAGATGGAAAAAATCTGCAGAGATTTTTATTATAAACTCTTTTCACCAATAGGGAGAGTGGAATCATCACACTTGGCAGATAGATGGTGCCACAGTGACACAGTAGGTGCAATATAAGTACTTATTCCCTTCTCCTTTCCCTAATATCAAAATCTCATATGTGGAAATGTCACTGATAAAAACAAAGACACAAAAAGCAGCTGGCTTTATTTCTGAGACAGAGTAGACACAAGGTAGATTCGTATTGGAGGTGACACAATTTTTAGGGCATTGTGGGATCAGCTCTCAAGATATCTGGAGATGATGCTAAAATCATGGGAAAATTTTAGACCTTGTCATTACACACACACAAAAGGCAACCAAAGGAATATCCATAATTATCAGTTACTTTATTTCTTATTTACTTACTTTCCCAACTACATCAATTTTGTGACTAATAAGGAAAGACTAAGAGTTTACTATGTGAAATACTATGATAGGCACCAAGCAGAGATACAAATAGAAAAGTAGAGACAGTCCTTGCTCTCAAGAAACTTCTACTCTAATAGGGGGAACAACACATGCAGGAGGTTTCAGCTGTAAGTCAGACGAAAAGAGCCAATAATCATTAGAGTATAATAGCAACACATCTTCTTTCAGGACATTTCTATGGCTAAATCATCTGTTTCTAAAGCTACAGCATATGTAGATGCCATTGACTTTGGTGGAAAGAACTTTTTTTCTCATTTTTTCCCATAGCTGTAGCTGCTCAGAGGGTAGAGGTTGTGTTACCTAAATAGAGAAATAGTTCTCAAGTTCTATGTCCATAAGGGTTGCCCCTGTGCACGATGGCTGGAGGCTGGCAGCAGGGCCAGCGGTCTGGGGGTACTGATACACCTGCCTCTCAGTGGCATCTGGAAGGTGACTGCTGGTGATGGGGTCAGGAAAAGCTGGCCCCTTCTCTACAAGGTTTGCTCCCTTGGATGATGGCTTCCGGGACAGGTTTGGAACAAGAGTCAGCAGTCTGTAGGATGTTACTATTCCTAAGGCTCTTGGGCTCAGGATCCTGGGCTGTTGCCACTGTAATCGGAGGAGAAGTGGCGATGGCGATCTAACCTGTCTGGCATGGGCTACCCCATGTCTTTCCCTCAGGGAGATCATTGAGGGCACCCTTGATAACGTTTCTGTAAGTAATACTTCTCAGCGGACCATGTCTTTACCACCACAAAACTGGTTTAAAGGCATAGAAAATACACCACATAGATTTTATTGTTTGACATTTTTCTTTTAAAGCATTTGAATTTTCTTCTAAGACTCCACTGAAGGTTAACAAAGGAAATTGCTCTCCCTATGACAAAAGCCAAGCTGAAGTCCCTGAAGGCCAAGAAGTCAGCACTGAAGGGTGTCCATAGTCACACAAAAAAGAAATTCGACTGTTCCCCACCCAAAACACTTCAGCTTTGTAAGCAGCCCAAGTACCTAAGTGACGTTTAGGCGGAAAAGACTTGATCACTAAGCAAAAGACAGGTTCCCCCAAGCATGAAGTCAGCTATGAAGGAGATTAAGGATAACAGCAGGCTGTTATTCATTGTGAATATCAAAGCCAACAAGCTTCAGATCAATCAGGCTATAAATTGTTTTTTGTTGTTTAATCCTTTTCAATCGTGTCAAACTCTTTGCTACTCCTTTTCGTGGGTTTTCTTGGCAAAGATACTGGAGTGGTTTGTCACTTCCTTCTCCAGCTCATTTCACAGAAGAGGAAACTGAGGCAAACAAGGTTAAGTGACTTGCCCAGGGTGACACAGCTAATAAGTGTCTGAGGCCAGATTTCAACTCAGGTCTTCCTGACTCCAGGCCCGGCACTCTATCCACTGTGTCACCTAGCTACAGAGCATCAATGGGCCAAGTTCCCCACATTGATCTGGCCCAGGGAAAAGAAGACCCATATCCAACTTGCCATGGATCATAATGTTTGTGTGTTGCCAACAAAATTAGAATCATGTAAATCATGTCCAATTAGTCTGTTCCACATATAATAGTATTCTACCGGCCAAAAGAACATTTGATTCAGTAGAGCAAAATGCCAACCAAAAAAACTCTCCTTCAGCACATGCATATCCAAATGATACAAGGTTCCTTGAAAAATATAATGATAGCAACAACCTTGCTCACAAATCCTCTGATCATTAATATTAAACAAAGGATAAGATAAAGAGATAGCTACTCAGCAAAAGCTTTTGCCTTCCATAAGGCAGGAGAAATGGTGCAAAGTCCAGATTGAAGATGGATTTCCTGTGGATGGCGAAGCCTCCAGATGCTCCCATTTGTGGCTGCCATCATGCTGATTACATCAAGCCCAAGAACATAAATCCACAATGACTCAAAAAGAGTTTGTCAAAACTATCTACATAGGGGAAAACAAGTGGATGGATATTTCCTTTTTTCCAAACTAAGATTTGCAGTTGGGTGGGCAAACAACAGATCTTGTCCATTAAGATAGATGTAGATATATTATCCCCATCTTACAGATGAGGAAACTGAGGAAAACAGGTTAAGTGACTTGCCCAGGGTCCCAGAGCTAGGAAATGTCTGGGGTTAGATTTGAACTCAGGTCCTCCTGATTCCAGACACTGTCTATCCACTACGCCACCTACCTGCCTTGTAATAATAATAGTACCTACCTCCAGGGGTTGTTGTCAGGATCAAACGAGACAATCATTGCAGCGCACTTAACCCCATGCCTCGCACATAGTAAGCACTACATAAAGGTTAGTTGTATGACTACCATGGAAAAATGTTTAACATGATTGTACATATATAACCTGCATCAGATCGCTTGCTGTCTTGGGGAGGAGGGAAAGGAGGGAGGGAGAAAAATCTGGAACTCAAAATCTTACAAAAGTAAATGGTGAAGACTATCTTTACATGTAATTGGAAAAAATAAAATGCTATAAAATGCAAAAAAAAGGAGGAGGGAAATAAAATAACCTTGACATTCCAAAAAACATGTTAGTTATCATCATTATCATTATCCAGCCTCTGCTTTGAGACCTCTAACAAGGTGTTGTTGTGAGGATCATATGAAATAACTTTTGTAAAGCACTTTCCACAGAGCCTGGCACATAGTAGGAACTATATAAATACTTATTCCCTTCCCTCTTCTTCCCCCTACTCCTTCCACATGATAGCCCTTCAAATACTTGAATACAACTCTCATGCTCCCTCTGGGTCTTCCTTTTCTAGGCTAAATATTCCCAGTTCCTTCAATTAATTCTCAAATGATAGGGACTAAAAGTCTTTCATTATCCTGGATGACCTTCTTTGGACACTCTCATAGTAGGAGTAAGGAACCTGAAGCCTCCAGGCCACATGTAGCCCTCTAGATCCTTGGGTGCAGCCTTCTGACTGAGTCCAAGTTTTACAGAACCAATCCATTTATTAAGGGGATTTGTTCTGTGAAGTTTGGATTCAGTCAAAGGGCCATGCTTGAGGACCTAGAGGGCCGCAGGTGGCCTTGAGGCAACAGGTCCCCCTCCCCTGTCCTGAGTCCAGTTTATCAATATCCCTCTTAAACTATGGCAATCAGAACTACATACAATACAACAAATCAACTCCGGTGAGGTCAGAGTACCTTGGGACTATCACCTACCTATTCCTACTCTTTATCATGCCCATGTTCACATTAGTTTGGGGTTTTTTTGGCTGTACACTATGCTGCTGACTCAAACTGAGCTTGCAGTCCACTAATATCTCCAGACTTTTTCAGAACATGCTTCCCTCATCTTATGTTTGTGAAGTATATAATGTGTATATTTATCCCTATTGAATTTCACTCAATTAGATTAAACCCAATTCAAGCTGATCAAGATCCTTTGGAGCCTGTCACTTAGTGTGTTAGATATCCTTCCCAGCTTAGAGTCATCTGCAAGTTGGATGAGCCTCTATGCAAGCTTGAGGCAGCTGGGTGGCATAGAGGATAGAGTGCTAGGCCTGGAGTCAGGAAGACTTGCGGTCAAATCTGGCCTCAGGCACTGACTAGCTGTGTGACCCTGGGCAATTCACTCAACCCTGTTTGCCTCAGTGTCCTCATTTGTAAAATGAGCTGGAGTAGGAAATGGCAAATCACTCCAGTATCTCTGCCAAGAAAACCCCAACTGGGGTCACTAAGAACCAGATGTAACTGAAAAATGAGTGAACAACAACTATTCAAGTCACTGATAAAAATACTGAATAGCACAGGTCCAAGCATAGATCCCTGAGGCATCCCACTGGAGATCTCCTGCCACCGTGACATTCAACTATTAACCACTAATGACATTAACAATTAACACTGAACCATTAACTGGACTCTTTAAGTCGAGCCATCCAAACAGTTCTGATGCATCTGATTGTAGTGTTGGCTAATCTTCATCTCTCCATCTTTTCCGTAGAAATAGTATGAGATGCTTTACCAAAAGCTTTGCTAAAATCTAGGCAAACTATATTCACAGCATTATCTATATTTACTAGCGCAATAATCCTGTCAGAGGGGAAGTGATGTTAGTCCTGGATGACCTGCTCTTGATGAAGTCATGCTATCTCTTGTTAATCAATACTTTTCTGTCTGGTTGTTTGCCAACCACCTCTCATATGATCCATTCTAAAATTTTCCCAGGAATTGAAAGCAAGCTCACCAGTTTGTATTTTGGAGACCATTTCTCTTTCCTTTTTTGAAAATCAGTGCAACATTTGCTTTTCTCTAGTCTATTGTAGCTCTCCTATCTTCCATGATCTTTCAAACATCATTAACAACAGTTCAGCAGTCACATCTGCCAGGTCTTTCAGGGACAAAGAAGGTAGTACATCTGGTCCAGACAACTTGAATTTACCAAGGGCAGCTAAATGTTCTTGTACTGTCTCCTATGTTCTCCTAATTCTGTTCATCAGTTTTGTTCTGCCATTTCCAGTGAAAAGTTCAGCCTCCTTTGCATAAAAAACAGAAACAAAATAAAAGATGAGCAGCTCTGCTTTCTCTCTATTGTTATTTATCATCATCTTATCCACAACAAGAAAAGATCCTATCTTTTCTTTGGTCCTCCTTTTTCTTCTTATTTAGCTAAGTAACAACAAGAAGCCAAAAAAAAAGACTTTTTGTAGTCTTTAGCATCTCTTGACAGTCTCAGTTCATTCCAAATTTTGGAATTGTTCACTCAATTTTTATAGGACTGTGTCACTCTTAGATTCATCTTCTGTTACTTGACCTTGCTTCCATCTCCCATCCCTTTATTTTTTTAAATCTAAGTCATGGGAAGCCATTCAGCTGCAACTGACTTTCAAGGTCCTACGGAGAGATGAAAGATTGAAAGAGATGAAAGAGATTGAGAGGGAAATACTTCCATGTACTCAATTCTAGCTCCCAAGTCCATACCAGTGTGCTTCCCATTTACACAAATAAGTGGCCCTGACACCATTATCTCATAAACATGAAACATTTACTAAATAAGTCAAAAGCAGGAATAATCAAAACATAACATTCTACCCATAAACTTGGGTCACATTGCCCTCATCTGTTCCTATAATGTCTGTAGGTGGTAGAGTGGGAACAAACTTAGAGAAACCTAGCAAGGAAACCCATGTGCCTGGAACAACTCACAAGTCTGAACTATAGACCTAAATGGCCATGGTATTTTTAGAGAAGAGTATGTACCATGTGTCACTTTCCCTCCTCTTTCTGAGCCTGCCCAAGTTTTTGCTGGATGAAGTTGTTTCTCTGATATTCTCAAGCTACTGACACAATGTTAAACTCTTTTAGCTAAGAGCAGCCTTAAGTTTGTTGTATGTGAAGCTCTACAGGTCTGCTCCCATAACTAGATGCTGAGGCAGTTCCCTTTACTCATGAGCTCTACAATGCTATTCAAGTCTTGCTTTCTATAGACTTTGGGGGGTTTCCCCTTTTGAGTCATAGAGGGTATTAAATGGTAGTATAACTCTTGAAGGACTCTCCTTCTCTCAAGCTAAAGATGGCAATAGAAAGCAAAGCAGCCTTTCCCCCCCAGGTAGTGTTTTTCCTACAACAGAGGGCTCTCTTCTCCTTCAATCAGCTCTTTCAAAAAGTAGAACTTTCCTCCAATCAGATCAGCTCCCCACATCAACAGCCGCACTTCTTTGCCAGCTGTACTCAGCTCCTCTTAGCCTCTCAACTCTGGCAACTCCTCAACTCTAGGTTTTTGTTCTGTCTTCTGATATCTCAGCTTCTGGAAGCAGTTTCTTTCATGCACTCAGCTTCTTCGGTAGTTGACTCCTGATCTGGCTTGTGATCTCTGGCTTTTGGGCCTCAAAGCAGGACTTTCCCAGGTGTGGTGACCCACTTTTAACATAGGTTAAAAATTTTTTTAAATCTATATTTCTCTCAGGTAGGATATAATTAGAACATACACCAAAGTTCCATAGCCCGCAAATAGTTCTTTGCTTCTGAATGTCCCAACAATAAACTTCGAAGTCCTGGAAAGAGTCATATTCAAATTAGGTTCTAGGAAACAATGCATGGAAGTTACCTCTACTATCATTCATTATGTTTCCCTATGAGAGCTGTTTTTTCTTTTTATCTGAGGAGCTGCTTTCTCTCAGGTTCTTTCTACACTGTCTGTTTTTCTTCAAGCTGAACTTTCCCGTATTTGACACAAAATGCCCTTTTTTGCCACTCTCAATACATAAAATATCCACATAAGACAGGGGCAATACATTACACTAAAATGTGGTACCCAGTCCTCAACACAATGCTCCAGATATGATCTGTCTAGGGCAGTGGGAAAATAGAATTGTCATTTCCCTGGCCCTGACACTGGGCTTCTCTTAATGAAAACTAAAATCATATTAGCTTGGTTAATTGTGGCTACATTTCACTGTTGACACATGAGCTTGGGGCGGCTAGGTGACTCAGTGGATAGAGCCTGGAGTCAGGAAGACTTATCTTTATAAGCTAAGATCTAGCCTCAGACACTCCCTAGCTGTGTGACCCTGGGCAAGTCACTTAACCCTGTTTGCCTCAGTTTCCTCATCTGTAAAATGAGCTGGAAAAGGAAATGGCAAACTACTCCAGTGTCTTTGCCAAGAAAAAAAAAACCAAATGGGGTCATGAAGAATTGGACACAACTGAAGTGACTGAACTAAACATAATGAGCTTGTGGTCCACTAAACCCCCAGACTCAAATCGAGCTCGAAGGCCACTTCATTCCACAAGTTTTTTTCATGTGACCTGTTTTCCATGCGCATCTTCCCACATCCTGTCCTCTTTATTTGGGGTAGGAATTAAGAGGAAGGGGAGGATCCAAGAGACATTTGATGGAAGAATTGACAGAATTTAGCGACTGACTGATTACAGGAAATGGAGAAAAAGGAGGAGCCTTTTAAAAAAATTTTAATGGTATCTTTTGTTATTAAATCATATTCATTTCTGAACATAGCCCTCCCTTGCTCCTTACCAGGAAGCCACACCTTGTAACAAGGAATGACAAAAGAAAGGGGACTTAAAGCAGTTAAGCAAAATTGACTCACCCATCAACTGAGTGCAAAAGTCCACAGCCATAATACACACACACACACACACCCTCCAAAGAAGGGAAGTTGGTGCATTTTATCACCTCTTCTTTAGAGACAAGACTAGTCATAATTACATAGCACTCAGTTTTGCATTTTTGTTCTTTCCATTATACTGTCATAGTGATCGTTGCATGTTTTACCTTCCTGGTGCTGCTTACCTCATTCTGTATGAGTTCATAAAATAATTTTCCCATGCATCTCTTAATTCTTCATATTCATCACTTTTTATGGTGCAATAATATTCCATTACATCCTGTATCACAATTTATTTAGCTATTCTTTAACCAATAGGCATCTATTGTGTTTCTAGTTCTTTGCTACAATAAAGGTTAATATTATGATTATTTTGGTATATATTTATATAGAACCTTTCTATATGTCTTTGACTACCTTGGATTATATACAGCTTAACAATGGGTCAAAGGATACAGTGACTTTCTAGGCATAATTCCATATTTCTTTCTGGAATGATTGGACCAATTTATAGCTCCACCAAGACGATATTATTGTGCCTGTCTTCCCACAGCTCTTCCAACATTGACTTAGTCCCACCTTTTACCATCTTTGCTACTTCGCTAGGTATGAAGTGAAACACCTCATTTTTCTTGGTATTAATAATTTGAAACAACCTTTCATATAGCTGTTTATGATTTGCAATTCTTCTTTTGATAACTGCTTATGCATATCCTGTGCTTAGCACAGTGGCTGGCACATAGTAGGCACTTAGTAAATGGTTATTGATTGGCTGATATACTTTGTCCATTTATGGAGGAGTGATTTTTTTTTTAGTGAAAGATTTCAAGCATTGAGGAAGGGAAGAATGGTGGCAGCATTGATAGAGACAGGGAAGATGGAAGGACAAGCTAGGTGAAAGGGAAGGTTAAGGATATAAGTCAATAAAGAGGGACTGTGACTATTCTTTGTCATTCTCATGGTTCTCTGTACATAGCAGGTGTGCGATGAATATTTCATATGTGTACGAATACAACTACAAATACAACAGATATTTATTACTACCTGCCTACTCTGTAACTGAGCTGACAAAAGCAGGCAGTGAACATAGATTCACATTTGAGGAATTTGGCAGCATATAAAGGATAGAAAAGGGAGAATAGTTCAAAGGCATACTATGGTTATGTGAAGGAGGGGTTTGTTACTATTGTTTTATTACGGTTATTCAGTTGTGTCTGACTTTTGGTGACCCTATTTGGGGTTTTCTTGGCAAAGATACTGAACTGTTTTGCCATTTCCTTCTCCAGCTCATTTTATAGATGAGGAAACTGAGGCAAGCAGGGCTAAGTGACTTGCCCAGGGTCACCACAGCTAGTGTCTGAAGTCAAATTTGAAGTCAGGTCTTCATGACTCCAGGCCTGACACTCTATCCACTGCACCACCTAGCTGTCCCTTCTGTCCACTACACTATCTAGCTGCCCCCTCCATTCACTGTGCCACCTAGCTGCCCAAATTGCTTTTTTTTAAGAACTGGGAATATCTAAGTGAAACTGAGGTCCTGGAACTTGTACAGAGCTGAACTTCCTGCTTCTAGACAGGCTCAGTAGTTTGGGGGATGATGGCTCAATCCTCTCATTGGCCACTGAACTCTTCTTACATGAGGCAATAAAAGGATTCCATCATCAGCCCCAAAGCAATTGAATCCTTCTGAGCTGGCCTGAAGCAGGAAGAGCAGCTCTGCGCATGCTACAGGGCTTCTGTTCCATGAAAACATTCAGTGCATCCATGATAGCTGTCCTCCAATATCTAAAAGGAAGAAAGAGAGGAGGAGGAAGAGGAGGAATAGGAAGAGGAGGAGGAGGAGGAAGAGGAGGAGGAGAAGGAAGAGGAAGAGGAGGAGGAGAAGCAGAAGCAAATGAAGGAGGAAGAGGAAGAGGAGGAGGAGGACAAGGAGGAGGAGGAGATGGAGGAGGAGGAGGAGAAGGAGAAGAGGAAGAAGAAGAAGAAGAAGAAGAAGAAGAAGAAGAAGAAGAAGAAGAAGAAGAAGAAGAAGAAGAAGAAGAAGAAGAAGAAGAAGAAGAAGAAGAAGAAGAAGAAGGTTGGATTTAAGTGTGCACCACCCACCTAGTCCATCCCATACCCAAAAAGAATCCCTCAGACATCAAATCTCTCATAAGCAGTCATCCAGTTTCTACTTGCCAACCTCCAAGAAGGGTGAGACCATCAACCTTCTGAAGAAGCTCATTGAACTTCAAGATAGCTCTCATTGCCAGGAATTTTTTCCTAGCATCAATCCTAAAATGGCCTTTTTTGCAATTTCCATGCATCGTTCCTGGTGCTATCTTCTGGGGCCAAACAAAGCAGGTTTAATTCCTCTTCCATATGACAAGTTTCAAGTACAGCTATCATGTCACTCCAATCTAAACATTTCCAGTTCCTTCAGCTGATCCTTACATGGCATGGATTCAGGGTCTACCATTTTAGTTGCCCCTTTCTGGGTGCTCTCCAACTTTCAACATCTTCCTTGAGTTCTGGCACGCCAAACTGGACATAATACTTTAGATGAGGCCTAACAAGGGCGAAGTACAGGATTCTCACCTCCTTATTCCTGGAGACATTCTGTGTAGCTCCAAAGCAGAGAATGAAAAGCCACAGATAACAATAACAGGAACAATAACAGGAATAACAACAACAGGAAGAATGCTGGGTTGGGAGTCCTGATGACTCTAGTGCAAATCCCATTTCTGCTACTTACCACCTATGTGACCTTAGACAAGTCACTTTAACTTCTCTAGGCCTCAATTTCCTCATGTGTAAAATTAAATCATTGGGGTCTGTAGACTCAAAGAATCCTTCTGGCTCTAAATTAAATTGTCCTAAGTTACCAAAGGGGCAGCTAGGTGGCAGAGTGGATAGAGAGCCAGGCCTGGAGTCAGGGAGATTCATCTTCCTGAGTTCAAATCCAGCCTCAGACACTTGCTAGCTCTATGTCTCTGGGCAAGCCACTTAACTGTTTGCCTCAGTTTCCTCATCCATAAGATGAACTAGAGAAGGAAATGGCAAACCACCCTAGTATCTTTGCCAAGAAAACTCCGAAAGAATGTAACACAACTGAAAAAAATGACTGGACAACAAAAGTTACTAAAAGACAAATTCCCTTCAAAAATAAAGAAGAATTTTCTAATGATTGCTAAGACCCCTTACCTAAGAGGTAGAAGATGTGAGTTCAGGTAAGTATTGATCCTACCACTTACTGCCTATAAATTAGAGTTATTCATTTAATTCCTTTGAGCATCAGCTTCCTTATGTACAAACCATGGATAATAATAATTAAGGTCTGCAAAGCATTTTTCATATGTTGTCTCATCTGACCCACATAACAACCTTGGGAAATAGATAGTACCCCTATTTTACAGACAAGGAAATTGAGGCTGACAAAGGTTGAATGCTTTGCCCAGGGTAGTAAGTAGTAGTAGTAGTAGTAAGTAACTAGTAAGCGCCTAAGGTAGAGTTTGAACTCGGTTCTTCCTGACTATAGGTCCAACATTCTATTCACTGTGCCACCCAGCTGCCGCTGTAGTGTCTTCATTGCCTCCACAGTAGAGGAGGTTTCATGACTGACCTTTGTCTCTTGCCCTCCTTGTCTTCTCTTAAGTCCCAGCTAAAATTCCACCTTCTACAAGAAGCCATTACCAATGCCCTTTAATGCTAGTGCTTTCACTCTGCTGACTATCTCATCCATTATAATCTTGTTTGTACATAATTGTTTGCACACTGATTCCTCTGTTAGCCTTTGAGCTCCTTGAAAACAGGGATTGTTTTTGGCATTCCTTGACTTACCATCACTTAGTATGCACGAGGCCTGGCACCCAGGAGGCGTTCACCAAATGCTCATTGACCAAAAAAATAGAGATAATAATAAAAATAGTGTTTGTATAGTGTTTTAAATTTTGTGAAGCATTTTACACATATTATCTTGGTTAGTCCTAATATTCATTCCATTTTACAGATGAGGAAACAAAAACTCAGAGAAGTTAAGTGACTTGCACAGAATCACACATCTTAAAAGCATCTGAAGCAGGATTTGAATGGATGTCTTATTGACTCCAGGTCCTGAACTTTATTCACTGTGCCATCTGTTTTGGGGCAGCAAGGTGGCACAGTGGATAGAGCTCAGGGCCTAGAGTCAAGGAGACCCGAATTCAAACCTAACCTGAGATACTAACTGTGTGACCCTGGGTGAGTCACTTAACCTTGTTTGCCTCAGTTTCGCCATCTGTAAAAATGAGCTGGAGAAGGAAATGGCCACTCCAGTATCTTTGCCAAGAAAACCCCAAATGGTTTCATGAAGAGTCGGACACAAATAAAACAATTTGACAACAACCATCTATCTTTCTCTATCTCCCTAGCAAAGTTATGAGAATCAAATGAAACCACACACCTAAAATTACTTTGTATCTATAAAACCCTGTATAGGGGCATCTAGGTGGTGCAGTGAACAGAGCACCGGTCCTGGAGTCAAGAGGATCAGAGTTCAAATCTGGCCTCAGACACTTGACACTTACTAGCCGTGTGACCTTGGGCAAGTGACTTAACCCCAATTGACTTGCCTTCCCCCTTCCTAAAAAACCCTATATACCTTATGTTGCTACTATTTAATCACAACAATCAGACTGGTACAAAATGGAATGGGCTGACTTATGAGATAGTGAAGGCATTCAGTCAGAGGACAGGATGACCCCCAAGCAATCGGTACTGTAGAGAAGATCCTGCATGAAATGGGAGGTTGACGTAGAGGCCTCCAGTGGTCCTTTGCAGTTGTAAGATCCTATAAACATGTTTGAAAACAGGAAGGAGCCTATCAAGGGAGAAGGAAGGCTTGGAGTTGCTAGTATCTAAAGCCTATGAGAGGATATCTCACAGCGACCAAATACTCTTACCACATTTGCTAATAACCATTTGCAGTGGGGGTGCTGGGCACAGCCCCACTCACCCAGAATTGCCCTTGGCACACGAAAAGCTGGATGTTTTTTTGCAAATTCTCTAGCATCCCAGTGATTGCCTGCCGGCAATTATCCAGGATTCTTCACTGTATACAATTCAGACGGGTTTGTCAAAATGAATTTGGTGTCTGAAGTTTATTGCCTTGTTGTGAAGGTTTTATGAGAAAAAGATTAAACCCCAGTTCTGGTGTATGTTTCATTAGGCTTCTGATCCTTAAAGAGCCGCTAATGCAACTCATTATTGAGATGCACTCAATCATCAAGCATTGTGTATTGACGAGAATAATCTGCTCCTAATTCCAGAGCGAAGCATAGCAGAGCCGGAAGTAGAATATCACCATACCTGCTCCTGCAGAGGCCCCCAGGAATAGCCCCTGCTTGTTGGTCTCTTGTCCCCTGTGGGGATGCAGCTGATTCTTGCCAGAGAGCAGGAGCAAATAATCAGCCCAAAGGGATAAGCGAAGGCCCTAAAATGAAAACACTGGGTGGGAACAGAGAACATCGCCTTAGACGAGGTCAGTAACAGGATGGCAGGAGAAGTAAGAGGACTAGAGGACGATAGTTTGTCTCACGTGAAGGGTCTATCTAAAGCATCACCCTTTGATGCCCATGGCATAACAGCCACAATCCCCTCCCCCTCAGCTGCACCTGCATCAGCGCCAGCACCAGCATAAGCCCACGAAGGTCCGCTCTGTGATTTTTAAATCCCTGCGGAAAAGCACTGGATCCGGTGTTAGAAGACCTTGGTTCAAATTTCAACACTGCCCTTAAATACCAAGGGCTCAGTTTGCTCATCTAAAAAAATAGGTAAAATAGGTTAATTAACAGTAATATTATAATAAAGGAGATATTTGGATAGCCCTTGAAGGTTTGCATGGTGCTTCACCTCTATCATAGGGCAGCACAGTGGATAGAGCGCTAGGTCTGGAGTCAGGAAGACTCCTCTTCCTGAGTTCAAATTTAGCCTTAGATGTTTCCTAGCTGTGTGACCCTGGCCAAGTCACTTAAAGCTGTTTGCCTCAGTTTCCTCATCTTTAAAATGAGCCGGAGAAGGAAATGGCAAACCACCCCAGTATCTTTGCCAAGAAAAGCCCAAATGGGGTCACAAAGAGTCCGATGTGACTGAACAACAACATCACCTCTGTTAAATCATTTGATTCTCACAACAACCCTATGAAGTCGATGCTAGTTATTATCTCCATCTTACAGATGAGGAAATCGAGGCTGAGAGGAATTAAGTGACTCATCTGAGGCAGAATTTGTACTCAGGTCTTAACTCCAAGGATAGCATTCTAATCTCCATGCCAACTAGATGTCTCTAGGCTAGACAACCCATAAAATCCCTTCCAGCTTTAAACTGAGGATTTTTTTCCCTCAAACCTGGAGTCCAACAACATTCTGTCAGTCAATGCCAAAGCTGAGATTAAAGCACAGGTCTCTGACTCACTGTACAATTCAATCCCAGGATCAGCAACCTCCCTAGTTGATGCCCAGGAGCCCCAGTGCTACTTGCTAGCAACAAAAGGCAAAATTATCTTTCTCTAATAGCCCCTGAAAAGCATCTTGATTAATGTGGATTTGATTTCTTCCAGGTACTTTTCTAAGAGCTAATGGCAACTGGGGTTGCTGATTTAAGACAGCTTGTTCCACAGCTGGAAACCCTGGTGGAGAGTGGAGGAGGGGACCTGAAGCGGCGCTTGCATGAGCAGCCTGGTGGCACCCTGATGCAAAAGGGCAGAATCCAAGCTGATGATGAACCTCTCTACCACGCTGGCCTGCTCTTGGGGGCGATACTATTGACCACCTTCACTAATGAGTTTTGAGGAGCGGGGTTTGCATTCACTGTTCTACCAGGATTTCATATGCAGGCTCACAGCTGGAGATAATAGCCAAGAAAATTGAGGGCAAAACAACGTACATAACCATGGGGAAAATAATTTATTTTTTGTAACTACCCAGAATGATGAGGAGGGGTGAGGCAGCTAGGTGGACCACCGCAGCTTTCTGCTAATGTTCGTATTTTCATTAGATAATTCAGGCAAAAGGAAATGGGGCTTCAGATCTCAGGGAGACCCACAAAACCGACAGCTGCATTAATGAACTGCAGCATTTCATTAATGAGAATACTAAATAATAACTCATATTTATAAATCACTTTAAGGCTTGGGAAGTGATTTAAATATGTTATTAAATATTTTAATATATTATTAATATATTATTATCACAACAATCGTGGGAAGTAGGTGCTATTATTATCTCCATTTTAGAGATGGGAAAACTGATGCTCCAGTGGACTGGCTCCTGACTTCCCCTTCTTATTTTGAATATTTCCCTTAATAAAGCTGGCTTGCTTTCTTTTTCTCTGCTGGGCTTTGTGCTTTCTTGTATTGCACTTTTGAATCCTAAACCTCACTCAGACGGCACAAAACACACCTGGGAGGTAGGTGTTATTATCACTCCCCATCTCACAGGGGGAAAACTCAGAGAGCTTAAATGATTTGCTTGGGGTCTCATGTTGTTGTTGTTTGTCCTTCATTTCTTGAAGAGAACCATGACATTAGGAAGATGCCATGAATTGCAAGTGAATTAGATTTAAGTGAGGAAGGGCTGTGCAAGGTCACCAGCCTCACTTTCTCCTCCAGAGCCATCTGGGTCCAGCAGCAAGATATCAATCGGGATGACTGGAGATGGCCCTGGATGCAGTGGGTGACCTTGGCTATGTAGTAGGCGAGCAATAAATACTTATTGACTGATACTAAACTCATCATTTCTGCATCCCTAAATGCCACCACCCCCCAATCCCACAATAAAAAAAATGTGCCCCTCCCCCTCAACACCATTGTTTCTGTTGAGGGCCTCACCATGCTCCTGGTCAACCAAAGTTCTAAACTTCAGAGTCATCTTCATAGCTAGATAGCAACTGAGGCAGGATTTGAGCCCAGCTCTTACTGACTCCAAGTTGAGAGCATCTATACTACCTGTCTACTCTGTGCCCAGGACTCTTACTCAGCTACTCACTCACTTACTCGGTCAACAAGCTTTTATTAAGTGTTTACTATGTACTAGGCACTGGAGATACAGAAGGATGCAAAAACATAGACAGTCCCTGCCCTTGAGGAGTTTATATTCTTTTTTGTTAAATTTAAATAATTTAAATATTATTTAAATTAAATATTTAATCAACTAATTAATTAAATATCTAATTTTTTTTAAATTAAATATTTAATAATGCTCTATTTTTCCTTGGTTATATGTAAAGACAATTTTTAACATTCATTTTTTAAAATTTTTGAGTTTCAAATTTTCTTTCTCCCTCCTTTACCTTCCTTCCCCAGACAATAAGTAATTTGTTACAGTTTATACATGTGCAATCATGCGGAACATATTATCATATTAGTCATATTGTAAAAGAAGACACAGACCCAAAGGAAAGAAAAAAACAAAAAAAACCAAAATGAAAAATAATATGTTTTGATTTGCATTCAGACTCCATAGTTCTTTCTCTGGAGGTGGATAGGATTTTTAATCATGAGTCCTTTGGAATTGTCTTGGATCATTAGATTGCTGAGAATAGCTAAGTCATTCACAGTTGATCATCATACAATATTGCTGTAACTGTGTGCAGTGTTCTCCTGGTTCTGCTCATTTCACTTTGCATCAGTTCTTCTAAATCTTTCTAGGTTTTTCTGAAAGCATCCTGCTCATCATTTCTTATAGCACAATAATATTTCATTAAAATCGTGTACCACAACTCGTTCAGCCATTCCTCAGTTGAAGGGCATCCCCTCAATTTCTAATTCTTTGCCATGACAAAAAGAGCTGCTAAATATTTTTGTACAAATAGGTCCTCCCTCCCCTCCTTTTTTTTAATCTCTCAGGGGTACAGACCTAGTGGTGGTATTGCAAGATCAAAGGGTATACACAGTTTTATAGTCCTTTGGACATAGAAAGAACTTACATTCTAATGAGAGAAGTCAACACATGAAAGAGGAGCTTAAAAGAAGAGTGAGGGGAAAGGAGGTACCCGTGGTGGGGGAGCATGGTGGTCAAGTCCACAGAATGACAGACAGCTGGTCTGGGCGCTTCTCCAAAATGGAGGTCTGGGTAGGACTCATGAGGAGAGGAGGGGCCCACAGGTGTAGAGTCGGGAGGCAGCCTTTTTTCTGCAACGACCCAGCATCACTTTTTATTTCTGTAAGCATGGCCTTATTCCCCAGCTAGACTATAAGCTCTGGCCCAGTCTATCATTTACCAATAATCAGAGTGGTCCAAAAATGGGATGGACTACCTTCTGAGGTAGTGAACTCTTCAATATTGAAGATACTCAAGCAGAGATTGGACAACCTCCTATCAAATGATGCTAGGAGATTCAGATAAAGTTTAAATCTTGCTCTACTTAAGGACAGGGACTATGTCTTTTATCCATGCATACCAGGAGACCAGCATAGGACCTTACCCCTAGAAGGTCCCTAATAAATGCTTCTGGGAGATGGTAATGAGGAGAAGGGAAGCTTGGAAGTGTAACAATCATTAACTAAGTCCCTGCTGTGTGCAGAGGCCTCATGCAGGGTGAGATGTAAAATTTAGGAAAGCTACCATCCATCTGCCTAAAGAACTCTCAGTTTGGTGGGGAAGGAGACACATAGCACCTGTAACTCTAACTCACAATATTCAGTAAGTCCATCAGAAACATATTAAGTATTTTGTTCTATATCAGGAAGAAGGTCACCAAACAAAGGGATAATCAAGGAAAGAACCATAAAAAAGATGTTAATTGAGTCAGGATATAAATTATTTATGTTGTTTAGTCATGTCTGACTCTTCGTGACTCCACTTGGGGTTTTCTTGGCAAAGATACTGGGATGGTTTGCCATTTCCTTTTCCAGCTCATTTTACTGATGAAGAAACTGAGGCAAGCAGGGTTAAGTGACTTGCTCAGGGTCACACAGCTAGTAATATCTCAGGCCAGATCTGAACTCAGGTTCTCCTGACTCCAAGGCTGGCATTCCATCCATTGCACCATCAAGGTACCCTGCTCAGGGTCACACAGCTAGTAAGTATCTGAGGCTAGATTTCATCTCAGGTCTTCCTGGCTCTAGGCCTGGCACTCTATCCATATAAAGAATGGCTAGGTATTAAACAAGAGAAGAGGTACAAGGATGGCATCCTAGCCATAGGAAACAGTGTGAGCTAAAGGCATGGAGGTCAGTTTAGTTCAAGAAGCAGAGAGTAGTCCAGTTTGGCTACAAATACCAAGTGCATGGCAAGGAATAGCATGAGATAAATCTGAGGAGCTTGGATGTTTCCAGATTGTGCATACCCTTAAATGCAATAAAGGAATTCAAACTTTACTTAATAGGCAATAGGAAGCCACCAAAGATCATTGAACAAGTAATAAAAGTTATTATATGGCACTATGAAGGAAGAATTGGGAAGAGGAGGTAGGGGAGATGGCAATGAACTAAGAGGGAACTCAGAGATCACTTAGTCCAACTCTCTCATTCTCGAGGGAGGAGACAAAACTGAGTCCCAAAGAGGATAAATGACTTGTCCAAAGTCGTACAACTAATAAGTAGCATGGTCATCTATGCAACTCAAATAAATCTGCCTTCCTACCTGAGAGTTCAGGCATTCAAGGGAATGACTCTGAGAGACTAGGACGGTGTCAACAAAAAATCACCACCACTGATGAGAGTTTCTTGTTACCCACGGGATTTTGATTGACTCGTGAATTACTCACTATGATAACGAGATGACATCAGAGTATAGAGTTTGGGAACAACAATGTCGTAGTGGGAAGAGAGCTGGATTTGGATTCAAAAGACTTGGGTTGGAGTTCCCACTCTACCACTATTAGCAATGTGACCTTGAAAGAATCACTTCATCACACTGAGCCTCAGCTTCCTCATCAGTAAAATAGAGATTATTATCCTTGCTCTGGCTATAAAACCTTGTTATGCTGATCAAATGAGATAACGGATATGGCAACCCTTGGTAAATTTTAAAGCAGTATACGAGTATGAAGGACAGTTGGTATGAAGCGGTGAGCTCTCCAACACCAGACGTATTCAAGCATGACCCAAAATGACAGGGGCCTTAGAAGTCATCTATCATTTTACAAATTAGAGAACTGAGGCCCAGAGAGGTCAAGAGACTTGACCAAAGTCACACAAAAGAGAAGTGGAGGGGCTGGGACTAGAACCCATGGCCTTGATTCACAGCCCTTCATTGATGGAAGCTCATTGGGTCATACTTATATAGAACTTTACATTCACTGCTTCATTTGCTCAAACCACCATGTTCCATACATTATAGAATTATTTTTTGTCCCTGTTTTACAGATAAAGAAACTGACCAGAACTGTAACTAGGACTTTTGACAGCCAGGGCAATTCAGTTGAATGTGGAGGTTAAGAGGGAGGGGATCCTGGAACATCATTCCGTGGTAGGGAGAAACTGAGAAAGCAAGACCCTGTGACTAGAGAACTCCAAGACAGCAGCGAGTTTATGCTGGGAAGGCCACATAAGTGGGATGGGGAGGCATGCGATCCGGTAACTTCTCCTAATTATTCTTGCTAACCTGGGTCAGAGCTCCTCTTTTTAAACTGCCAGAGGTGAAAGTGCCGTTAGCATGTTCTAATGTCAGTGCCCTGGGGCAAAACTTCAGTGCCCCTGCCCTAATTATGGCTTTGAGACTCCAAGAGAGGAATTCACTTGTCCAAGGTCACACAATAGAGAAGGAACTCAAATTCTGGCTCTTACCCCCAAAAAAGTTTTCTTGATACCTTTGGTTTTTATATCAGTCACTTCTGGGACCTACAGAAAAATATTAAGCAAAATAGCCAACGTATTTGACGACGTATGCAAAATTTTACCTTAGTAATCTCCTGGCTCTCTACCAAGAAGAGCAAGAAATGTCAGATATGAACTCTTCAACAACCCTTTTTTTTGTTCCAAATCACTAATAGTAAGAAAAAAAACAAATTAAAACAATCCTGAGGTTTCACCTCATACCCATTACATTGGCACAGCTCACAAGAGATTAAAATGGTAAATGTTGGAGATTGTGTAGGAAGAGGAATATGTCAACACAATGTCCAATAGATCCAACCATTCTGGAATAAAACTATTTGGAATCATACTAGAAAACCCACTAAACTATACACGACCCTCGACCCAACAATACCACTGCTAGGCATTTAACCTCAAGGAAATCAAAGATTTCCACTTTTGCAATAGCAAAGAACTAGAAGCAAAGTTTGGGTGCCTGTTAATTGGGGAATGGCAGCTAGGTGGTGCAGTGGATAGAGTGGTGGACCTGAAGCTCCAGAAGACTGGAGTTCAAAATCAGTCTGAGGTCCCTACTAGCTCTGTGACCCTGGGCAAGTCACTTAATTGCTTCCTGCCTCAGTTTCCCTGCCTGTAAAATTGGGATGATAATAGCACCTCCCTTCCAGAGTTATTATTGGGATAAAATGAGATAAAATTTGTGATCAGGTTCCTTTTGTGTGTTGTCTTCCCCCATTCAATTGTAAGCTGCTGGAGGGCAGAGACTGTTTTTTATTCTGTTTATTTATGTCCCTTGTGTTTTAAACAGCTCCTGGCATATAGTAGGCACTTAATAAATGTTTATTGACTTGAATTAAAACTCTTTGTGAAACTTAAAGGGCTATATAAATGCTAGCTATTTTTATTATTCCAGCACATAAGAAATGACAAATATGAAGAATTTGGAGAACGGTAGGGAGACTTGTATAATCTGATGCAAAGTGAAGTAAGCAAAACCAGGAGAAAAATCTGCATGATGATCACAATAATGTAAAGAAAAGCAACCCTAAAACACTTCAGAACTCTGGACAGCGTAATGACCAACCATTCTCAACTTGGAGAACTGATGGTGTTGTAATGAAGGCAACAAGCATTTGTTGTGTTTACTATGTTCCAGTCACTGGGAATACAAATACAAGCAAAAAAGTCCCAACCTCCAAGGAGCTTACATTCTAAAGGAGGAAGACTCTTAATGTGAACCGAAGTGAAAGGGGGAGGTCCGCACACAGAGTCATGGTAGGAAAGTCCATACAGTCAGAAACACAGCCAGGAAAGGAGTGAAGCATGACCTACCATCCCCAAAATGGAGCCCTCCAGGAACTACTCACCAGTGGGAGAAGGGAGCCAGCACCACAGAGGGACATTCCAGGGTAGGCATTTTAGGAAGTTCCAGGATAAGAGGGCCCCTGATTTTGTGGTGGCAAAGTCTATATAGTGAGAAAAGCAGCTTAGAGTAAAGTGAAGCATGGCTGGCCTGGTCCCTTTCCCAAAATTAGGTCTCTTAGAAGGAAGTCACCAATGGAAGACAGGGCCCAACATGGCAGAGGGGTATTTCAGGGTCAGGAGGCTCTCAGCAGAGAGGTGGTGAACTCTAGGTGCGAAATGAGGCATACATTTCCAGACACAGCTAGTGGGTTTATTGGTTTTGCTTAACTGTATCTCTGTTAACAAGGGAAGGTTCTATTTGATGGGGAGTATCATTGATAAATGAATCAATAAAATATGTTGGGGTTTTTCTTTTAATTTTAAAAAAACATGCTTTCTGACTCCGAGTCCAAGGCACACTACACCGCAGCTGCCTCTTTGCTCTTTACTCTGTGTAATGGGTATGCCAGGAAGGCCCACATTTCAGAAACCATACGAGACATTCCTTTTTTCTTTTGTCTCAAGGAGAAGAGAAAATAACAGAAGCTTGACGTGGTAATAGAGTAGAAGTGCCTTCATCATGTATCTACTCACAAAGAATTACATATATTAAAAAAAAGAGCCCCGACTAATGTACTTTTCGCTGTGCCTTTCCCAGGCAGACTATTTTATAGCTCCCATGGATAAACAGGCTGTCATCTCCCACCCTCCTTGTCCATCAATTGAGTCAGCTCCTGGAAGATATAAAGCAGCTGATTCAAGCCCCATCAGCTGCTGATGCCTAATTATACAAGCCAAACAAAGCCAGCCTGTTTCAGGATGGGGGGGGCTGGCCAAAAAGTGGGAGAGAAAACTAGCTAACCAGCTCCCTTCCAGACATGGAGAACCCCCCACTTGCTTCCTCTCCCCAAGAATGAATCAAGGGGCTGATTTCACAGACCTATTTACTTCTCTCTTCATAATGTGCCTGTTTATATGCAGTAAAACTGTCAGGAACAACTCAAGAACGATAGCTAGAGAGAAAACTGTTATTTAAGGGGCCGGCATCGTTGGAGACACTGGGGTGTCAGGGTATATTCAAAGTTGTTCTCTGGCAATCTGTTTTGTATCTATTTCCTCTTCCCCTACCTCCTCCTAGTCTTGTGGGATTAGTCTTCCAGCCAGGAAAAGGGTAGCTATTCTCTGGTTAAAAGAAGAGAAGGCAAACTTCTGGAAACACCTCTGTCCCCAGGACATTGAGGCAGAGACATCCACTACAACATCGTGTTAGGTGACACAGAAACAAAATGGCAAATAGTGAGACGAGCTGCAAAATTAGAAGAATAGGGGCAGGTAGATAGAATTTCAGTACTGGAAGGGATCTCTGACACCATTCAGTTCAATTTTTCAGATGAAGAAACCCAGATAGAAGGGACTTGCCTGGAGCCCCAGAGGTAAAATCAGCCTAAAACTCACCTCTTCAGACCCCTGATTGAGAGCTGTTTTTTATCATATCAATAACCCTTCTACTACATATAAAGACATAAGAATCCAATGGTTCTATATTAATAAGAAATAGGATAATTAGTTACTTTATGTCTGTGAGTTGATTGAATTCAAGGGACATTCATTAAATTCCTACTCTATGCCAGGCACTGGGGATACAGACAGCAAGGAAAGAGCCCTTACCCAAAAGGAGCTTACATTTTACAGGAAGGAAGCAACCAGTGCATTGATAAACAAATATAAAATATATATGAAGGAAATACAAAGTAATCTAGGGATGGGAGAGGGACAATGACTAGGGAGCCTTGGAGAGAGCTAGAGATTCCTCAAAGGTGAGGTGATAAGGGCTTTCCAGGCAGGGTGTCAACCTTCTAAAAGGTGCAGAGGCAGAAAAGAGTAGAGAGGGTTGACTCCTCAAGGGCCAAGGGACAACTGAGGCAGCTAGATAGTAGAGTGGATAGAGTCACCTGGGCCTGGATTCATGGAGACCCAAGTTCAAATTTGGCCTCAGATACTTACTAGCTCTGTGACCCTGGGCAAGTCACTTAATCTCTATTTGCCTCAGTTTCCTTAATTTTAAAATGAAGATAATAATAGCACCTACCTCCCCACCTTGTGAGGATCGAATAAGATATTTGTAAAGTGCTTAGCACATAGTGGGCACTTAATAAATGCTTATTTCTTTTCTTCCTTCCGGATCTGTGCCAGTATCCATCTTTGTGTAAGGTAGGGCAGGGGAGTGGGGGGAGTCCACCCCATTCCAATCAAATGCAGAAGACCTAGGCTTCTCAAAGAACCATTCATTCCCATCCAAATTAATGTAACTAACAAAATTCTCAATAACTTTGGTGTTATTCAGTCATTTCGGTTGTGTCCAACTCTTCATGACCCCATTTAGGGTTTTCTTGACCAAGATAATGGAGTGGTTTGCCATTTCCTTCTCCGGCTCATTTTACGGATAAGTAAACTTGGGTTGGGAAACTGAGGCAAACAGATTTAAGTGACTTACCCAGGGTCACATAGCTAGTAAGTCTCTGAGGCTAGATTTGAACCCAGGTCTTCCTGACTCCAAGTCCAACACTCTATCCACTGTACTATCTAGCTGCTCCCTCTTGGTAAAATATCCCTTCGCAGAAGTGAGTTGATGTGAATTGGTTAATTGCTATTGGGGAAATATTAGTTGTAAAACGATATTGAGAAACACGCTAGAGGGGAGTTTGTGAGGCAGCTAGGAGGCATTGTGGATAGAGTGCTGGGCCTGGAATAGGGAAGACCCAAGTTCAAATCTGACCACAGATACTTACTAGCTGGGTAACCCTGATGAAGACAATAATAGCACCTATGTCCCAGGGCAGCTGTGAGGGTCAAATGAGTTCAGTTAAAGCACTTAGCCTGGTAAATGGTAGGTACTTAATAAATGCTTATTCCCTTCCTTTTTGAGCAAAATTATTAGAGAACCACACCTAGTTCCTTAAGGTTACTCCTAGAAACCCGAGGGGAGAAGAATAATCAGATACATTCTGGGAACCCAAATTGCCAGTGCTAATGGGGGAATTGGGAGAGAAAACCAAGAGGCTGAATTAGATTTGTATGTGCAGGGCTAAGTACAATGTCCTCCCTTGTACATACTTACTCTGTGACTATGTTAAGGGTTCATAATTCCTTAAGTGGCAATTGTTCCTTCCTCCAAGGTATATCTCAACCATTCCACATCTTAGGAATCCTTCTTTTAAAAAATTTATTACATTAAGTATTTTCCAATTACATGTAAATGAAGTTTTAACATTCACTTTTTAAAATTTTGAGTTCCAAATTCTTTCCCTCTCTCCTACTCCTCCCCCATACCTTGAAAAGGCAAGCAACATGATATTGATTATATATGTTAATTCATGCAAAACATATTTCCATATTAACCATGTTGCAAAAAAAAGCAAGAAAAATAAAGTACTGGAAAGACTTATATGAACTGGTGCTGAGTGAGGGGGGCAGAACCAGGAGAACTTTGTACACAGTTACAACCACAATGTTCAATAACTAACTTTGATAGACTTGGCTCCTCTCAGCAATGCAAGGTTCTAAGACAACTCCAAAAGACTCATGATGGAAAATGCCACCCACAACCAGAGAGAGAATTATGGAGGCTGAAAGATCGAAGCAAACTATTCGCTCTCTCTCCTTTTTGTTTTCTTTTGTTTCTTCTTTCCATTGGTTATAATTCTTCTTTAAACATGACTAATGTGAAAATGTGTTTAATATGAATGTATATGCAGAGTCTATATCCGATTGCACACCGTCTTGGGGAGAGGGAAGGGAAGAGAAGGGGAGAAAATTTAAAACTCAAAAGCTTATGGAACTGAATGTTCTAAACCAAAAATAAATAAATTTTTTTTTTAAAAATGAAGTGAAAAAAATGTTTCAATCTACACTCAAAGTTCATCAGTTCTCTCTCTGGAAGTAGATAGCAGTTTTCATCATGGGACCTTTGGAATTATCTTGGATCACTATCTTGATCAGAATAGCTAGGTCTTTCTCAATTCATCACTGTCGCAATATTGCTCTTATTGTGTACTCCTTCCGGTTCTGCTCACTTCGTTTTGCATTAGTTCATGTAAGTCTTTCTAGGCTTTTCTGCTCTTTGTTTCTTAGACTACAATAGCATTTCATCATAATCATATATCACAACTTGTTTAGCCCTTCCTTAATTGATGAACATCCCCTCAATTCCTATTCTTCGTCACCACAAAAAAAAAGCTGTTATAAATATTTTTGTACAAATAGGTCCTTTTCTTAAGGGACCTTCCTTCATGAGTCCCTTTGGCCAAATGGTTCATCAACCAGTGACTAATCTCTTAATTATGAGCCCTTAGTTGGGCTGGCCTTCAGATGACAGACACAATCCATCCCTGGGCCAGTCCTCAAAGCCTTTCAAGCTTTTTCAAACCTACTTGAACCTGCAGTCTGCTGGCCTTGACTTCAAGAGCCCAGAGTCACTTCTACGTTATGGTAAGGCTTCAGAAGAAAACATCATAGATCATACATTTGGAATGGAAGGGACACTAGAGACCATCTAATGAGTATGTTAATCTAGCCTAACCCCTTCTGAAGCTGGTAGAAGGGAAGTGATTTGACCAAGATCACACAATAACATATCAGAATTTGAACCCAGGTCATCTGACTCCTACTTTTATTCAAATGAGATAAAATTTGTAAAGTACTTAGCATAGTGCCTGGCACTTAGTAGGTGCTTAACAAATGCTTGTTCCCTTCTCCTACCCCCCCCCCACGTTGAAATGCCTACTACATAAAAGGCAACTCAAACATACTTATTAACTTGAAACAAATTTAATTTTATTTGGGTCTTAGCACTTTCTGTAGATGTAGGAGGAATCAATTCTTGGCATGGGGGGGCGGGGGCCAGTGGCATTTGACAAGCCTTTATTAAGCACCTACCTACTGTGTACCAGACACCCTGCTAGGTATGTGGGAATACAAAGACACAAATTAAATCATGGCAAGATTACATTCTATTGAGGCGGACACAACAGGTACACAGAGCATGAGCAAAGGTCATAGAAAGGAAGGGGCAGGTAGGATGAGAGCAGAATGTTGACCCTATGCATAGCACGTCCTCTGGTCGCAATCACCCAACTTCCACTTGAATTGGCAGGCTGGGTCAACAGAGGGTGGCTCCCTACTTCTCCCCCAAAGAGTTCCAGGGGTAACCCAGAGGGCCTAGGGAATTATCCTTCACAAACCTCCCCCAGTGTGATTTCCACTGATTATCAACCACTAACTTGAATTAGTTTTTACAAAAGGATACTTACTGAGGAAATACAGACAGAACAAAAGTTACAAAATATAATTCCCCCACCCCCAACAGGGGGAGTGTGCTCTCCCCTTTGCACACGTCAGTTCCCTGGGGATGGGAGATTCAAATGGAAAGCACACAGGTATGCATGTAGAGGACACATAGAGCAAAGAGATAGCTCACAGCTCCTGGTCCCATGGAGTCCTTTTCTCCTGTTGTAGAGTCCTTCTGAGTTTCAAGAGGCAGTCCTTCTGGAGGGTCCTTAGCCAGCCATCTTCTCTGTCACAAAAGTCATAATCTCTGACATGGCCACGATCCTCAAAGGAATGTCTTTCTAGATCCAGCTGTAGGTCCTTCCTTTATCATTGGCTATTGTAGTTCAGTCACATCCTACTCTTTGTGACCCTATTTGGGGTTTTCTCAACAGACATTAGAGTGGTTTGCCTTTTCCTTCTCCAGCTCATTTTACAGATGAGGAAACTGAGGCAAACAGAGTTAAGTGACTTGCCCAGAGTCACACAGCTAGTAAATGTCTGAGGCCAGGTTTTACTCTAGGCTGGCACTCTGTACACCATGGCACCACCTAGCTGCCCTTGGCATTGGCTATGATAGCTCCAATAGTCACTGCTACTGATCCCAGTAGATTCTGCTACCACCTCCAGAGAACACCTGGGTTTGAGTTTTACCTCTGATGATTACTGGCTATATGACCACAAGCAAGCCATTTAATTTATCTGAACCTCAGTTTCTATAAAATGGGGGGATCCTCACAAGCTAAAAACCACCTTAGAAACCTTAAAGCATTATATAAATATCAGCTTTTATTATTGTTGTTGCTTTAATATCAACGAATTATAGAGTCCCCTGAAAGTATGAACTGCGTTTTTCTTCCTTAGATTCCAAATATGACTAAAATATCATCTCTACCCATAAAGAGGGAAAAAGGAGGCCGGCCAGCCCTACAACTGATCGCCTCTCAGTTTTCTCTGAGGCAGTATGGTTCTCTTCAAGCATATTGTCTGGCGGACTTTTTTGGATGGCCTCATACCACTTGAAAGTCACATCTGGGCACAATCACGTCTTCTTTAGCCAGATCATCTATTTTGATAATGCCTGGGCTAAATGTTTTCTCTCCCTTCAAATTTTCCTATAACATTTTGTCTGGGTCCTTCCTCTTCCCCATTTATGTTCACCCCTGTGTTATGCTTCTTTGTGTAAAGGCCATATCCTCCATCATAAGCTACTAAATTCTTGAGTCCAGGACTTAACATAAGGCCCTAAAAATAGTAGGCCCTTGATAAATGTTTGTTGAATTAAATTGTTTTGAGTCATCTTCAAAGACAAAGATGTGATCTATTCATTTAGTCATTGTGTGAAGGCCTACTCTACATATTAACAACACATTTGCTAATATGATCCCCACTCTCAAGAGGGCTTGCAGAGCTGGTCAGGAAGACACACACACACACACACACACACACACACACACACACACACATATGTCGTATCTGCGAATCTACTCAAGAAGGATTCCAAGGCAACAACCACAGGCAGTGATGGTGTGATGCTGATGCATCGCCCAAATGTGGAAAGTGGTGCATTTGCAGAGAGATGTGTTCATCTTCAAAATGGTGATAGACCTCGCTTTCATTTGGAGTCATTTAGAACCATTAAAAAACTAGTAAGACAATTGTTTCTGGCTTCTGATCTGCAGAGTAAACAAACCCCTGGCTAAGCAAGAACAAGCCCGCCTTCCTCCATCTTCCTAACTTATCGAAGCAAAGCTCTCAAAGCCTGAATGTTTCAGGAGTGCCTGCAAATGGGCTCCTTTTTTCTACTTTTGGTGCTCTAATAGCTAACAGCTATAGACGTACCTACCTACAAACCTACTCATGGGATAGCTACAGAGGTGCCATGGGAATTCAGAGCACAGGAAAAAGAACCATGGAATGGAGGAAAGAGAGGGATTCAGGGGGCAAGCAACAGCTGGGCATTTATTAGTAGGATTTGTCAAGGAAACTCCTGGTATGGAAAGCACCTCCACTGATGCAGATCAGCAACTCCCCTAACTTAACATCTTAGGGAGTTGCTCAAAGCCCTCAAAGTTAAAGTGATTGCCACAGCCAATTGGCATCAGAGTCTGGACTTGAATCCAAGTCATACTTCCTGCTGCCTCTCAAGTACATATGCAATCATAGAATTTTGTGGTGAAAGTGCCTTGGACATCATCTAATCCAACCTCCACATTGAAAGATGAAGAAACTGAGGCCCAGGATGGATAACTGACTCACCCAAGGTTATATAGGTGTTTTGTAGCAAAACCCAATTTCTCTGACTCAGATCCAGTACACTTTCCCCATGGTGAAATCAATATCAATCATGGTGAAAGTCAGTCAATAAACATTTATTAAGTACCTATTATATGCCAGGCACTATGCTAAGCCCTGGGGGTACAAAGAAAGACAAAAGACAGTCCCTGCCTTCAAGGAGCTCACAATCTAATGAGGAAAGACAATACATAAAAAGAAACTGAAAACTGGCAGAGTGGGGAGTATTTCTGGCTAGGGGAAAGGGGGATGATGAAATCCAGAGGGAAGCATCCGGGAGGGAAATGATGAGAGGGCTACCCTGGGCACCAGAGGAGCTCTCCAATGTCCACTCTCCAGTCTGCGGGAGCGAGGGAGGGAGCCGGGGGCAAGGGCACTGAGGAAGTGTGAGTTTCAGATTTGATGTCGTCTTTCAGGATGAGGAATTTTTGGAGACCATAATGAAGTTAAAAATAAAAATAAATGCAAACAAGGGTGGTTGTGAATAAAGTATTCTAGAAACCTTAAAGTGCTACAGAAACATACGCTATTATTATTACTAATATCATATTACCGCATTGTTATTTTTATAAAAGGACAGCCAATGAGAAACAATCACAACCTTTGAAAGTGAAAGACACATTATCAGGGTCCCAAATCAATAAGAGGACCCCTTGGCTTCTAACAAACCGCCCTGCAGCTTCCAGCCTCCTTTAGACACAGACTTCCATGGATCAGTACATACTAGTGCAGCGGAAGAAAGCCATTTTTGCCCTGAGATCCAAGCTGTATTAAAAGGTGAATAAAGGTGGAATAATGCATAAAAGGCCAGATTTTTATTAAATGTATTGACAGCTTTTCCTGGGTTTTTTTTCTCTTCTTCCTCTTTTTCTTTTAAAAAATTCTTTGTTATCAGGGAAGGTGCTTTGGGAGAACCTTTTCTCATTCCCAGATTAGGAGAATGATATAGGAGGAAATCTGGTGATGTAAAAATGAAAGATATCAATAAAAATCTGTTTTTTAAAAGTAGAGGGAGAAAAGCTTCCCCGTAGCTATTCCCCATATCCTTCTTGTATGCTCTGTCCCGTTCCTAAAGCATCTAGTGATTTTAGAAGCCCTGACAAAAATTTCCCTATATACAGGGGTCTTCCCAGAGTCACATGGTATATGAAAATTGGGCAGGGGGATACAGGGGGACCAGCTTTATTGACATTAACTTCTGGAAACTGTGATGGCTCAGCAACTGGCTCTCTGTAGAGAAATGGCCTCCTTCCCTTAGTTCTTATTACCAAATATTCCCAAAGAAAGCAGCTACAGCAGCTCAAATTAATGTCACCATGTCAGGCCTCATGCCTGGCCTCTATCTGGAGATTTCTAGAATGGAGAATGGAGTTCTTATTTCCATCACAGTCCTCTGTTTTCCAGCCACCCACATTGGCCCGGAGGGCTGGAGTCAAATGAAGTTGCAGCTTCCAAAGAGTGCTGTTCAGATGCTGTATTTCTGTTTGCCCAGCTGTCTGCCAGGCCCTGAAGGTGTCAGTGCCCCCTCACTTTGGACTGGACAGTTTCATCAAGTTATGACTAATACTATTTCTTGGACTCTCTCCCTCACATCTCTTCCAAGGGAAATGGTAGACCTCTCCAACCCCTGGAGAAATTTCAAAAGAGGGAGGAAAAGTTCACTTAATAACTCCATCCATTTTGCTCAGGTAAGAGCTTAAGTGTGTGGACAGTAACAGCTTCAAATGCTTCTTGCCCCAAAGTAAGTACAATTGATGCATCAAAATTTAAAGGTAAAATGTTCTTGCTCTTCTTTGATCTTGACCGAGGCTCATACTGTTCCAGAAACCCTCTTAGTGGGATGGAAGGAGAGGGGTGACCTATCTTGCCAAGAAGGAAAGGCAATAAAGACTAGTAGTGCTAATTTCTGAGTATCTTTGGCCTCTGGGTTTTCATATCTCACGGTCCTTCCATGGCTCCTTCTGGCGCGGGCCACTTTATCTTTGGAGCCCTGCAGCATCAAACAGGTCATTTCAACAAGTTGATTCAGCGCAGTGGAAGGAGAGCCAGACTTGGAGCCAGGAGGCTTCACTGCGCTCAAGGACCCACTCTGACACCCACTGGTTGTGTGTCCTGGCCCGGGGCAGGGGATGGGCCATCAGGGAGGAAAGGTTGGGCATTCTCCAAAGGTGATATTACAGAGGCAATATCACAGAAAGGAGCAGTGAACTTCAGGACAGGAGATTAGAATCCTAGATCAGCCGCCCATCCTGGGGCAGATCATTTAATCACTTTTGGTCTCAGCTTCCTCACCTGTAAAATAAAAGTAATAATCATACAAATAAGAGTGGTTGTGAATAAAGCTTTAGAAACTTTAAAGTGCTATAGAAATGTGAGCTATTATTATTATCAATATTGTGCTATCATATTATATTATATCATATCATATCATATTTTATTATATTTGGAGGTATTAAGTGAAAAGTAGTCAGAGAGGAAAACCAGATAAACCAGAGATCTCAAAGGTGATGACAGAGGCTTGTCAGTATATAAAGTAGAGAATCCTAAAATCAAGTATACAAACACACTCCAGAGAGATTTGTGGGTGAAACTGAACCGTTAGTCATCAACTGCTCTGGGGCTTGGGGGTGGGGGTCACAGATGGTAGCTGAGAGAAAACTCAACCCAAACTAGGTTGAACAAAATCATAATCCAAAAAATGTCAACCATCTAGAATTATAGGCCAAACCAAGTAAAAAAGAAGTGAGCATCTAGGAGAGTTGTGGGCTTCTAGCCACTTATGAAACATTTTTTTTCTTAGATTTTGTTTATCATTAAGTAACATGTAATTAATTTATTTGTTATACTTTGTTATTATGTACTGTCCATTTACTTCAAATCTGCGCTAAGAGCAAATGAATGCTGCATACAGTTTCCAAGCATGGCGACCTGCCTCTGTAGGCCACAGCCAAGTCAGGTTTGTGATTTAGCCAATAGGTCAATGCTCCTAGTTCATTCTAATTGGTTAATCCACAAACCCACAGAGCTCTTGATGACCACTGGTCCTGCCCCATAGAAAGAGGTGGAGCTCAGGGGTAGAAGATAAGGTCAATCTAATGTGAAAGTATATTTAGTATGAATGTATATAGACAGCCTATATCAGATTGTGTGCCATCTTGGGGAAGGGGGAAGGGAGAGAGGGGGAGAAAATTGAAAACTCAAAACCTTATGGAAGTAAATGTTGAAAACTAAAAATAAATAAATAATGAATTAATTTTTAAAAAATAAGATAAGGTCAATGACATTCTGAGAATTGTTGTTGTTTGTCCTTCATTTTCAAAGAGGACCAAAGACATCATGGGGGTGATATCTTGACTCCCATGTGAATTGGAATTAAGTGAAGCAGACTTATACAATGTCCTCAGCTTTAAGCCCTCTTCCAGAGTCATCAAAGTCCATTGGCAAGACAAAAGTCAGGATGACTGACCATAGCTCAGGATGCAGTAGATGACCTTGGTGTTTTCAATATCTGACCAAGCTCTAGGTGCTTCACAGTGCCTTGAGGAACGTTGGAATAAATTGTTCTAATCCAGCCATGCCACCAGGGAAGCCTTCACATACTTGGGGTAGACATCACCTAACTGAGGGTTTGAGGTCATTCATTTACCCTCAACCTAGTTTAGCCTGTTCGCACAGACAGTTAACTACTGCACATGTGGCTGCCGCACATACTACAGCTTCTTGGAGCCACAAGTGAGAATTGAGTGGCAGGTGGACACCAAAGGGGGATGAGCAGCCCTGAAAAGGGCCAGTAAGCCCTCACACCAGAGGTGTGCTATTCCTCCCTGAATACCCACACATCTGCTTTGAGAATTAGAGAGAACTTGACTTATTCAGCATTTTGGTCCAGTAGGGCATGAACATACTGCCAGGGTGACGAGACTCCTCAGGACTCTGATCCTCATTGCTAAAAAAAAAAAAAAAAAAAAGACAGGTAAATGGCTATCAGTACGCCCAGCAATTAAACTTGTAAACCAGAAGGATGAATCCATGTTGTCACTCCATGGAAGCCCTGGTTTCTAAGACTTGTGAATCTGGGTTCTTTAAGAAAAAAAGATAATTGGTCAAAGAATTTGTAGCATCTGCCAATCATTTGGAAAATCTGTATCTCTAAATAGATTAATCTGGGAAAGAAGTATTTCCTGCTGAAGATACTAAAAGAAAAAGCATAGAGGGAGTGGAGAGTTTAAAATTTTAAAATTCTTAATAGGAAGCTGAGTTTGGCACAGAAAGACAAGGTCCAAAAAAAAGTCTTGGTGGGGGTTTATCTATGTTAGGGAAAAGAAGAATATCAAAGAAGTGGATGCATCCACTCCTTGAGTAGAAGAAATGATGAGACAAGGGAGAGAAAGTAGAGTCAGCCATCTCTTATTTAGCTCTCTGCCAAAGAGAATGATCTTTGCATTGCAAGCGGTGGAACAAGGATGGCTATTAGGGAGTTGATACCTAAGATAAATAAGGAAATCAGAGGGCATTTAGCTGCCCTTGATGAGCTCAAGACACTAGGCGCTGATGAATTATATGCCAGAATACTAAAAAGAATAGCTAGATGCTACTGCTAAACCACTGTCTGAGATCTTTGAAAGATTATGGAGTATGAGAAAAGCATTGCAGGACTAGAGAATGACAAATGTTCCAGTTTTACAAAATGGAAAGAGAAAGAATTTGAGAAAGTATAGGCAAGTCAGTTCAAATACGGGCAAAATTCCAGAATGTAGTATTAAATTATTATTATTATGTATAATGTTTACTAAAATAATATATAACAAATTTATTATCAAATTATTAAAGGGGGAGATGCTGAGCATCTGGGTGGCTAGGTGGTGCAGTGGATAGAGCACAGGGCTTAGAATGAGACTCACCTTCATGAATTCAATTCCAGCCTCAGACACTTACTGTGTCACTGTGTGACCCTGGGCAAACTGTTTGCCTCAGTTTCTTCATCCATAAAGTGAGCTGAAGGCAAACCACTCCAGTATCTCTGCCAAGAAAACCCCAAATGGGGTCACAAAGAGTTGGAAATGACTAAGCAAAAACAACAAACAAAAAGAATGTGGTTATAACAAAGAGTCAGCATGCTTTCATCAAGAACAGATTGGGCCAAATTAACCTCATATCCTTTTTTAAATAGGCTAGTAGATCAGAAAGATGAGGTAAACATAATTTGCCTAGATTTTAACAATGCGTTTGATTAAGTCATTCTTGCTACTCATGAAAAAGAGAAGTATGGGGCAGATGATAAGACATCTAGATAGCTCTGAACCCAGCTGAACAGCCAGACTCCATAAGAAGTCATTAATAGTTCAATATCAACTCAGAATAAGGTCTTTAGTGGTATATTGGTAATTAAAGTGGGAATTTCTTACTGTTTTAGAATGCTAAATTAATTAAGTGTTTCTGATTGAGTCTTACTAGGTGCAAAGCCCCAGGCTGGTTAACAAACTAGTTCGCTAGTTTGAGAGAGGTGAGAAGCTCCCACGGCCCTAAGGGGAGTTGCTAAGACCAGAGCCAGTAGTAGGCACCTAAATTCTGGTTGCTCAGATGACATTTGATGACGTCTAAAGACTGTATAAAAAGAGAGAATAGAGCTGTTTGCTTGGGGCTCTCACTCTTGGAGGACTGTTGATGTGGAGACCCTGGGCAGCTGTAGTTAAGAGCCCTCCAGCTTGTGAGTCCAGATGTTGATGGTTTCTTGGTAACTATGAATTGTGATCTGGTCTGTTTATATTGTATATGTTTGTAACTGGTTTGCATTTGCTCTGAAGTTCAGATTGCTGGCTTTTCCTCCTGAACTATGTGAGTTATACTTGTATGTGTGATTGAAATAAGATTGTTAACCCCTTAACGTTCCTTTCCTTAGTAAAGCAGATCAAAAGAACCTCTGCTGGCAGCATTCTTGTTGTTGGGCTTGTGTTGGTCTTTCACCCCTACAGCAGCTGCTAGCCAAATGGTTGCAACAAGTTGGTGGCCCATAGATTTGTGTTAGGTATTATGCAGTTTAACATTTAACGAGGGCAGAGATGGCATGTTTATGGCAAACTTACAGGTGATACAAACATAGAAGGCATAGGTGATACAATGAAAGACAAAGTCATGGTCCAAAAAAAAATCTCAACCATCTAGAATTATAGGTCAAATCAAATAAGAAGAAATGCAATAGAGATAAATGTAAAATATCATATTTGTGCTCAAAAAAAAGCTTCAGCTTCAGAATGGGAGAGGCCCATTTAGATAAGAGTTCCTGTCCTATTCTTGTAGAGAGAAACTTGTTTATGCTAAAAACCAAAAAGTAAAGGCATGTAAAGATGCTTTTGATTATGATCAATATATATAAATAATTTATGTAAACAAAAGCTAGCATTATTTGCAATAGAAAAATATTGGAATCTTTCTCAATCAATACAGGAGTAAAGCAAGGATGCCTCCTCTCCCTGCTATTTTGACACGGTCCCAAAAATATTGATGATAAAAATAAGACAAAAAAATTAAAGGCATAAATATTATTGGCAAATAAGAGACAAAAAGTATCCCTGATGATGTGATAGCTTACTTAGAAAATACCAGAGAATAAAAGAAATTGAGAAGATTAATACTTTTAATAATGTGATAGGATACAATGAAAAACATTTCTACATAACAATAGGAAAAAGCAGGAGAAAGTGATAGAAAAAAATCTCATTCAAAATAACAACAAAATGCAAAAAATATCTGGGAATCAAGATACCAAATCACACTTAAGACTTATATAAATTAAATTAACCAACACACTTCATAAAAATAAAGGCATGTAAAAAATTGGATAAGTATCCATTGCCCATGGTTGGGCCATGTCAGTCTAATACAAATGATAATGAAATCGAAATGAATTTATATATAACAGATGAGCTGTCTGGTCCATATATAACAGGGGGCTAGATAGGAGAGAAAAGGAAAGAGGAGGAGGAAGAACAAGAACAAGAAAAACAAGAACAAAAAAAAAACAAGAACAAGAGGAACAAAAAGAAGCATTTATATATTGTTTAGATGCTAGGTGGCATGGTAAATAGAATTCCAGGCCTAGAGTCAGGAAGACTGACCTTGTTGGAAAAATGAAAATATATGATTTTATACATACATATATGTATATCTTTGTGTATGTGCATATATGTATGTGTACATATATACCTATTACATATATATATATATATATATATATATATATATGTTCCACATGAAGTATTTGAAGTCTACAGGTAAGATTCTCTTTGGATTTCAGGAATAAAGTTCAGGAATTGCAGTGGCTGGGGGAGATATACTTCTGCCCCAGACCTAGAGGGCAACATTTAGCTTTATCTTGGCTAGTTAGCTTTCCCTTCCCATCATATACTTATCACAAATCTACAGTAGCTGCTCTAAGACACTCCTACCAGAGAAACATGCCTTTTACTTGTATGGTCCATGACAGGAATCAAGAGAAAACAAAAGAAAAAACACTTCTTTATAATCAAAGCTGCCCAACAACAGCACGGACAATCTCCAGAGGGAGCAGGTTCCCATTACCTAGAGGTCTTAAAGTAGAAGTTGAATGACCATTTTCAGGGATTCTACAGAGAAGACTCCTGTTTAGGTCAGCTTTGGTTTTCATGACCTCTGAGGTCACTTCCAACTCTGAGATTCTGTGAATCTATGATGGTCTCATTGGAGAAGGAAAGAAATAAGCATTTGTTAATCCCCTATCATGTGCCCGGCACTGTGCTAAGCACTTTAACAACACTGTCTCATTTGATCCTCACAACAACCCTGGGAGGTGGGTGTTGTTATTAACCCCATTTTACAGAGATGAGGAAACCGAGGCAGACAGAGGTCAAGTGACTTGCCCAGAGTCACACAACCAGTAAATATCTGAATTCAACTGGATTTCAACTTAGGTCTTCCTGACTCTGTGCCCAATGCTCTACTGCACCTCCTGGCTGCCTCAGCTTAATATTAAGCATACAGCTTAATAACAATCAATCGATTAGGGAAAGGAGGGACACAATAAGTAGGTACTACTGGTGGGGAACCCTATCGAAGTCCTCTTGCAGTGCTTCATTGGGTCATGGAGGTGGGAGAAGGAAGAACTCCAAAGGCACCTCAATCTATTTATCTATCTATCTATCTATTTATCTATGTACAAATATATGTGTGTATATATGTATGTGTGTATTTATTTATATAGATAACACTATAGATTTATTTATATAGATGACACTTTAAGATTTGCCAAGCATTTTACATACATTATCCCACTGAATGCCACCAGGGCCCTAAGAGATAGGTCCAATAAGAATTGCTATTACTTTTTTACAAATGAGGAAACCGAGGCTTAGAGAGGTTGAGAGACTTGCCCATGGCCCTATAGCTAATGAGCAACTGAGGCAGAATCTGAATGCTGATTCTCTATGGCTCTGCCAATGGAGATCAAGCTAGAAAGCCAGAAGGGCTTCCTATGTGGCTTAGAGACACACAGCGTAGCTCTTCTCCGAGAACTGGATCAGCTAAGTTCAAAGAGGCCCAATATCTGACGGTCACAGGAGGATGAATTGTTTTGGCCACAGCATCTCTAAAAGATCATCTTTCTGTGGTCCATCCCAGTTTTAAATCTCTGATCCTGAGATGTGAGGAAGAAGTGATTCGTATTGGTCTGGCATAGAGTAGGCACTCAATAAATGCTCAATGATCCACTGATTGATCGGTAGCTCACCAATAAAATCACAGATGCTTAAAGAATTAAAATATTAGAATTACAGCAAAAAGGGCCCGGCCTGACGGTCAGAGACCCGGCTCTAGGTGGCTCCTGCTGCTTACCAGTCGTACGACCTTAAGCCAGACATTTTCTCCTAGCTGGGTGCCAGTCTCTCCACCTGTAAAATGTAAACAGTAAGTTTGCCTTGCCTATGGATCAAGGCTGTTAAGAGAATTGAATAAAATGATGGATGTGAATTGTTTGTAACTTGTAACAGTCTATATGTAAAGTGATTTATCGCTCTCATCAATACTACTAGTTTTGATGGGATTGTGAGCTCATAGTCTTAGGACTTGAAGGGACATCAGAGGCCGCCTACTCTAAGTCCCTCATTTAAAAATGAGAAAGCTGAGGCCCAGAGACTGCGAATGATGCCCCAAAGTAACACAGGAAGCAAGCAGCAGAGGCTAGATTGGAGTGACGGGCATCAGTGAGCGCTTACGGGGCAAGCACATTCAGGGCTTTCATCCCTCTCCCGTCCACACCAAGGTGACTCACCTTGGGGCTAACAGGGGTCCGAAGGCAACTTCTATCTCCTCTCCATTCTTACCCCTCCCTCACCCTCCACCCATACCCCATTCCACTCATCCCAGACAAGGAAGGAATAAGGAAAGCATTGGCCCCAACTTGTAATTCAGCAAGCATGTATTAAGCACCAACTATATACCAAGCAGTGCACTAAGTATTAGGGATACAGAGACAAAAAACAAAATGGTCCTCGTCCTCAAGAAATTTACACTCTGTTGGCAAGGAGTGTGGGGACTGTGAACAATGTGCACACAAAGAAATGCAAAACTCCCGCAAGGCCAAACAAAGTAATTTCAAGAGGGGAGATCGTTAGAAGCTGGGAGTGTCAGGAAAGGCCTGGTGTAGGTGACAAGTTTTGAAGGGTGCTAGTGGTGGAGTCAGGAAGACTCATCTTTCTGAGTTCAAATCCGGCCTCAGACACTTACTAGCTGAGTGACCCTGGGCAAGTTGCTTAACGCTATTGGCCTCAGTTTCCTCACCTGTAAAATGAGCTGGAGAAGGAAATGGCAAAATACTCCAGTACCTCTGCCAAGAAACCCTAAATGGGGTGACGGAGAGGTGGCCACGACTGAAAAGTAAGTGTACAACAAAGGGGTTCTAAGTGAGGGAACTGATTTTATACACACACGCCTATGCACACACATGCACACACATACACACATTCACTCACTGCGGCTGACACCTTGCTGGGTGAGAAGTACGGCAGCTCCCAGACTCCTCCTCTGAGAAGCTCATAGGTCGATCACCTCCACACCCTCCAATATTCCTCTAGCACCCAGAGAACAATTTCCTCCTGCCCATATTATTAGTTCATCTTCCTTGAATAAAATTTTGAACATTCTTCCGAGTGTTAAGAACTAGGATTGTGCCACAGTCCCCAGAGTCAATCATGGGACCCTGAATATGGAGACTTACTACCCAAAATTGTAGAAGATAGTTAACATGTGTCTTTTGAAACGGTGAAATGGCAGCATGCTGCTAACAGTCCGTGGGTATTGCTGGCAAGCAAAGTGGCTGTCTTCTGGCCTCCTCAGGGAGAGAGCCATGGGGACGGAGTGATTCACGAAGGCCCTTGGAAGTACCATAATGGTGAGTCAGGACCCAGAGCTTCGGGGAAACCGAATTGTTTTCTTCTGGTTACTGCTGTTGTTTTTCTCCCGCTTGGCAGATACAAACACACCCAGCAGGGAGCTTTGCAGCTCGGATAAATTTGCCACAAAAGCTGTGGAGCTGAAATATTTCCTTTCCTCCCTGGCAACAAACAGATACTAAGAAACAAAAGGGCCCTAAGATGCAGCTTCACTCTACCTTTCTAGAAGGTAGGGGGCACTGGGAGTGGCAAGGTGTTTTCCTGACAACAATCCCGGGAAGAACGGTAATGCAAGTATCATAATCTTCATTTTATAAATCAGGAAACTGAGGTAGAAGTGACTTGTTTGGAATTTCACAGCAAGTAAGTATCAGAGGAAGAATCTGAACCCAGCTCTGACTCCAGTCTCAGCATCTGTATATTGTCCCATGATGCTCTACACCTACTCAAACTGGAGAAGACCCTGACTTGGCCAGGTATGTAGTGCTCTTGGAACTGGGGGATATCACTAAAAAAAATTCCCACGGGGAAGTATATGTGTGTGTGCATGTGCATGTGCACACATAATGAGGTTACAAGAACGCATTCAGGGAGCAGGGAGAAGGTCCCAGAACTGATGGGGAACAAGAAAGCAACACAAGACAGTACCAGGAAACAAGAGAACAAGTCAGTGAGCTAAAAAGAGCCAAGGACAAGTGATAGAAACAGAAGCCAGTTCAAAGAGAAATTCAAAACAAGGATTGAGAATAGAATTAGAAGAGGGCAAGGTCCAGCCAGGTTTCAGAAAGTAAGGCTTTCATTCAACTTAATTCAATAAGCAATTATTAAGTACCATTAATGAATAAATCTTACCCTATGTGTAAGAAGGGTTATTTTTGTTCTTCATTCATTCAATAGTGTCCAACTCTTCTTGACCCTGTGGACCATACCATACCAATACTGTCCATGGGGTTTTCTTGGCAAAGATACTGGGGTGATTTGCCATTTTCTTCTCCAGTGGATTAAAGTAAACAGAAATTAAGTGACTTGCCCAGGGTCACACAGCTAGTGTCTGAGCCCAGATTTGAACTCAGGAAGATGAGTCTTCCTGGCTCCAGGACCATCATTCTATCCACTGTGCCACCTAGCTACCCATTTGGAACCCCTAGCACTCTTCAAGGGCTCTGAGGCTCAGATGCCACCTGCTTCAAGAGGCCTTTCCCAATCTTCCCCTTCCTTACACCCATTAGGGGAGCATTCCTCTCATCATTATGTATTTTTTTTGGTACACATCCTGTATTTACTTATCTGTGAACATAATGTATACCTGCAAAAATATTGTCGCCATAGTAGATTATAAGCTCCCTGAAGGCAGGAACCGTCTCACTTTTGTATTTGTATAACTTGGCCCAGTACATTGCCTAGAGGTGCTTAATATCCGCATATTGATTGATTTATTTACTAGACCGCCCCGGCCTCTAAATTGTCCGGCTGTACCCCTACCACCGCTTCATCAGCCTCGATGGAATCCGAAGGATGGCAAACAATGGGTGGCAGCAGAGGGAAGTCATGAAGATTGCTGACTGGAGGATGCAGCTGTTACCTCCATGGAAGAACTTCAGACAGCCATGAAAGAGGTTTGAACGTCCAAGAACAGTCAAGGGAGGACCTGACTAACACTTTATGAAGGGACCACATCTACCTACCCAGGGCCTGCTCAAAGTCCCCAGGAAACCCACACCTAACATCTAACATAGCAACTAATCCCTGTTGCCTTTCATTGTTGGTTATAGAATCCTGAAACCGTTGGCCACACAACGAAGAACTTTGCAAAGCTGGGTGTCTGAGACAAAAAACATTTGGAGGGTGTGGATTTAGACAGTCAGCATTGTAGTTAAATGTTTAACAACCGGCTCTTTGGAAAAAATGTGCGCAGGATACACTTTTAAGTTTTATCTGTATTATTGTTTTCTCCATCACTTTTTTGCTGTTGTTTCAAAGAAACAATAAATCAAGACCTGATTTGTAGTTTCCTAATTTCCAAAGTGTAAACCCTCACACCAAAAATTTAACAATCAGATCTCGATGGCCTTTCAAGTTCCTGACCAATTCTTTGTAGTTCACCACCCTCTGGTCTCTTCCCGTGTTGTAAATCTATAGATTTTTTTGTCTTTGTTCAGACGAAGAAAGCAAGGCCCATAGAAGGATGAATACTTGTCCTAGGTCGCCCAGTCAGTGGTCACCCATAAGTCAGTGGTGGAGCCAGAATTAGAACCCAGGACCCCTGAATCCTAGCCCAGTGCTTGGTCCACCCACCATACTACTCTATACTGATATCTGGCAGCTAGCACGACTCCTACCCTCTCATACCCGGAAACCAAATCAGCACATACAACTTACCAAGAGTTAAACGCTACACCGACTTGCCAAATGTGCTGTCTCCATAGCTTGCAGGCTGCAATCTTCCCAATGCATATTCCTGAGACAGTTAATTTACTCTTGAATACGTTCCTTTGTCTATCGGCTACTCATTTCATTAGATGTGATATTGAGAGAGACTGGTACATGTGGGAGATTTCTCCGCTGAGTGAATGAAGGCTTTTAATAGGCCTGATGATCACAGGCTTTTATGGGGCCGTTTGATGAGCAACAAACACATTCATTCGGCAGCTGCATCCCTTAATCAGGTATTCACTCAGCGATAGCAGATATAAATATGGATAAACATGGGATTTATGGTGCTGAGCACAGACATTTTTCATGGAAAAGGTGCACTGTGGGCCAGTCTCTGGCTGCCTTTCCATCTCCGTGGCTTCTCTTCAGTGTATCTGGAAGCTTACATGTAACCGTCGGCATCTAGATGTGACCTATAACCTGGCCGATGCAGGGTAGAAACCCCAAAGAGAGAAGAGCCCTGGACCCTGAGGGTCTGGATTCAAATCCTAGCTCTACTGCTTACTATCTGTATGATGCAAGTGCATCACATAGGTACAGAGGATCATAGATTTACATCTGGAAGGAACCTGACCAGTCTGAACCTCTCTGGGCCTTAATTTCCTCATTAATAAAAAGAAGATAATAAGAATACCTACATCACAGGATTGTTATGGGAATTAATCATTCAACAAACATTTATTAAGTATCTCCTATATGCAAGTCCTTGTGCAAGGTGCTACAGATGCAAAAATAAAAATGAAATAGTCCCTGTCCTTAAGGAACATACATTTTACTATGAGAAAACAGCAGGGGCGGGGAGAGAGAGGGAGAGAGAGAGAGAGAGAGAGAGAGAGAGAGAGAGATTGATTTTGTTGTTATTTAGTCATTTCAGTTGTCTCCAACTCTTTGTGACCCCATTTGGGGTTTTCTTGGCAGAGATATTGGACTGGTCTGCAATTTCCTTCTCTAGCTCATTTTACTACAGACAAGGAACTGAGGCAGACAGGGTTAAGTGACTTGACCAGGGGTACACGGCTAGTAAATGTCTGAGGCAGATTTGAACCCAGGAAGATGAGTCTTCTTGACTCAAGGCCTAATACTGTACAACCCAGCTGCTGATAGAGAGATAGATAGATAGACAGACAGATAGGTAGATGGATGGATAGATAGATAGATAGAAATATATAAATAAGATGGATGGCTAGATAGATAAATAAGATAGATAAAATAAATGAATAGATAGATAAGAGAGGTGTACAAAATACATACAATAAAAGTGCAAGGTAATGGTGTGTTGATAAATCATTAGCAATTGGGGAGATCAAAAAAGGTCTCAAGTAGTAGGGGATGTTTGAGTTAAGTTTTGAGCTAGAGATTCTATGAGACAGAGGTGAGGAAGTCTTACACTCTAGACAAATAGGAAGGAAAATTGAATATCATTTGTGAGAAACAGCAAGAAGGAGTGTTTGGAATGTAGAGAAATGCTATTAAGGCTGGAAAGGAAGGTTAGAGAAAGGTTAATTGAGATAATGTATATAAAGTATTTTTTTCAAACCTTAAAGCACTGTGTCACGCTGGCTACTGTTACTGTTATCATCGGCTATCTCATCCTCATCTTCTTTTGTTGGGGAAGGTCAGATCAAAATGGCTGAAGGACAAGTCACTATCCTGCTTTTATTATTTTTGTATGTCTTTTGCTCTGCAGACCAATGTACAGGTGGCCAAATTGAGTGCTTTCTGTAACTACATAAGAATATTGTATATAAGTTCATCTCCCTTCAACTCCCTGGAAGTATCTTTCAGACAACTCAGGGGAACCTACAGGACCCCAAAGATGATATATACCTCAATCCACTCTCATATGATTTTTATTTCTACCACTAGGTCTTTATACTTTGAGCACTTTTCATTCCATGCAGTTTAGAGATTATGTATATTCAGCAGGGTGAATTTTAAAAATATAGTTTTTAAATTGTTATGGGATCTCACATTCACAGAGCATGGTACAGCGAAAGGGACCTTCTCCGACTCCCACAATGCTGCCTAGAGTAAGCTACCCCAAGTTCAAGCTACCATCAGGACCCATATCCACTCGAAACGACAGCTTACAAGCCCCCACCAGTGTGTTCATCATTCTAGTCAGCTAGGAGAAACGATCAACAAGTATTCACAGGCCTGCTATGTACTAAGCACTGTGTAAGGCCGAAGATATTAAAATAAAAACAAAATAATCACTGCCCTCAAGGGGCTTGTGCTTTATTGAGGAAGAGGAATTCAAGACTCTGTAAGGAGGGCATTAGCAGGTAGAGCATATCAGGGAAGGCTTCATGTAGAAGGCAGTGCTTAAAAACAGAGGCTTTCAATGAAATTGTGTAGTAAGAAAAGTAGCAATGAAACATTTCCCCTATGAATAGATACGACATCATGGGGAAGAAAGGACCCACCTAAAACACATGAATCCCATGTGCATGCACATAAGACAGAAAACACATGAGAAAAGACAAGTCACAGCCCTGACATCTTGGTGTTCCTTATCACTTCTGGCTATGCCATCGTACTGCTCCCACTGGACTTGCTCCCTACTGTTCTCACATGGCTTGCAATCTCTGCTAGGAGTGCAGTGTCTGCTGGACTTTTGCTCCATGCTTGGCATGTGAACATGGCATGCTGGGCTCTGCCCCCTGCTGGTCTCACATGGACAGTGCTTGATAATGCTCCACTGATCCCCTGCACAGCTGTGCTAGGCATGAGGTTATGAAACTTCTCTCCATTTGAGCGTGTGGCTTCAGCTACAGTCCTTAGCTTCATCGTTAGAAGACTGGGTTATGTTAACTCTCCTCTTCCGATCTTCCACCTTTACATGAGTATAAGATGAGGCTCTGTCCCGGACGCTTTTTCCTTCCCTTGCTATACTTTCTTTCTTAATGATCTTTTATGGATTCAGTCATCATCTCTACACCAGTGACTCCCAGATCCCTATTCTCTCTCCTCAGCTCACATCCCACATCAACAACTTTTTGCTGGACATCCCCACAAGGATGTTCCATAGATAGCTCAAACTCAACATGCCAATGAAGTCACAAGTTCTAACCCCTCCAAAAATGTGTCAGGCACTGAAGAAACAAAGACAAAATGAAAAAAAAGTCAAAACCTACCCTCAAGAAACATACCTTCTACTGGGGTGACAGGAGAGGGAGGCTGATACACTGTATGATCATTTGCAGAGTGAGAGCAAGCACTAACAACTTGAGGAATCTGGAAAGGTTTCTGGCAGGAAATGGCACATGAATCCTTTGAGGATCCTTGAATGAAGCTAAGGATCCCAAAAATAGAGGTGAGGAAGGATCCAGACATGCGAGACAGCCTATGCAAGAGGCAAAACAATCTCTGCCCTCAGGGAGCTAACATTCTAAGGGAGCAAGGGAACAGCAAGGGAAAGCTCATGTGCTCCATCGGTATCCTCTCCAATGGGCTCACAAATCTATCTGAGCGTCTTGACTATACATAATATCAGTAAGGTTTGGGGGCTAGGTGACACAGTAGAATAGAGCACTAGGCTTGGAATCCAGAAGATTCATGTTCAAATCTGGCCTCAGACTCTTCCTAAATGTGTAACTCTGGGCAAGTCACTTATCCCTGTTTGCCTCAGTTTCCTCATATGTAAAATGGGCAGGAGAAGGAAGTGGCAAACCATTCTAGTATGTGCCAAGAAAACCCCAAACGGTCAGACATGACTGAGCCAAATAGTAAGGTTTATAGAGTGTTTGCCTTAGAACAACTTCACAATGTAGGCATTGCTGGTTATATTAACCCCCTTTTACACATGAAAAGATTGAGGAAAGAAAAGGTTAACTTTCCCAAGATTATACAGGCAACAAGTGACAGAGCTCCAAATGGAACCTGGTATCTCCTGACTTAAAGTCCTTCATTCTTCAATTCAGCAAACATTTATTCAGTGCCTATTGTCTACAAGGCATCGAGAATACAAAGCCAAAAAAAATGAAACCTTCCCTGTCCTCAATGAACTTACATTCTAATGGGGGATATGATGCTCTCCAGAGAAGTAAATTCAAAGCAAATATAAAGTTACACAAAGAAATTTTATATTTAGGGAACTGATTCAAATTTAAAAGAATGGACCATTTTCCCAACTAATAAATGTTCACAGGATGTGAACAGGCAGTAGAAATCCAAGCTCTCAATTGTCATTTTTTAAAAGTACCAAGTCACTAATAAATGGAAAAATACAAACTAAAGCAATTCTGACATTCCACCTCACAGCCACCAGACTGGCAAAGTTGACCCAAAAATGGAAAATGACAAATGCTGGAAGGGCTGTGGAGAACCAGATATATTAATATAATGTTGGTAAAGCTGTGAACTGGTCCAGTCATTCTGGAAAACAGCCCAAAAAGTTACTAAACTGTGCATAACCTTTCACATAGTGATCAACTACTACTAATCCTATACTGTAAAGAGACCAAAAGAAGAGAAAAAGGACTCCTATGTACAAAAATATTTGTAGCAGATCTCTCTCACGGTAGCAAAGAATTGGAATCCAAGGAGAGGACCATCAGTCTAAGGGGGCTGAACCAATTATGGCATATGAAGGTCGTAGAATATTATTGTGCTGTAATACATTGTGAATGGGGTGGTTTCAGAGAAACATGGGGAGATGTATTTGAATTGATGCAGAGTGGCCTAAATAAATGAGTAAAAATGAGTGAAGAGAAATGAGCAGAAACAGGAGAACGATTTATAGAATGACAACAACATTGTAAAGGTAAACTACTTTGAAAAACTTAAGATCTGATCGACACGATGACCAATCACAATTGCAGAGGACTCATGATCAAACATATTACGCACCTTCTCATAGAGAGGTAATAGACTCAGGGGACAGATCAAGATAAATTTTTTCAAACATGGCCAGTGCAGGAATTTGTTCTGCTCTACTATGCATATTTGTGGCAAGTTTTGTTTTTCTTTCTTTTTCAAGGGAAATAAAACAGATTTTTGTTAATTGTGAAAAAAATAATAAAATTTCATTTAAAAAACACAAAGTAATTTCAAAAGGGAGAGAGAAGAAATAGCTGGAGAGATCATGAAAGGCTTCATGTAGGAGGTGGCACCTGAGCTGTGCTCTGAAAAAATCTAGTTGAAATAGGCTCAGGCCAGTCTGATGTTTCAGGTTCAGAGCTGGAATTAAATAAAATGCTCATAGACCATTTGACAGGGAAGAAAAAGGAGGTTTACTTACTCAGAGTATGGAAAGAATATTCAGGAGATGCAACATTGATTTGGTTGAGTGCTGCTTCCTTGCTTCTGCGTTGGCCATGCTGGTCTGCAGGTCAGAAGTCTGAGAGGGAGCTGGCTCTTTATACTTAAGCACAAGAAAATTTTGTCAGTAATTCAGAGGACTGTGAGCTGGACCAAGTAAGTCTCAAAGACAGTTTCAATATCTTTTCCCAAAAAAATAAGCTAGCGTACATGGAGTTTGGTTGTTGTCTTTCATTCTCGAAGAGGACCAAAATGATATCACTGTGCTAGAGTCGGCTTTCAATGTGTCCAGCTATGGCTGATCAGATCAACATGAGCTCAGAATGCTCTACCACAGGTCAGGCACAAATAGTCCGTGTGAACATTTGGGGTGGATACTCCAAATTTGCACATCCTGCATTTCCTTTGAGCTGTCTCAATTCTGCTTTGCTCATAGAGCACAGCACCTTCTCTGATGTGGGCGTGCCATGCTGAGTGGTCCTGTGCCAGTGTCTTCCATGTCACACAATCTATTCCAAAATTCTTGAGTATCCCTGTATCACTTCTTCTGATACCATGTACCTGCATGCCCTGTGTGAGTTCTCAATAAAATAATCTTTTTGGCAAAGCATACATTTTACATTCAAACATTGTGGCCAGCCTATCAGAGTTGTGCTCTCTGAAGCAGAGTTTGAATGCTTGGCAGTTTAGTTTGAGTAAGGACCTCAGTGTCTGTTATCATATCTCTTCAGGTGATCTTCAGAATCTTCCTAAGACAATTCAAATGGAAGCAATTCAGTTTCCTGGCATGGTGCTGGTATACTGCCCAGGTTTCACAGGCATACAACAATGAGGTCAGCACAATGGCTCCATAGGCCTTCAGTTTGGTAGTCAGTCCAATACCTCTTCTCTCCCACACTTTCCTTCAGAGCCTCCCAAACACTGAGCCAGCTCTGGCAATGCGTGCATCAACCTCATTATCAATGTGTGCATACCTGGAAAGTACACTATCTAGGTAACTGAATTTATCCACAGCATTCAAAACTTCTCCATTTGCTGTAAATGATGGTTCCACATATGGATGGTGTGGTGGTGGCTGATGGAGCATCTGTTTTCTCTTGGTGTTAATTGTTAGGCCAAAATTAGCACAAGCAGCGGAGAAATGATCCATACTTTGTTGCCTACATGGAGAAGGGTCATAGGAAACACTAGCCCAAACACTAGCCCAGTTAACATGGCAGGATCTTAGGAAATATTGTTACTACCACATTCAGGATTCTACCGAGTTGGAGGTGAGAAGGGAGGTGAGAAAACACTGCTATTTCCACCACATCTCACCACCTCTATACTATATACTGATGGAACATTAAAACTTAGAAAACCTCAAGTTTTCCCTTTTGGACCATTTAATCCAACGGAAGCCAAGGTGGAGAGTTACAGGGCCCACTAATCTAATGAGGCTTTGGGGAGACAAGACGAGCCATAAGCTTCCTCCTTTAGAACTCCAACCTTCCAAGGTCCCTGCAAGGTTATGAGGCTGCCTGAGCCTACAGTCGGCATCTCTTTAAACTCGCCATCCATTGTCCATCCATACCTGATCCTTCCAGGTCAATCCACTGAATAGGCACTCCGGGCTGGCGTCTTCCTCTGGCAGAAGCAGTACATCTGTGCTAAGACCTCAATAGAGAGTCTTGACTCCTGCAGTTCACAGACTCTCTGGACCATTTTTCAATTGTTTTCCTGAAGGGAAAGAGCAATGGTTTTGTCTCTTTTTTCTTTATTCTCTTTCAAAGGAAACTATTAAGACTCCAATAGAAATACATTCACTAACCACACCCTGCCCTTTTCATCATATGGGCAGCAAGTTCTATTTTGAAAGGGAACTGTGGGGGTCATAACCCAGGAGGGTGGCAGGGAGGAAATCAAAGGGAAAAGCAGCCTCAGAGGCTGCAGGTACTTAGAAATGTTCCCTATTTTCTAGCTGAAATGTCTTTTGGGGAAGTCTGCAGGTTCCCAAATAAATGCTGCCCAAGGTATGGAGGAGTAACTAAGCATTTCCCAGGTGCTAAGGCCATCTCCTCTCAGATATCTAGGGCTCACTAGTTATTTACAGATTTTCTCCCCGTTGAAACGTAAACTCCTTGAGCGGGGTGGGGGGGCTGTTTTTGCCTTTCTTCTATACCACTTCCCACCCCCAACCCCAACTCAGTACTTTACTCAGTGCCAACACATTGTTGTCATCATTGTGGTTGTTCAGTCTGTCCCACTCTTCGTGACCCCATTTGGGATTTTCTTGGCAAAGATACTGGAGTGGTTTGCTATTTCCTTCTCCAGTTTGTTTTACAGATGAAGAAACTGAGGCAAACAGGGTTAAGTGACTTGCCCAGGGTCACACAGCTAGGTTGTATCTAAGGCCAGGTTTGAACTCAGGTCTTCCTGACTCCAGGCCTGGCACTCTATCTTCTGTGCCACCGAGCATACAGTGAGTGCTTAATAAATACCTACTGACAGACTGTTATCCTGCTGGAGCCTGAAGCAAAGAAGAAAGGAGACTGAAAACACTTTTAATCCTCAGCCCCTCCATAGAAAGCCCAGAGGACACTTTCACCACAAAGTGGTTTTAGGTAAGTTCTGAGAGCCTATGATACCTCACCACATCCCTTATCTCCATGACTATGATTAGAACAGAGGGAATAATGGAGGGAGACAGAAATTCCCATCACATTCATTTTTTATTGAGCATTGACCCTTTTAGGCCTAGGATTTTGAGTTGAAGAGACCCAGAGAGGGAAAATATTAATAATAGCTACCATTTGTATAGAGCTTCCAAATTTGCAAAGTGCTTTACGGTTTATATCTTGTTTAATCCCCACGACAATCCTGGGAGATAGTTGCTTTTATTTTCTTCCTTTTATATTTGGTGGCACAGTAGTTAGAGCAGTAGATCTGTGGAGTCAGAAAGACACAAGTTCAAATCCGACCTCAGACACTTAATAGCTTTGTCGCCCTGGGCAAGTCACTTAACCTCAGGTTGCCTGTTTCCTGAACAGTGAAAATAGGGATACAAGAACATCTGCTTCACAAGGTTGTTCTGAGGATCCAGTGAGAAATGTTTAGCATTGCCTGGCATGTAGTAGGTGCTAGATAAATGCTTATTCCTTTCCCTTTTCAGATGAGCAAACTGAGGAAGCAGAGGTTAAGTTACTTGCCCAGGGTCACATGACTAGTAACTCTGAAGCAAGATTTGAAATCGGGTTTTCCTGCCTCCAAGTCCACATTCTATCCACAGGGCCACCTAGCTGCCTCTATGACTTACTTCCTAAGTAACACAGGTACTCCACAGCTGTCAAGTAATGCCTAGAACAAGTACCAAAATATATTCCCGGGGAAGTGAGAGAAGAGAGACTTTAGGGAGAAACCCAGGGCTGCAGAACGCAAAATCCCATGAAGAGACCCTGGTACACTGAGCCATTGGAGAAAGACAGAGACCCCAGATCCATTCCTGCAAGCGGAGACCCTATGATACTGAGAAGATGCTGCTGGTGAGGCTTCTTCAAGAGAGAAAGCAGGGTGCGTGCAACGGCACAATAAAGAGCTTGGAGTCCAAGCCCGAAATCAGAAAAGGCATTTATTATTCTTTCTCATGAGAAAGGATGCCACCCACGCAGTAGAGGTTGGGGGTGCTTTAGTTATATTTTACATTTATTTGGTCTGAGTAAATGGGTACATCCCCTGAACAGAGTACAGGAGAGTACAAAGGACTCAAATGGATGCCAGTCCTTTTATAGATCCTACCTTCGAATCTCCTGCCAGGCTCTTCATCAGTCAGATACAACCCCCTGACTGCCTACGTCATGCCCTCCTCAAATGGCTTGTTTAAGCATGCGTACAAGCCTCTGACCTTTCACTCAATCGACCTGAGGCCTGATTTCTGCTAGATCAGAGCTCTGATTGGAAGTAGCTCCAATCAGTCACCTGACTTACTTTCTGCTAAAGCTGGGGGTAAGAGGGAGGAAGAGGAATACTTTCAACTCTGTGGAAACAAAACTGTTCCTCCATCTCTTACAATGGCATGGGTGGGCTTACCTGCACTGCAGCTTTGTGGTACAGTAAGCTCAGATATTTCTACCTGCTAAAAAGGTACAGGTACTGAGTGCCCATGCATCCTGGGCCATCCCCAGTCGTCCTGGTGAATATCGGGCCATTGAACCCAGGTGGCTCTGGAGGAGAAAGTGAGGCTGGTGACCTTGCACGGCCCTCCCTCCCTCAAATCAAAGTCAACTGCAAGTCATGGCATCATCTCCCTGATGTCATGATCCTGTTCGAAAATGATGGACATATAACAACTCAGTGCCCAGTAACTTTTGTCACCATGGAGCAAAACCCGTTACCTAGGCCTAGTTGAATTTTAATAAAGCTTACAATAATTGATAGCAGAACCAGGATTTAAATTCAGGTTCTTGGATTCCAAATCCAGTGATCATTCAACATTGCCATGCTCCATCTCTCTCTGCTTCCTTATTCCCTGTAGGATAAAATGCAAACTCTTCAGTTTGACATTTAGAGCCCTACACAATCTGATGCCAGCTTATCTTTTAGGTTCTACATTCTAACCAAACTGATCTACTGGCTTTTCCCTAAATCACCCACATTCCATTTCCCATCTCCTACACTTTGCACTGGCAGAGTCCCCCATCATTGGACCACATCCCCTCTTCACACCTACCAGTCAATCAATAAACAAGCATTTATTAAGTGCCTTCTATGTGCCAGGCAACATGCTAGGCACTCAGATACAAATAAGTGAAGCAGTCCCTGTCCTCAAGTAGCTTATATTCTACTGTGAGAAATGATTATTAATGACCATCATTTGGGGGGAGATTCAGAGCTCTCCCCTTCTTCTAAAGTCCTTTAAAAGTTCAGCTTTCTTAAAGGACATTACTGATAATAAGATCGTATTAATTTCTTCTATCTGGATCAGACCCCACCTACCCTAGCTAGGAATTTAATCTGAGGTGGGGAAGCCCATTATGTTCTTCTCCAGCTTGGGTAGAGACAGATCCTTTTGTCTAGATAGTCCAAGGTCGGGAAAGGTCAGATATAGGGATATTTTCTCTATCCATGGAGTGACATCAGCCCCTGTTGGAAGGATATATAAACTGTGAGCAGGTTGTCTTTGGTCTAAGAGGGGCCACCTCCAGTACTCCTGACCTATATCTTGCTGCTAGACCCAGTTGGTTCCAGAGCAGAAAGCAAGGCTGATGACTTTGCACAGCCCTCCCTCACTCAAATCCAATTCACTTGCAAGTCATGGCATCCTGATGTCATGGTCCTCTTCAAGAACCAAGTGCAAAAACTACAACCTTTGGTCTTAAAGAGACAGCCAAATGACCATCTTTTTACTAATAACCTGTTGGCTTGATTAATAAAATGATTAAATTACCCAGAAACTATGTCTCTCGAACCTTTTTAATGATCACACTGCTATAAAATCTCTAACTTGTTTCAAAGTCTGGCACATTTACCACCTCCTACAGTAAGCCTTTCCTGTTGCCCTAGGGAGGAGTGTTCTTTCCCTCCTTAAATTATCATGCACATACTTAAATGTTTACATAGTATACCTTCCTGTAGACTATAATTCAATTTGATTCATTTTTTTCACTTTTATTTTATTTTCAGTTCCAAATTCTCTCCTTCTCTCAGCCCCCTTCCCCAATAATACAATTCATTTCCATTCCACATTTACATTTGTAGGCAGGAACCAGTTTTCAGTTTGTCCTTGCATCCCTAAAGCCTGGCCTATACACATAGTAGGCACTAACAAATGCGTTGGTTGGATTGGATGGTTTTTTTTAATCAATTTCTTATGTTAAGGAGAGTTCTGTTTTAGTATGAGGTGAACATGGAACTGAACTAGGAATCAGGAGATGTGGAGTCTAGTCCTGCCTTCATTTTTTTGTTAAGTGACCTGCAACATAGGACTTCCTTTCTCTGGGCCTCTGCTTTCTTCTCAGCAATCTGATGAGATTGCACTAAATTCAACTAGCATTTAAGTGCTCTGTGCACAGCACTTAACGGGGCGGGGGGGGGGGGGGGGGGAGGAGAGTCAGGGGCAGGGATAGAAAAGTAAATATACTTGAAGGGAGCTTTCCCACTGAATAACTTGAATGAAAGCAATAACTTGCAACCATAATACCAAAGAACCCATAATGAAGCAGGTTGCCCTCCTCCTGACAAAAGGTGAGGCTCAGGGTGCAGATTGGGACGTAGTTTTTGGACACAACCAAATGCAGAGGTTTGTTTTGTTTGACTATGCATATCTGTTACAATGGTTTTGGTTTTTTTGTTTTTTGTTCAGTAGGAGGATGGGGAGATTGGTATGGATAGAGAGAAAATAGATATATATTCATTAAAAAATATAGTTAAATTTTTAAAGAGGAAGGAGCTCATGATCTAATACATCTCTAAGTTCTCCTCTAGTTCTAGAATTCCATGATTCTAAAATTTTTCCTGAAATAGTGTGGCAAAGGTTTTTATCTCCAGAGATATTCAACAAACATTTAAATACTTACTATACCCAAGATCCTATCTTAGTTCTTAATATGGACCCATAGCTCACATTCATACAGCACTTTATTTAATTCCATTCAATCTGACAAATAAAAATTTGTCAATCATTTGCTATGTCCAAGGCTCTATGCCCAGCTCCTGGGACACAGACACAACAAAGACCCCTGCTATCAAGGAGCTTGTGGGGGAGGGGGAAGAGGAAGAGTCATATACGCAAAAAAACCAAACTACAAAGAAAAAATGAGATAAGGGCAAAGGAGAGACCCAAGCAAAGTACTATGAGAAAATGGGGTCCGTATGGGGAGATCATTTTCACCTGGGGTGATCGAGGACTGCATCATGGAGAAGGAAGAAGCTGAGTCACTACTTAAAGATAGTCAGAAATAATGGAGAGGGAAGTTCCATTCCAGGCCCAGAGCATAGTGTGAGCAAAGGTGACAAGAAACGGGTGAGGACAGGATGAATATGTAGAGTGGGGATTAGTCCAGTTTGGAACTGAGCTTCCAATTTTGTGGTTTAAAGATATTCCACCATTCCAATACTGTTCTGCTGTCTACCTGGTGTCACCTCCATAAATTTATCTATCATAAGTTTCAATCATTATGATTTTAGAAAAACCTAGAAAGACTTACATGAACTGATGCAGAGTGAAGTGAGCAGAACCAGGAGAACATTGTACACAGTAACAGCAACATTGTTCAGTGATCAATTGTGAATGACTTAGTTATTCTCAGCAATCCAATGATCCAAGACAATTCCAAAGGATTCATAATGAAAAATGCTTTCCACCAGCAGAGAAAGAACTGATGGAGTCTGAATGAAGATGAAAAACTAATTTTCACTTGATTTTTTTCTTGAGCAGTTATTTTTTTTGGTCTGTGTTTTCTTTTACAACATGACTAATATGGAAATATGTTTTGCATGATTGAACATGTATAACCTATCCCAAATTGCTCACTATCTCAGGGATGGGAGAGGGGAAGGAGGGAAGGAGAAAATTAGGAAGCGAAAAAAAATTTTAAATGTTTAAAATTGTTTTTACATGTAATTGGGAAAAAATAAAATATCCAAATTTTTTTAAAGTTTTATCCATCAGTCAACACTCCTTGGCTACATTTCCCAAGAAATGTCTGCCACTTCAGGTCAAGGAGAACTTCCTATTAGTAATAGAGCTCTAGATCTGAAAGGAAACTTGGAGATTATCTAGTTCAGTGTTTCTCAAACTGTCCTGCCAGGAGCCCCAAAACACCTCAAATTCATTTTAATGAACTTTATATTGTTTGCTAATAGACATTAAAAATAATCCTTTTGGAGTATTTACTACAAGGGTTCTGCCAAAACTTTGTTTAAAGCAAAGGGTTCCAATACTATGGAAAAGTTTGAGAACTATTGGTCTAGTACAACCCCATTTTATGGATAAGAAAACTAAAGACTAGAAAAAAGTGACTTTCCTAAATTAAGCAGAAGGTTAATGCAAGACCTGGAAGTAGAACCTGGGTCTTCTGATTCCCCCTCCAGTGAGTATACTTTCCCATATTATTTCAATCTTTCATTTTCCACTGGCTATAAGCTAGCACAGTTCATCCTTGTAGGGTTGGGTTTTTTTTAATGAAAAAGCATTTTTTTAATCACTCACTATGTGTGTAAAGCATTGTGCAAGGCACTGCCTCCCCTAAGTGGAGGCACTTTGTTCATCCTGTCTCAGCTGGTTCCTTTTACCTCCTTCCTGAATTTTATGGTCATGATCATGAGAGGGAAATAGGACTGGGATAACGACTGGACTTGTGATCTCATTAGTATAGGGAACTCCCAGGTGACAAAACTTTTTCTACCAATGCAGATCAATAGCATCTCTGAAACCTGTAGTTATAGTGTGTGACAGAGATAACACTTGAGCTCTCCATCTGTTTCACCGGGCTGCCATAATCATAATAATAATAAAGAGGATAGAGAAGCATTAGAATAAGAACAGCAACAACAATAACAGCCCCCTCGATGCACAAAACATTAGCCATGTCTTGTGAGAGAGTGGGGGACAACCACAGAGTAAGAGAAGGCCAACCAGGATAATGTGCCAGCAAAGACTTCGTGTGTCCTGTGACCACTATAGTAGCTACTATAGAGAACACAGAGACCCTGCTGGAAGCCAAGGTTTCAAGTCTTGCCACAGAGTTTCAACACATTCCAAGACCTGCCACAAGAAGGCAAGCTACATCAGAATGAATCAGAAATGCTGGAAATGCAAATCATTCAAGCAGGCAAAACACAGGTGCACAGGAAATGAATCAAAGATTTGAGTGCAATTATTATGCATAAGTTCTACCTCATAATACAATTGGCAACAGATCTTATCAAGTTTAGGGTTCCCTCTGCTTTTTGTCGACAATATCCTCTGTTACACGACAGCATATTGCAAGATCAATGCAGGGGAGGTGAAAAAAAAAATTACTTATTCCTAAACCTTTTTTTACACAAAATAAGAGCAGAATTTGAGGAGTTACTTAATCTAAATAAAGAAAAGCTGAAGAAGATTGAAAATCTATACCTAACACAATCTCCAGAGCTACTATTTTATAATGAATGGACAGCAAAGATAATACCAATGCTTTGAATGATTTTCAAAGGGAGATGGGCATACTTAGAATGGAATTTTGAAGAGCATTTTTAGAAATAGATGACATGAATCCAACTAAGAAATCAACTACATTAAAGCAAAGCAATCCCCAAAAGCTGATATAATCATGAATCATATTTCATGGTAAATTTTAAAATATTCCAACGTCTTGAGGCAGCTAGATGGTGCAGTGAGTAGAGCAAAGGCCCTGGAGTCAGGAGGACCTGAGTTCAAATCTGGCCTCAGACGCTTGACACATGTACTAGCTGTGTGACCTTGGGCAAGTCACTTAACCCCAATTACCCTGCCTTCCCCCCTCAAAAAAAAATATTCCAACATCTTAAAAAAAAACAATAGACAGCTATGTAGCATAATAGATAGAGTACAAGGCCTAGATTCAGAGGTTCCAAAAATGAGTGATGCTGCCCCCTGGGGGGGTGCTAGAACCATGCAGGGGGTGGTAATAGCCTCAGGTGCAATTGAGGAGTGTTGAATAAAAATAAGGCAGTGGTAAAAGCATCAGGAAAGAAGAGAAGATATGAAAATTTTGAAAAACTGTGTTTCATCAGTTGCGTAACAGAGTTAAAGTAGTAGTGATTACATTATTTTCCAAATAAACACACAAAATGCAAGTTATAACCAATCTCTGGTCAAGTCTGTTGACAGATCTTAAAAAGCGAGTGTTGGCAGGTGAGCATGTCATGCATTGTCAGGAAGTCCAGCATGCATCAGCAGGAATATGTGTGTGTAATGACTTGTTTACAATACAGTATTATATACAATTACATGACACAATATTGCACCATCAAAATTTTGATGCAAGAAAAAAAACAAATTTATAATAAATTATTAAATTTTAAGATGCCTTTTTAAAAATTTATATATTTTTTGGAAATGATGAAAATTTTTTAAAGGTTAAATGATTAAAGAAAGTAGATTTTCAGGAGGGTGCTGAGTAATTTTTTTTTTAAAAAAGGGCAGTAGGCCAAATAAGTTTGGGAACCTCTGGCCTACAGTAAAGAAGATCTTAGTTCAAATCTGGCCTCAGGAACTTATTAGCTTTGTGATCCTGGACAAGTCACTTAACCTCTGTCTCCCTCAGTTTCCTCAACTCTAAAATGGGGATAATAACCTCCCAAAATTGTTGTGAAGATTAAATGAGAAAATATTTGTAAAGTGTTTAACACTGTGCCTGGCACATAGTAGGTGCTTAATAAATGGTTGCTTGCTTGCTTCCTGTAGCCATTACCATGATAAGGACCATGGGAGAAAAGGTAGAGCTATCTAAGAATATTTCTAAGAACAGACATCAAATACCACCCTTGCTGAAGTAACCTGAGAAAACTACTGAAGACTTTCAGAAAAAGAAGGAACATAATATCGATACCTGGCTACCACAGGCAATAGTGAACTTGAATGCCATGTTGTCTGACTCAAGGCAATGAAATAGGAAGAATAGAAACCAGAAAAACATAAGCATATCAAGAATTCTTGATATGCTTGTTCAACAATGAAAAGTGAAAAACAAAAGGTTAAAGCAATCCAGGAAGGCAAAGCAGCACAGAGAACAAAATAATTCAACATCAGGTTTTTTTAAAAAGTGAAAAAATTAGAAAAGAGAGCACCCAAAGAAGGAAGATGTAGAAAATTTCTGGTCAACTCCATGGCCAAAAAATGTTGGAGCAATTACAAAACAAAAACTTGTGTACCATTAATATAATGAATGATAGAACAAGGCAGGTGACTGAACCTAGGCTCCCTGCAAAACTAGAAAGCAACAGGTACAAATGAGATCCATAATTGGTGGTTCAAATGCTTCACCCGGATGCATAAATTACTAGTAAAGTACTTTTCTTGGGGAACAGGTGATTCCCATCAGCAAGTATTTATTTAGTAAATCAATATATATCCTTATTGATCTGGCAGTGAATATGATATCAATTTGTCTTTTTCTGTTTTCCCAGTTTTTTACCATATTTACATACACTCTAATGCCATGAAGCTGCAAATCTTTGTTACGGAGGACATAGGTATTAAACATGTGGCTCCTAGACTGCAACTTGCAACACTCCAGACCACACCCCAAATAAGATTAAAATGTATTTTGGAAATACTATAAAAATAAATAAAAATACAACAAAATGTAGATAATATTACATTTTAAAACTAAGTCAATATGGGTCCCATAAGGCTCCTTATACATGGTTTAGTGGCCCCTGTTTCTATTGGAATTTGTCCCCACTGATGTAGAGCTTAGCAGAATATTAAACCATTTTCCTCTCTGATGCAAACCTGATTCAATTTTTTTTAATAGAAGGCATCATCTACTTATTGCCAAAAAAATGAGAACACTGGTAACCTCTCCAGCTGTAGGCCAATTACATGTTTATGAACCTTATATAAAGTATTTGCAGTTTGTAGCACTCAAAAAAATCTATGAATATAGGAAACCAATGTATTGGCTGAGGTGCCAAAAAGTCGTAGTATAAATATCAATTATCAATTAGGTGATAATTGAATAAGCCACCCAAAAGTGTCATTGCATTTACACCACTTTTGTTAATTATTGAAAACGTTTAATTCAGTTTTGCATTTATAGTCTTGACCGAATACATTAAAGAGATCCAAGTATAGTGAAGATGCTTAAGTATTTGCTGTTTACATGGAAAAAAAAAACAGTTCTCTATTTAAAACATGCCACCAACAAGAATTTCAAGAAAATTCAATATAAGCATCATCTTCCAGGGAGATAGTAAGCCCACTACGGTACTTTTTCCTGGTACTCAATCCGTTATCATCACTCTTGGATAGAACTGAGTATGTCTTTCAAATCAAAAAAGGAATCATACCAAAACATTATATTAATTACTTGATATACGTAGATAACATAAAGTTTTGTGGATCCACTTAAAAGCACATTAAACAACTACTTCATCTTGTGGAGGCTTTCTCCCACCATATCAAAATGTCACCTGGATCTAACAAGGGTAAAATTTATATTGTGCACCAAAGGAAAAGAGAAACTAAAACTTTGATGTGGAGATCAAATTGAATCAATTAATGAAGGTACCACTTATAAATACTTTGGACTTCTCCAGGCAAGACACATTAAGCACATTGACTATAGGATGCCAGTCAGTCTCTTTAACAAACAAAGTTTAAAGGAAGAAGTCATTTGGAGCCACTAATGCGTATATAATATCACTCTTAATGCATACTTTTGGCATAGTAAATGGACAACAGATCAGAAGATATCCAAACAAAAACTTATGCAATGTTAACAAATAAACAAACAAAAAAAAATTCAGGTTCCATCATCCCAAGGCAACTACAGAAGTATTAAGACTTTCTTACCAAAAAAGAGGAATAAGACTCACACATGGTCAAAAACCCAGGACCTATATAAACAAAATTATATTTAAAAAATATTATACAAGTAAAATCAGATTTAAATAGAGAAATATTAACTGTTCATGGGTAGGCAGGGCCAACATAAGAAAAAATGACAATTTCACCTAAACTAATTTATATATTCAATTCCATCCCAATTAAATTACAAAAAAATGTTTACTGAATTAGAAAAAAATAATAACAAAATTTATTTAGAGGAACAAAAAGTCAAGAATGTCAAAGGAAATAATGAAAAAATGTTGAGGAAAGAGGTTTAACAGTACTAGATCTTAAACTATATTATAAGGCAGAAATTATCAAAACTATCTGGCAACTGGCTAGAAAACAGAAAGATCAATCAATGGAACAGAGTAGACATACAATTTACAGCAATAAATAAATATAGTAACACTGTACTTGACAATTATAAAGACAAGATTTGGGGATAAGAATTCATTATTTGGTACAGAAAGCAGTATGGCAGAAATTGGACATAGACCAATATCTTACACCATTTACCAAGATACGGTAAAAATGAATATAAGACCTAGGTATAAAGACAGATATTACAAGAAAATTTGAAAAATATGGAACATATTACTTATCATATTTAGGGATGGGCAAATAATTTATGAATAAACAAGAGAAAGAGGGCAGAGTGAGGTGTGTAAAATGGATAATTTTGTTTATATTAAGTTAAAAAGGGTTTGTACAAATAAAACAAATATAGCCAAGATCAGAAGGAAAGCAGAAAATTGGGGAAAACATTTTACGGACAGTTTCTCAGATGGTCTCATATCTCAACTATATAAAAGAACCTTGTCAAATCTATAAGAATACAAGTAATTTTCTAATTGATAAATGGTCAAAGGACATGAACAGGTAGTTTTCTGATGAAAAAATCAAAATGATTTATTATCATATGAAAAAATGCTCTAAGTCATTATTGATTAGAGAAATGCAAATTAAAATAAACTTGAGATATCATTCTACACCCATTAGATTGGCTAAAATGATTGAAGAGAAAAGCGACAAATGGTGGAGGGGATGTGGAAAAACTGGGACATTAATTCATTGTCTGTGGAATTGTGAATTGATCCAACCATTTTAAAGAGCAATCTGGAATTATTCCCAAAGAGTTATTAAACTGCCTGTATACCATTTGACCCACCAATACCACTACTAGGTTTATTTCCAAAGATGATTAAGGAAAAAGGAAAAGAACCGATATGTTCTAAAATATTTATAGCAGCTCTCTTTGTGCTGGCAAAGAACTAAAAATTGTGGGGATGTCTGTCAGCTGGGGATGGCTGAACAAGTTGTGGCATATGATTGTCACAGATTGTCACTGTGCTATAAGAAATGATGAACTCAATGATCTTAGAAAAACATCGATAGACTTGCATGAAATAATGAAAAGTGAAATTAACAGAACCAAGAGAACATTGTGTACAGTAACAGCAATATTGTTTTAAGAACAACTTTAAGCAAATAAGTCATTCTGACTTATAAATACCCAAATTAACTACAAAGGTCATATGAAGGCAGACACTATCTGCAACCAGAAAAGAGATGAAAAATAGAAGTATATATAGAATGATTTTGTGTATATATACATATTTGTGTCTAATGGTAGCCATCTTTAGAATGGGGTGGGGGGAGAAAGAAAAGCATTTTACATGATTACTACATGTTTAAAAGGAACAGCAAGTTGTACATAACAGATTTGCAGTTTTGTGTTTCTTTTTTGTTATACTATGTTATGGAAATGCTTTTTTTATTCCATAAATTAAGTATAAAATAAATAATTTTTTAAAAAGAAACAGGTTAAATATTTACAGAAATATTTCTATTACAAAGAGATACCACTTCACAAAAAAATAGTAATGGCTGAAAACAAACAGCACACCTTGGAATTATGGAATGTAACTAATACTAGTTAAACTCTGGATTAAGACTACAAAATGGCTAAGAACTAAGAGAGGAACCCAAAGGCCCTCCATGGGCAACATCCATATGAACTCAATGAACAATATGTTGACCAAAAAAAGTGTAAAACAAATGACTGATTAGTTTTTAAAAATAGAGGGGCTTATGACCATTACAAGACTAGGTCGTTGCCACCAGAAATTATAGAAAGGCTAACCTTAAGGAATCCAGACTTAGTGATTTTGCAAAGAAATGGTAGAAACTGTACAACATATGACTGCAGGCTGCAAAAATTTAGTACTATGGAATACCTAGAAAGACTCAATCAAGTGACCAGAATTATAACCCAAAAGTTCACTACCTACCTTTTGTAAGCTAACAAATGACAAGTCCCTATGCTACAAATGAAAACCTCAAAAATATCCTGGAGAGTTTAGTAAAAAAAACTACACTAGAATCAGAGCATCCTCACAGACATAACACTGACCCATAAAATTTGAAGAATACAGTTTTTAATAGATATTGTCATAACAAATACTACTAACTTTCAAACTACATGGAATGAAAAATCAAAATATAGAGATGAGGCAGAATAAATCTTAACCACGTGGGGACAGGATAAGGTACATACCAACCTCACCATCCTGCTGACACTGGAGCAGTCCCAAAAATGTTTTCAGTGAAACTACAGAAAATGAGCTAACATCCCAACAATTTTATTCAGTTAGCAACAGTCACCATTTTTATCTACCCACAGAACAATCTGCTGAATATTAAACATAAAAGAAGAGTAGCTGGATAGCAACTTGTCCTAGAACCATTTCTATCTGGATTCTATCAAAAATAAGATGAGAATGATGATTATGAATGATATTTACATACCATTTTAAGGTTTGCAAAGCATTCTGCTCATGTAACTTTCTTTGATCTTCACCATAACCCTACAAGGTAGGTACTACGCATACTAATTTTATATTTGGCTCCGGAGGAGAAAGTGAGGCTGCTGACTTTGCAGAGCCCTCTCTTACTTAAATCCATTCACTTGCATGTCACGGCATCACCTCTCTGATGTCATGGTCCTCTTCGAGAACAAAGGACAAACAAAAACAACTTTACAGTTGAAGAAGCTGAGGCTGCGAATTGCCTGTGTTCACAAACTGGTAAGTGTCAGAACTGAGATCTGAACCCAGGCCTCTCCTGACTTTAAGTCGAGTCCTCTTTCCATCACACTGTACTGCTTATCCTTTGTCTATTTTTCTGCTAAAGATCGGGTTAGCCAATTTTGGAAAAGCTCATCACCAGAGGGTTGCAAAGTGATTTCACATACATTATCTCATTTGAACTTCACAACAGTCTTATGAGGTAATCAGGGCAAGTATTATTAGCCCTGTTTTACAGGTGAAGCTACTGAGGCTCAGAAAGGTTAAGTGATTTTTCCCAGTATCACACAGCTAGTCAACGAAAGAGCCAGGACCCAAGGCCAAGGCACTGGTGCAGAGAAACAGTCCTCCTTCTGATCAGTCCAGATGTAACTGAACTAGAAATGCCAAGAATAATTCGCCAGAAGAGACATTGTTTGGGGTTGGGGTGGGGGGGGAAGAGTTCCTGAAACCGATTCTTCACCCTCATCAGCAAATTTAGAACAAAGTTTGAACTTAACACATTCCCCTCAGTGAGTTGCCATAGTTACTGAGGAGGCATTCTAAATGTAGAGGATTATATAATCAGCCGGAATGACTCTTTTTGCCAAAATAAGTTTCTTTTTTTTTCCCGAAAGGAAATATTCTGGGATGAGCCAGGGTACAGGTACGATCCGAGCATTGTCAGAGGCGTTCTTAGGGAGTGTGGCCCAGAGCCCAATGGGACTATCAGCGGTAGCACATTCAATGCTTCCGGAATTAAAGAGGGGAAGGGGCTTATTGGGGAATTGGGAGTATGTGCAGTGACGAGGGGCAAGGGTTAATACAACAGCTCCACATCTTTAAACTCAGGGTCAGAGTAAGACAGGCTTCCCATATACCAAAATATTCAGAGTAGCTCTTTTTAGTGAAGCAAAAACCTAGAAACAAAAATAGGTGCTCATCTCTTGGGAAAGGGCTGAACAAATTATAGTACATGAATGTAATGGAATATTATCATGTCTCAAGAAACGACAGATATGAGGAATTCAGAAAAACGTGGGCAGGCTGGCATGAACTAATGCATAGTGAAGAAAGTAAAACCTAGAGAACAATACGTACAATGTCCACAGTGATAAAAATGAGAGCAACACTAAAATCAGACTGAGTATAATAGCCAATCTTGGTTCCAGAGGGCAAGCCGTGAAAAAGACTTCCTTCCTCCAGGTTCAGGAAAGGGCAAGGACTATGGTTGTAATGACACATATGCTGCTGGATATGATAGCTGCAGAGTCTGTTTTTGCTTATGTAAAGGGGATCTGTTACACACAAAGACCCCATTGGCTTCCATGGCTTCCATGGCCGTGTCTATGTGGAGGACACTAGAAAGCTTGCTTACGGTGAGACTGTGCATAAAATGCATAGATGTTCCATAGCTCCAGTTGGCTAACCACATGATGAAATGGAGCGTCTTTGGTTCTCTTCAGACACATATAAAAAGGCCTGTCAGCACCAACTGTGGCCTTTTTGTTCCATTTGCAACTAGGAGAGTTCAGTGAGTCCTTTGCTCATGGTACTCTGCAAGAGACCATGTTGCTAAAAGGCCTTAGGGCCTTCTCTCCCACTGAAACCATACATAGCCCCAAGATACTGATGCCTTGTTCATTCTTTTCCATTCTGCATGAAGTGGTCAAAGTCTCCAAGCGTGGGAGTTTCAAAGGTCAGAAGAGCAAACCACTGAATCTGAGAGTCAGAATCTGGGCTAGGCATTATAGCCAGTACAACATCAATGCCCCAAGGAGAGGTCTTCAGGGATGACCTTCAAACCTCCAGTCCAGCAGAAGGATTCACCCAGCAGGCATGCCACAACCGATAGGATCAATGCCCTATAGGAGCCAAGCTAAACTTTGAACCTACTTCTCCAGAGACTGAGGCAAATGAAAAAAGATTATGCCTTGAAGGTACTGGGAAAATGATTGTATGTTTGTTCTTATTTTATCTTTGAAGCAAAGGTCCCTTTGCAGAAACTATCATCATGAAGAAGCTGTGAACTGATGGGAGCTCAATCCATTGGATTTAGAGAAAAGACACAGCAATCCCTCAAGGGATCCTAGAATCCTGAGGGGAGATGTAGCCAACGTAACCCAAAAGCTTCTCACTATAGTCATACATTTTTCTTTGTTATAAGGAAGAATCTTTACAGGGGAAGAAGAAGAGGAGGGGGTCAGTTTTATCAGGAAATGAGCATGGCACGAAAAACTAAAGGCATCAGTAAAACCTATGTAACCACCCATTCCTTGGCCCGAATTTTCTTTTTCTCTGCATTCCAGTGAACTGTTCCCATGTTGAAGGCATCCAAAGGGATGGGCAACATGGGGCTGAGTAGCCTCAGGGGATTAATTTAAAAGTCAGTTGCCTAAAGTCATTCTATGTTACCCCATGAAGGGAACAGTTGAAAGAGAATCTGTATGCTTTACAGAAAGGGAAAAAAAGCCAAAGAATATCATAAATGTATATATACATAAGAATCATGTTTGAGACCTGCACCTGCATCCTATGAGGGCTTCATATAGCTGTCAACTAGAAAGACATTGAAGAACCCATGAAAGAGTTTGAATGGCAGTCTTTATAGGTCCAGGCAAAATGTGGGAGACAAATGGAGTGAGCCAAGCTGAAACCACCCTGAACCCCCTACCTTTGAAGCCAAAATTCTTGAAAGGTACACCATTACACCAGTACAGAAAATGAGTTGTAGAGTTAAAAGTTTGAACTTCATTTGGAGCAACTGGGTTCAGACAGACAGAAGTTTTCATGCTATACCTTTCATTTTTTATTCCATCCAATAAATGTACTTTTCTAATATATAATATGAATAATGATTTCAGGTCATGTGAATTTAGAAAGGAGATTCAAATCTCAAATGGGATGGTGGCAAAATGACCCAAATATGTAATTAATTTTTATCAGGAATTTTCATACCTAAACTAGATAAGACTGAACCTGGGCTGAGGCACTGGGCCCCAGGCGAGTCCCATCTGGGCATATGCAGAAAGACTGAAAAAGAACTACAAGTTGGAGCAGCTAGGTCCCATTTGTGCATTTGCACATACACAAAAGGAAGGAGCTGGTGGAGCTAGTGACCTAGTGCCCTCTGGTGGCTTAGGCAGAGATTTCACCTCAGTAGCTATGCCAGCCCAACCCCAAAGGAGGCACAGAAAAAAAAATTGTTTGTCACAACTACGTGTAGGCAAATGTGTTTTGCTTGACCTTTAGATACATGACTTTCTACCTCTTGGTGTCAATTTAAAGGAAGAATCTCAACCTAACAATTAAAAATAAACTCAGGGTTAGGAGTTAGTCTCTATTCATCCTGGAACAATATAAATATCATTTATAAAAATGAATATAATAATACAGCTAGCCCTGCCTACCTTACAGGGTTGATTTCAGGATCAAGTGAAGCAATAAAGAAAGAGCTTTGTAACTGTAAAATGATATGAATGTATCAGTCATGACCCTACCCTTCCCACTCCCTAGAAAGAAGTGACCTCTTCCCCCTCAAAACTCTTAGAGCATATTCCTGGACCTCTCCTAGGGACCCTCTCTCCTATCAGAGGTATTTGTATATTGGTCCTTTACTAAAAGCAGAGTCTGTTTCATATCTATCTCTATATCCTCCATGTAGAACACAGAGCCTGGAGGAGTTGAATAATATTTCTTGAATTCAAAAGAATTACTACTATTGTCATCAATGAGTTTTTTTAAGATCAAGGAGACAATTTGTAGACAAGGGTTAAAGCCCTTGTGGCTTCATCAACAACAGATTATGCCAAACTAACTTGATGGGTTTACTAAGATGGCAGATCAAGACAATGCTGTAGATATAGTTTACTTAGATTTTGTCTAAGGATTTGACAAAATATCTCATACTATTCTTGTGGGAAAAAATGGCAAGAGGTGGATTAGAGTGGTGGTGTCAAACTCAAACAGAAACAGGGACACTAATCCTTACTAACTAAGAATCCCTGCAGATGACATATTGATTTAGTTTTAAAATGTAATGTTGGAAGGAGCTAGGTGGTGCAGTGAGTAGAGCACCTGCCCTGGTGTCAGGAGGACCTGGGTTCAAATCTGGCCTCAGACACTTGACACACTCATTAGTTGTGTGACCTTGGGCAAGTCACTTAACCCCAATTGCTCTGCCTTCCTCCCTCACAAAAAAAAATTTTTAATGTAATGTTATCTACGTTTGATTGCATTTTTATTTATTTTGTTAAGTATCTCCCAGTTACATTCTAATCTGATTCAAGCTCTGTTTAAGTGCATTGTGGGCCCTACAATTCAGAACATTAGATTGTAAGCTCCTTGAAGGCAGGAACTGTCTTTTTGCCTCTTTTTTATCCTGAGTGCTTAGCACTGTTCCTGGCACATAGTAAGTGCTTAATAAATGCTTATTATTGACTGATTAAACTGGTGAAAAGTATATGTTGACTACAATAGTTCAACATCAGCTTGGCACAAAATCTCTAATGGTGTGCCTCAGGGGTTGTTGCTTGGCACTCTGCTACTTGGCTTTTTTACCGATGACCCCCTAAAGTCATTAATAAATTACACAAAGGCATATTTGGTAAAGATATGGATGGCATAGTTTCATACAATCTGGCTAGCAGCTTCTGTGGGGGTGTAAGGTCCACCCACAGCCAGAGCCCAGAAGGCTGCCAACAGCACAGGTTCTTTTGATCTTCTTAACTAAGGAAAGCAAGGTGAAGGGGTTGACAAGCTTACTTTAATTCAGCATACAAATATCATTCACTTAGTTCAGAGGAAAAATCCAGCACCCTGAACTTCAGAACAAAATACAAACAAATTACAAACATCAACAGACAGACCTTGTCTGATTCAAATCCCAATACATAGTTACCAGAGTTCAACAAAGTCTCAGCATCCAGGTTTACAAGCTGGAGGGCTCCTTAGCTACAGCTGCCCAGAGTCTCCTTATCAACACCATCTCGAGAGCCCTGCACAAATGGCTCTGTCCTCTCTTCTTATAGGGCTTCATATGTCATCAACCCATCATCTAAATGACCAGAGCTTAGGCTCTGGTGATTGGTTCTTGAGTTATCCCCTCCCCTTAGGACCCTGGGAGGTTCACATCCACATAGATTAGGTTAACACCTAATAGGGCATGGCTCTGGAGTTAGCACCTCCCCTTAGCCAGCCCCACCTTGGGCCCCACCCCAGTCACCAATCCACACCCACATAGGCTTAGCACCTAATAGAAAGGGGTTTGGGCCTGGGGCTTAGCATCTAGTAAGGATTACTCAAAGAAAACAAAGGCCATTTTGCTTACCAGCACACATAGTTATCAAATTTGCAGATGATACAAAACTAGAAAGGAAAGCTAACACACTGAGTGGCATATTCAGGCTCCAAAAAGATCTTGGCAGGCTAGACTATGGGACTAAATCTAATCAGATGAAATTTAGTAGGCATAAATATAAAATCTTATACTAGGATTCAAAAAATAATCTTCACAAGTACGAGATAGGAGAGACATGATTAGATAGAGCTTTATCAGAAAAAGGATATCAGTGTTTTAGGGGAATGCAGGCTCAGTATAAATCAACAGTATGACATGATGGTCAAAAAAAAAAATCAGTCTTAAACTACAATAGGAGAAGAATTGTTTGCATGAGGAAGGAGATGAAAGTCTTGTGGTCTGCCCTGGTCACACCATATCTGAAATTTTGTGTTCACTTTGAGGGATCATACAATAAGAAGGACATTTAAAAGCTGAAGAGCAACCAGAAGACACTAACAAGGATGGTTAAAGACCCTGAGCCCATGTCCTTTGAGGATTAGTGGAAGGAGCTGGGGATGGAAGAAAAGACTTGGGGTGGGGGGCAGGGGTGGGAAGGTAAAGGAGGACATGATAACTGTCTTCAAATATCTGAAAGGCTGCCCACACAGACCAAAAAAAATTAGGCTGTGTGTTCTATCTCCAGGAGGCAGAACAAAGGGAAATAAGTGAAAATTTCAAAGAAGGAAATTTAGGATTGAAGTATGGAAAATTTTCCTAAGAATTAGAGTGATCCAAATACTGAAATGGCTATTTAGACGGGTAGTGATGCAAACAAAGGCTTTTCCAGTTTGTCATAAGGTTTTTCCAGTTTGTCATTCCTTTTCAGACACAAGCTAAATTTTATGGCCACTAAGGTCCCCTTCTGACTCTGAGATTCTGGTATTCTGTGCTAGAGATAGGAGGCAGGGAGACCAGCTGGGAGACCACTGCAACAATCCAAGAAACAGAGTTAGTGGAGAAGAGAAAGATGAATGATACCGATTCAGGCAGTAGAAGCAATAAGACTTGGAAACTAAATTGGTTAGGGAGGGGGAAGGTGAGAAGGGAGAAGAGCGAGGGGAGTGAGGGAGGAGACCAAGATGACTGAGAGGTTTATGATCCTAGGAGACTGGAGGTACCAATTAGACTCACCATAGCATTTACCAAAAAAGGAATGGTCATTAATGTCCCAGGTAGAGGTGATGGTTTCAAATGTTTCTAATCAATAGCTGTGCTAATTACACCCCTATTGCAATTAATTTCATTTCAATTGCCCCTTAATTACTAACCCTGGCAGAGGTCAGGCTTTTTGGGGAATGGCTGTCACTACAGAGCAGGGACCCATATAAATTCCATCCCTTCTATTGTTCCATTAGATGGTGGTCAGTCTGCCAGCAGCTGGAGGCAGAATGCCGATTAAAGACAACAATTAATTATGTGCATCTGAAATTGAACAGGAAAAATGAGGCAGCTGTGCCTGGGCATTAACCAAAGCTCCGTTGTTTTAATTTGGTTTTCATCGATGCCTTCTAATGTCTGTTTCATTAGGTTCAGGAGCTGGGATGAATTCCCCTGGAGTGAATCCTTTTTCTGATGTCACAGGATTTGTTTTCAGTCCACTTTTGGTGCCTTCCCTTTCACCAGTCTTACCCTTCTCAGCAGATCCCAGTGAGTTCTATAGCCTGGCCAAGGCACAGACAGGATGGGGTCTGCCTATTAATAAATCCGAGCATTCCACTGTCTTCTTCATCAAGATAACTCGAAAGACTCCAAGATACTCAAGCCCTAAGTGCTTCCCATATATTTAAAAAGCATCTCTGTGCGGACATCTTCCAGAACCACGTATCTGGCCCTAGCCTCTGTCCTGAGCTCCAGATAAAAGCCGGAGTCATACGTACAGAGCTAGACTCGGAGTGAAAAAAAAATCTGAGTTTAAATTCTGCCTCAGTCACTTACTATGAGTGTGACCCTGAGCAAATCAGGTAACCCCTCAGCCTCGGTTTCCTTGTCTATAAAACAGGAATAACAGTAACAACTACCTTACAGGTCTGTTTTAAGTATTAAATAAGATAATATATGTATATAAATGCTAGCTAACATAATAATTATTATTAGTTCCACATCACTGTCTATTGAAAATACAAACTGAATGTCCCATAGACATCTCAAATTCAACAAGTCCAAAACAGAACTGCTCATGTTTCCCATGGATTCCTATTATTGTTGGGGATTCTATCATCTTTCCCACTTGCAAGGTTTACAACCTCAGAATCATCCTCAACTCAGCCATCTAACTAAGTCTTGTCATTTCAACCACCACAACTCTTGAATCCATCCCCTTCCCTCCAATCATGCCATAATATCTTAGTTCATGCCATCAGTATCTCTTACCCAGGCTATTGCACAAGCCTCCTAATTGGTCTTCCTGCCTCCTAATTAGTCTTCCTGCCTCAAATCTCTCCCCTCTCTAATGTATCCTCCTCACAATTGCCATAAAGATTTTCTCAAGTACAGTTCTGACTGTATCATTCTTCTACTCAAGAAGCTTCAATGGCTCTCTATTACCTTTACTGTCATATACAAAGGTCAACAGCGTCAGACGCTATAAAAAGACTGAGAAGGAATTCAACCGTGGTTTAGGCTACTGGAGACTAGAATCTCAGGGGGGAGTGGGCAGGAGCTGGAAGACTTCCTTTCAATGTTTCATTGAGGTAAGAGAAGTAAAGAAAGTAATAATAAATAAAAAGATTGTACCCATCAGCTTGCCACAAAATCTCTAATGGTGTGCCTCAGGGGGTGTTGGATACTTAAGGCCATTCATAACCTGGCCCCAATCTACCTTTCCAGCTTTATTATTATATTACTCTGCTTCACACCCTATACAGTCGAGCCAAATTAGCTTTTTTTGCCATTCCATTCCTCACATGCAACATTCCATGCTTTGCTGTTTGCCACTTTCTGTCAAAGTTCAGGCCAAGAGTGAGCTCAAGACAGAGCCATGGGATATACCTCCAGAGATGGAGCAGGTCATGGATGAAAATACAGCAAAGGAGACTGAGGAAAAGTTAAATAGGTAGGAGAAGATCAAGGAGAGGGCAGTGTTACCAGTAGTCAAAGAGGAGGTCTCACCTGGGTGAGAATGTGGTCAACTGTGTCAGATGCTAGAAAAAGGCTGAAAAGGAATCCAACCGTGGTATATGCTCCTGGAGACTAGAATCTCAGGGGGGGAGTGGGCAGGAGCTAGAAGACTTCCTTTCAATGTTTCATCAAGGTAAGAGAAATAAAGAAAACATCTCTTTCTTTTAAAAAAAAGTGTTACAAATAACATTCTTTAGAAGAAAGATCCTGAATAAATCCAAGTGTTTATCACTTGGAAATCAATTGGCAATTATTTATTGAATAAATAAAGAAGAGATTTGAGAAAAGACCATAGATTTCACAATTAAGAGATCGTTGGTAACCTTGGAGAGAATAGTTTCATTTAAGTGGTAGGGGCAGAAGTCAGGCCTCAAGGGGTAGAGAAGCGAATGGAATGTGGAGTAGAGGCAATGAGTGTAAACAGCTTTTTTCTAAGGGCTTGGCTGTGAAATGGAGGAGAGATATAAACTGATAGACTCAGAAGATGGCTAGGTAAAGTCAGAGTTTTTGTTTTTGTTTTAAGGATGGGGAAGATCAGAGCATGTTTATAGGCATCAGGGAAGAAGTCAGTGTACATTAAGAATGAATAAATAAATTAATATCTGAAAGGCCTATATTAAATCTGACTATGTAACTAGCACTATGCTAAATAAATACTGGGGGTACAAATAGGAAAACAAGACAGTCCCTGCCCTCAAGGAGCTATATACGTAAGGAAGCAGTAGTCGGGAAGAACGTTTTGGTTTGGGAGAAGAGATGGGGAGTGGAACCTTAGAGGAGTCAATTGACTTGCTCTTTTCTAGAAGTAATGAAAGTATTGATTTGAACAATAAGTGGAAAACTGGGAGGGTGGGAGATTAGAATTAGGTCTTAGTTACGAAGGCATGGTCTCAGTATGTCCTGGTCCAGAGGAAGTAGCTAAATACAGTGGATTCTTTGGAGCTGCACTAGTGACTCGCCAATCAGGACAACACAGCCCAGGACCAAAGTGGTCTCATGGTCTCAAGGGATTCTGTGAGCCAGGTGGAACACTAGATTAAAAAATTGGGGGAGGGTCTCAGCTACTAACCCTAAGGGATGTCCAGACCGAAGCAGGGGACCCAAAAGAAAATAAAATGCCATGTAGAGGAATTCAGATATAACAGGGGTGAAATCAGTGTTCCAGAAAGTCCTTCCCAAACTAGGGTAGTTGTTTATGGAAGGTATGACCACCATAGTGCTGCATAAATTCAAACTTTTACCGCTACAATCTCTGACTCTTGAAAAATTAGAGAAAATGCAGCAAAAAGTACAAGAAATTGTTCATAAACACAAAATAGCAGAAAAGAAATAGCACCAAATCAACAAATAATAATTCATGATTTTTGTTACTTTGTGGTTGTTGTAATTTAGTGGTTTTCAGTTGTGTCTGACTCCTCATGACCCCATTTGGGGTTTTCTTGGCAGATACTGGAGTGGTTTGCTATTTCCTTCTCCAGCTCATTTTATACACAAGGAAACCAACAAATAGGGTTGAGTGACTTGCGCAGGGTTGCCCAGCTAGTAAATGTCTGAGGCTGGGTTTGAACTCAGGTCTTCCTGACTCTAGGCCTGGCACTCTATCCATGCACCACCTAGCTGACCTATCGCTACTTTTACTTGTTCATTTTTATGATGATTTTTCAAAATAATTCATATTGGTTAACTAAGCTTGTTAAGGTTAAATTTCATTAAAATAAAAGGATAGATATGTCACCAAAACAACAGAGTGAATTTAAACTTTTCTAACTTCTATTGCAGACTATGTTTTAACTTTTATTTTGGCAATATTTTATTTTAATCAGCCCTATTGAGAGGTTGTTAGAATTCTAAGTTCTTCCACAAGGTAACTATTCGTCTAGATGTTGTTTGACATTCCTATTTTTTTTATCAATTTTAACAACCCCCAGGAATGGAGTAACTTCATGAAAATTCTACACATTGGCCTTCTGCATGCTATGTAACAATTAAAAAATAAACGATTTGCTTATCTACGTGTGTTTGTTTTTATTTTTCAAAGGGGAGGGATGGGAGAGAGAGAAATAAATATTTGCTAATTAGAAAACAAAAAAGATATACTAGATAGATATAGATCTATTTGAAAATACATTAAAGTCACATCAAAAATTGTCTAAGTTTGTCTTCAAGGATTCATCTGGAAATCTAAAGCAGAGGGAAAACCTGAATAGATTTGTGAAAAAAGAGTGCATGGTAGACTGTTTTTACTTCACTTGGTAAAGCAGCCTATATTTATATAATGTTTTGTAACAGGAGTTTAAGCCAATCTTGCTGGCCAGCTAAAGCAAAATAAATATAGCTATATACCTGAATAATAAAAAAGGGGAAGGGGTATGATTGAAGGGGCAACTTCCTGGAAAAGATAGGAGGGAGAGGTACTAAGGGGTTACAGATAAAAGGGTTGCCTTTGGCAAGGAGAAGGACCACTTCTTTCTTTGAGACTAAAAGCAAGGGAAGAAGGAGGGGGAGGAAGGAGTATTGAAGGGATTTGAGGTAGAATGGGGATAGAGAGCACTCTCATCACAAATGGTATAAAATTTCTCAGCAAAATATGAAGCAAAGTCCTCCACTGAGGAAGTTGGAGTCAGACATGCAGCCCTTACATGAGGTCTGAACCAGTTAAAATGGAACTGGAAAATATATGACAAAATAAATAAAAATTCAGTAGAACACAGATAATGTTAAGATTCTGTTTTCTAAGTCAGTATCTACCCCAGGAATCCTTATGTAAGAGTTAGGAGCTGGGGCAGCTAGGTGGCGCAGTGAGTAGAGCACCAGCCCTGGAGTCAGGAGGACCTGAGTTCAAATGTGACCTCAGACACTTGACACATTTACTAGCCGTGTGACCTTGGGCAAGTCACTTAACTCCAATTGCCCTGCCTTCCCCCTCAAAAAAAAAGAGTTAAGAGCTGTTTCTAATTGAATTTGACACTACTGGTATAGATGGCTTAAGGGGGAAAAAAGGCTTACAATAGATGCTATGGATCACATAACAGAGATTCAATCTCTCCAGAGTAAAAGGATTTCTTGTAGTAGTGATGGCCTGGTTAAGAGTAGATAACAAAGCTGTAGTGGACCCAGTGAGCAGAATGGCAGATAGCACCTCTGTAGGCCAGGACAAGGTGGAGGGTGAGCCCAGTTCAGGATGAATGGCATTGTGGGACAAGAGGTCAAGGGATTCAATGGTAGAAGACAGTACAAGCTTAAAGTGGTTAACAACAGGGTTAAGATTGTGATGGGAATAAAACAAAGCTGGAGCAGGGATGACCTCTGCCTTCTGAGATCCTGTGACTTCTGACCCAGTAACACCAAAAAGAATAGGACAGGATTGAGAAAGCGTTATCAAGGACACCGCTACCCTTGCTCCTGTGGCACATAACCATTACTAGCCAGCTCTCCAGTAGGCACCACAGCACTCACATCCTACTTTCCCCAAGTCTATTGTGGATACCCGTAAAACGAGGGACCCCAAAAACAGATACTCAGGGAAAAGCATCCAAGTCATCAGACTCCTCCAATGCTGTATTGCTCTGGGAAGGGGGGAAATAAACATTTATATAGCACCTACTGTGTGTTGGGCACTGTGCTAAAGGCTTTTTACAAATGTTATTTGTTGTTATTTTGTCGTTTGATCTTCTTAACTACCCTACAAAGTATTGCTATTATCATCATTTTAGAGTTGAGAAAACTGACGCAAACAGGGTGAAGGAACTTGCCCAGGGTCACAAGGCTAGTATCTGAGGCAAAATTTGAACTCAGGTCTTCCTGACTCCAGGTCCAGCGCTCCATCAATTGTTTTACCCAGATGCTTCCATACTCTTTTGCAAAGTCCTCCACTCCATCATCACAGTACAAGGACGAGTGTTAGATTGACCAGGCTAGAGCATCAGGCTCTCACTGTCTTTAGAAGCTACCTCTAAGCAGCCACAGCGCGAGAAGAATGCTAATACCATCCTTAAGTTTACCGGCAGCAGGCTCCTCTGCCTTCCTGGCTGAGTCAAGAACATTGGAGATGGAATGAGAATGAAGTTCAAATTCCACCTCTTGTAGTTACTACTCAAGCGACCTTGGGCTATAAAATGAGGCGTTGGATGAGGCGATACCTACAGTGCTTCCATCCTGTGAGTAATCATAAGACAACAGAAAGGACTCTAATATTCCAGTGGTTCTGTGGTCTTATCCATGTGAATACTCTCTCCAACAATGCAGGTGATATCCCATCCATGTCTCTCTACGCTGTGTGATTTTTACTCATGCCCTCTGATAAATTCACTACAGGAAGTCCACTGGACACATTGGGGGCCCTTCCTTTCCTTCTTTGACATTACATGCATATCAATGGCACACCCAGGCTATCCATCAGTTTTCTCTCAATTTCTCTACCTAATCAGCCCTTACTCTTTCCAATTATACATTTCTCTAATGACAACCTTTACACAATTCCTCCTGCATAATTCTTTATTTGTAAATAGCTTGTTCACACCTTCTATGCACCATATCTCTCCATTGCCCTCTGGATAACCCACCTTCTCATTGATTTTTTAGAGACTGGAGTGTTTTGTGATTCACAGCCATATGGCATGAAAAAGAAATCAGCTATTTTTGATTACTTTGATTTATTTTTAGTTTGATTATAGGATTAAGTTCCCTTCTTTAGGAAAAGCTAACCCTAATAGCTAAGACTAACATAGACTGTCTCTTAAATCTAGATTACCTATAGATTAGTGAATAGATTGAGAAGACCTTATCATTTAGTAGCAGATAATTTAGAGTAAGACATAATAAATAATCATAAGATTACTCTTTTAAAAGCTAGGTTTCCCTTTCTGGCAGAAAGTCCCCCTTTCTGGCAGCTGGACAAAGGTTAGCCAAAGGCTAAGTTCATCTTTCCAGTCTCAGTGTATAAGATCCCTTTTCTTCCTGAGCCAGAGTCTAAGTTGAGTAATGGATCCTTCTAAGGAAGATGAGGGAGTGGCTGCTAATCACTGACCATGTGTTCCTCTTTCTCAGTACACTTTCTGCTTACAAAAGGTACCACCTGTAGGAAAGGACTTGTGGCATAAGATAAGAAAGTCTGGGAGAAGCTAACTAGTCAGGTGACTTGCCTTGTCCATTAGAATTATGTTCGAAACAAGTTTCTGTAATTTTTCCAACGCTTCTTTTTTGTTATAAAAATCATCTCTGTAAATCATTTCTTATCTCTGACTTCTAAGGAGTCAGATGACTTGGTTTGATATGCAAATGCCAGGTTTGCAAATTAAATCATAGATGGCTTAGTAACTTTGTCCTCAGTTTCCTTTATATTTCAGATAATCAATTTTAACAGGGATTACCAAAAGAATGTTAGCATTAAAAAAAAATAGATTGGTCTTTGTTCCAGGGAGAAGTTTAGGGTCATTAAAAATGTCACATAAACATTTTGGGGGTTTGCAAGAACTGGAAACAAAGCAGGTGCCCATCAATTGGGAAATGGTTAAATAAATTGTGACATATTGTTGTTGCATTTTACTGTGCCAAAAGAAGGTATGAATATGAAGAATTCAGAGAATCCTGAGAGAACTCGCACAAATTGATGCACAATGAAGTAAGCAGTACTAGGAAAAGAATATTCAAAATGACTATAGCATAAAACAAAGCTGAACTACCATATAATTATAATGATCGGTCTTGGCTCCAGAGATAAAAAGCATAAGAAATATACCTTCCTCCTTTTCCTGGAGAGGTAAGAAACTAAAGCTGTGAAATTTTGCACATACTGTCAGATGTGGCCAATGTTACCAATGGTTGTGCTTAACCGGTTTTTGTGCTTAACTGGCTCAAGAAAAAAAGGGATCTCTCCCTGCCACTGGGGCAGGAGCGGGGGTGAGAGAAGGAAAGCTATAACCGAAAATGACTGATCTAAAAATCAGTAAGACTTTTTTTCAAGTCATTTCAAATATAAGTGCTACACAATTACCCAAAGGCAATCCAGACTGCTCTCCTCCTCCTATTCAATTCTTCCCACATCTTTGCCCATCTGCTATGTCTGTCACACACACACACACGTGTGTGTGTGTATGTGTGTGTGTGTGTATAGTATGTATATATACCTATATATTGATAATCTGTATATATACCTACATATACATCTCGGTGAGGCTTTTTGGATGAGAGACATTCTTTATTCACTTTCCTTTTCCTGTGTGGATAGCTAGGTCAAACTCCTGAGTGATTATCGATTAAGGGGCTCTGCAATGTTCAAGACTTCATGCCATCAGCATAGGGCTGAAACTATTCTCTACACTTCTTTGTTTCATGAGTTACAGTAATCAAATCATTCCCATCCGAGCAGCCACCCAGAATAGGTGGTGAGTTTCTTCATACCTAGCTAGGTGATCCTAGAAAAGCTATCATAGCTTTATTGAAAATTATGTTGACTAATATAGAAATATGTTTTGCATGATTGCACAGGTATAACCTATATCAAATTGCTTACCATATCAAGGAGGGGGAGGGGAGGGAAAGAAAGAGAGGGAGAGAATTAGGAACTGAAAATTTTTTAAATGAATGTTAAAAATTGTTTTTACATGTAATTGGGAAAAAATAAAATATGATTCAAAAAAAAAGAAAGTTATGTTAACTCTGTGACCCATTATTCTCAGTCCGGCTTGTCAATCAGTATGGAGGGGGAGGGGTCTCTATTGGGGAAGGCACACACACCAAGTCTGCAGCTTTTTGCATTATCTGCTCTTTGTCCCATACCCTTACCTGCAATGTTTGTATCCCTTCCTGCAAATTGTCACATACTTGCTGCTTTGGGGAGGAACTGACATACAAGGGCCCAACCTCTTTTGCGGACTTTGACCTATCTGAATTGTCTTTATGTCATACAAATAAAAGCTGGTCCCACCTTGAAGCCATTGCCCCAGTCAATGTATTTATCATAAACTCTTCTTAATTCTCTTTGTTCTGAGTTTTGCCTCTTTAATCAGGGTAAAAGTCCAAAGAAAGAACTGTCCTTTCAGCAGCTTCTTGCTGGGTGCATACTTAAGGTTTTGGTAGAAGCTACAGAGCTGGCACTCTAAGGGCATAGCTTTCAAAAAAGGAAGGCAGTCACAATGTCATGAGGCACCAGAGTAGAACTTGGAGGGGGGGAGGCGGTTCTGAATTAGCTCCCTATAAAATGAGGCGAATGGGTCACTAGGTGATCTCTGAAGTTCCTTTTCGCTCTAAATTCTATGATTATTTTTATCACAGTATAGAAAGGACAAAGGACAAAAAGATGAATGGGTCTGTGAACTCACCAATGTGGATATTTCCCCAAACTTGCAGCCCATCCCCACCTTCTCATACTATACAACTCTTGTCCGTATGTTCCCACCAATCCTCCACTCGGAGGTCCAAAGTGCTGGGATCTTGTAATACAAGGCGAGCACTAGGACAGTACTCTGGCTGCCCATCCATCATCCCACACTCCTGCTATATGATCGACCTGCCTTCCTCTCCAGGTATACATAGACCCATAGATAAAGAGCTGAAGGAGACCTTCAAGGCCATCTAACCCAAGCCTGTCATTGTAGGCCAGGCAGGGCAGTGGATAGAGCTCTGGGCCTGGAGTCAGGAAGATTCCAGCAAATCTGGCCTCAGACACTCATTTAAACTATGTCTGCCTCCGTTTCCTCAGCTGTAAAATGGGTTTAACCACAGCACCTACCTCCCAACGTTGTTGAGAAGATCAAATGAGATATTTGCAAAGTGCTTAGCGCAATGCCTAGCACACAGTAGGCACTTAATAAATGCTTATTTCTTTCCTTCCTTCCAGATGAATTAACTGAGGCCTATAAAGGTGAAGTAACTGTCTTACAGGGTAAGTCTTGCATCACACCTAAGACTCTGGAAGCTGCCACCTTTGCTGGGAACCTGGCTTGCTGACGTGAGTGGGAGTTGGGAAATCAGCCCAGAGAGGTGCCATACTTGAACTAGGTCTCATCCCAAGCTTTTGAGAAATTAATTTTCCTACACCACTTCACATTCTCATAAGAGGTAATATTGCCCATGATCTTCTACCAGATGCCTCCAGAAAATTTGGTGAATTAGTTTACATCCTAGACAAGGGGTCAGTGAGAGCCAAGTCCATCTCACTGCCTATTTTTGTATGGTTATTGAGCTAAGAAGGGTTTTTAAAAACAAAATTTTATTTTAAAATGTAAAAACCATTCTTAGCTCAAGAGCCATATAAAAATAGGTGACTGGCCAACCTCTCTTCTAAACCAACATTGTCCTTGGCTCCCATGTCTCTCTCCTTGGTAAGCAGATCTAATGTTTGTTACTAGGTTCTTTTAGCCTCACCTTGTGGCATTTGCTTCACATCAGTTGAACTTCTTTAGGAATGGTGAAAATTCATGTGGATGTCTCTCCTTTTATATGTAGGACAGCTCAAAGCCTGGGAGGAGGATTGTTGTCAGCTACACATACATCACAAAGGTGGGATTTTGGAACAAAGGACTGAGGCAGAGGACATATCTCACTCCTCCATTTGCAGAGGCTAAGGGTTCAGAAACAGTCCTGCTGTGTTTTTATGGGCAGAACACCCATCCCCATAAACGAATCTGTAATCCTAATTCTTGTAGAGGCTTGGGGAAGATAATGTCCCTGTTGAACAAGAGGTCAAGGTTCAAAGACAGATTCAATACCCATACATTTGATGTTTTCTAGTCCATGATAACTTGGTCCCTGCAGGCAAACTCTCCTAGGTGTGTGCTCGAGCACACACAGACACACAGACACAGACACAGACACACACACACACACACACACACACACCCCTAAGATTCTGAAAACCATCAGATTTCTCTTTTGGTGAGAGAAAACAACCAAGTATCTCTTCCTAGCCAGATGACTGGACACATGGAAGATTTGCCTCCATCACTAAAATAGCTGAAGCTTAAGCCCCAGGACTCTCAGCTAAAAGAGAAATAGAAGAGATTGTAGAGTACATTTCCCCTCTTACATGAAAGAGATAGCACCTCAGCTGGGGACTCCAGCTGAATCCAGAAGCTGGTATCAAAGAGAAGCTTAGGGACCACATGCTCAGAATAACAATCTCTAGCAGTGACCAGGAGAATGGCAGAGCACCACCTGGAAGAAACTTCCTTTTTTGTGACGCTATACAGTGCTCCCCACGGCCAGCACCTTTTGACTTTTTCCTGGAAGAAAGTATTCATGATACAGAGGCTTGAGAATGCCATATAGCCTACACACCTTTGGTCACTTTTGTTTCTCACCTTGAGTTATATTTTTTCTTTCTCTCTTCCCCTATAACCACCTTTGCATGGGAGTCACTGATTACTAAAATATATGTTGATTTAATTCTGAGTCTTCACAAGTTTTTCATGTAATTTCTCCATGTCATCCTCTGCAACAGATGTTGGTACATAAGTTGCAATTATCTTCATGGTGGTCTTTTTGCTTATGTTTATCATAACCACTGCAATCACCAAGTATCTCAGGAAATTATGTTTCTTGTTGCCTTTGGACACAGGATAAAACCAAGGCCAGTAGCTCCTTCATTCGCTTCTCCAGGGAAAACCTGTGAATCATCCTTTCATTCAGCTGCAACTTTCTTATACAGAAAGTGAATGGGACATTTTTAGATATATTGGAGAGGGGAGGAAGGAGGATCAGAGAAAGGACAAGATGATGATATTTGTAAAAAAAAAATTTAAAAAAAGCACTTAGCACAGTGCCTGGCACATAGTGGGTGTTATATAGATGCTCATTCCCTCCCCTTCCCACATCCCTGGATTGGACAATGAAAATGAATGATGGAGAGAAGGCAGAACTAATCAACTTTTACTTCATTTCTGTTTTCTCTGGCAAATAGAAAGATCTTTAGACTTGACAGAACAGAATAAAAATTGTTAGTAATAGGAAGTCGATACTCAAGATAAGTAAAGAGATTGTCAAAGAGGGCCTAGCAGTCCTAAATGAATTCAAGTCACCTGTCCTAAACTACATCTCAAGATACTGCAAGATCTTTTGTAAGTGTCTGCTAAACCATTGTCAAGGATCTTTGAAAAACGGTGGAGAACAAAAGAGCTGTAGCAAGACTACAGAAGGGCAAATTTCCTGATTTTCAAAAAAAGGAAAGAGAATGCTGTCTGCAAACTGAAGATCAATGAGCTTGACTTTGATCGCTGTCAAAATTTTAGAACGCATTATTAAAACAGGGATTAGCATCTAGAAAAGAACCTCGTGATTACAAAGAGCTATGACTTCATTAATAATAGGTCATAGCAGAGGAGCCTTCTTTCCTTTTAGAACAGGCTTTCTAGACTCTAGATCAGGGGAATGTTGTAGAAGTTATTTAACCTAAATTTCAGCAAAGCGTTTAACAAAGTCTCTGCTCTGCTATCTGATTTTTATCTTCCAGCCCAGAGGCTTAACTTGCTATTCTTTGGACAAGATGGAGAAATGCAGGCTAGGCCACAGGAAGAACAAATGGCTGGACTCATCATAAATGTGTCATTGCTAAATTGAACACCAGCTTCTCCAGGGGAATAGCCTAAGGGTCTGTCCTTGGTCCTGAGTAACATTTTTATCAATGACTTAGATAAAGGCACAGATAGCATTCTTATCAGATTTGCAAATGACACAGAGCTGGAAGGGATGCCAGCACTCTGGGTGACAGAAACAGAATCCAAAAAAGACTCCATCAGGCTAGAATGGTGGACTGCATCTAGAAAGACGGAATTCAATAGAGATAAATTTAAAAGCCTTTGCTCTAGTTTTTTTTTAAGCAATTTTACAGAATCATAGGCACTCAGACATGCAAAGGACCTCAGAGGCAGTTTTTTCCAACATGCATTTCAACTAGAATCCATTCTATGACGCCACCACCAAGTGGTCATCTCAACTTCTGTTTAAAGACTTCCAGTGAAGGGAAACCCACTGCATCCTGAAGTTGTATTAATGAACAGAGAGTTCTAATGGGTAGGAAGTTCTTCCTTGTATTCAGCCTAAATCTCCCTTCCTACATCTTCTACCCATGGCTCCTAGTTTTGCCCTCTGGGTTCAAGTCCAACAAATCTAATCCATCTTCCCTAGGCAAGTCTATCAAATGGTTGTCCCCTCTTTTCTTCTCTCCAAGCTAAAGATCACCAGGTCCTTCAGCTGCTCCTTATATGGCATGATCTCCAGGCCTCTAACGATCTTCATCTCCCTCCTAAATGCATGTTCTATCTTTTCTATGCTCTACCTAAAATGTGGCATCTAGAACTGAAAACAGTACTCCAGACATGATCCCACTAGGGCTGAATGCAACACAACCTTCCCTTCTAAGGTTACCTTGTACCAACTCAGTATTTCTCTTGTATTTATTAACCTATTTATGTAGTTGCTACCTCCCCCATTAGAATATAAGTTCCTTGAGGTCAAGGACTGTTTTCCTTTTATCCTTGCATAGTATAATGCCTAGCACTTAAAAGTACTTCATAAATTTTTGTTGCTTGATTGATAAGGCCTCTCTTAATGCAGCAGAGGATAATATTCAATTACCTTGTCACACTGTTAATACATTTTGAACTTCTAATCCTTCCCAAACCCCAGGACCTTTTCACAGGAGTTGTTGACCAGCCAAGGCTCCCCCATCCTCTACTTACAGAGATGATTTTTTTAACCTAAATATGTAACTTGATATTTATCTCAGTTAAATCTCATCTTACTCAGTTTAGCCGATCCATCTAGCCTGCTGAGATGTTCAAGATAGGAGTACAAGATAGAGGAGGCCTGTATCATCAGTCTTCACTCTTGAGCAGTATTGCTCCTATAGATCTGAACTCAATGGCAGAAGCATCTATGATTGGGTCTGGGAAGGCCCAGCCATTAGAATAAAAGTGGGCTTTTTAGATTCATAAATGCCATAGACTGTAAGAGTTAGAAGGGACCAACTCTGCTAGTTCAGCACTTCTCTCCCTGTCTAGTTGAGGCAACCAAAACCCAGAGATGCTAAATGTCTTGCCCAAGAACACAAAGCTAGTTAGTAGCAAAGTCAATACCTTATCCCAGGTCTCTTGTCTCCAAGTTTACACTATATCATATTGCTTCTCATATTGGCAGGCCCTGACAGCCTTCAGAAATCACTAACAGTTTTTTCCTGCTTCCTTCCCCTCCTCCAACTTTTAATTTTTATTTAAATCATCATTCTCGAAGGCTCATGTTGATTTACCAGAGACAGCTTATTTCTAATTGCTCATCCCCTATCAAGCTAGAAGCCAAGAAATAATGGCTTTAACTGCAGGTATTGACGGGAGCCCAGCAGGGGTGTAAGTCAAATACAAAGCTGGTCTTTCTCAAGCAGTAATACTTAGGTATGCTTCCTCCTTGAAGGCCTGGGGAGCTGTACCCTCACCCAGCTTTGAAGCAGGATGATGCAAATCTTCTTCAAAGACACTGGGGTCTCTTGTAAAACATCTACTATTTAAAAAAAAAGAGTCCCAAGTCTGAGCAGATGAGACCCTGGAGAGTCTCAAAGGAGGCAGCAACAATAGATCCATCTCTGCAGACTCTCTCTTCCTGAGGTCCAGGAAAGACAACCGGACTTGCAACTGAAAGGCCTGGGACCCCGATCCCACCACTGCTGCTGACCAGCAGGGAGAACTTGAACAAGCTCTTTAACCTCTCTGGTCTCAATTTCCACTTCTATAAAATTAGGTATAACAATATGGTACAACCTACTCCACAAGTTTGGGTTTTTTGGGGGGAGGTGGGGATGAGAAAGGGTAATAAGAAAAGCATTTTAGATGTTGTAAAACTCTTAGAAATGTGATGTCATGGAGTATTAGAGCTGTCAGAGAACTTAGAGATGATGAATTACAAGCCCCTCATTTTACAGGGGAGGAAAATGAAGCTCAGAAAAGGGAAATGACATGACCACTTGGAACAACAATTTGCAGTGGCTACTGTGGCTGTGTAAGACCAATAACAACCAACATACAGAAAGGCTGCTAACACAGTTCTTTGATCGGCTTTACTAAGAAAAGTAACTTTAAGGGGTTGACAATCTCACTTTAATTAAACATACATACATATATATATATATATATATATGTATATGTATGTATGTATGTATGTATGTATATAACTCACTTAGTTCAGGAAGAAAAGCCAGCACCCTGAACTTCGGAGCAAATACAAATAGAAATTACAAACATCAACAGACAGACCTTGTCTGATTCAAATCACAATTCATGGTTACCAGGGAAGCATCAACATCTGGGTTTACAAGCCAGGGGGCTCTTAACAATGGTTGCCCAGAGTCTCTTCAAGTCACATGACACTCTTCCAGTGAATGAGAGCCCCAAAGGAAAAACACCAGCCTCTGAGTTTATACACTCTGTTGTAATAGTAATTAAGGTAGGACTTTTTGCTATTGACCTTTAATGATTCTGACCTTTGTTTGAATGGAGCAGATAAAGTGGGGTGTTTTTGTATTTCTCAGCACTGAGACAATTGGGAGTCATTGATTTGTATCTGATGTGATATTGGGGGTGGGGAACTTTTCCACGCCCAGCCTGGGTGAGTTCAGGACCCTCGGAGCCCTGAACAGGATATATAAGCACAGAGGTTAGGGTTCTCTCTTGGAGCTCTGAGCCACAGCAGGAGTGGCGCGTGACTCTGGACCAGCCATCATAATGAGCTCCCTGGCTGAACACTCAGATGTTGATAACTACGAATTGTATTTGGGCTGTAATTCAGGGTGCTGGTTTTTTCCCCTGAACTGAGTAAATGATATTTGTATGCTGGATTAAAGTAAGATAGTTAACCCCTTAATATTGTTTTCCTTAGTAAAGCAGATGAAAAGGACCTGGGCTTGCAGCGTTCTGTTAGCTGGTTGTTGTTGGTTTTACACCCCCACAGCAGCTGCTAGCTGGATTGTTGAAACACCTGTCCACGGTCAAAGGGCATCACAACATGCGACTCAAACCCACATGACCTAAAAGCTTCTGGTCTCACAAATATGTGACTCAAATCCATGTAAACAAGGCTTTTTTCCCTTGAGGTAAGGAGGTCATCAAAGACTCCTGGTTTAATCAAAGAAAAAAAAGGCCAGACTCATTGCACTTGATTAAGATTAAATAAGTGCTCCAAAAGAGAAAACAGTAAAAAAAAAAAAGTCCCACCTTAATTACCAATACACCACTCACGTTGCTTGGATGAGCAGTGAGTCAATTACTACAGCTCTTCTAGTAAGATGGAGGGCCACTGGGCTTTATCATCTGCCTGGCCAGTTTACCCTACAGACGCCTGGGTTTTTCCATCCTCTCTGTGGCTCTACCCTTAGAACCACCAGTGCCGAATTCTCCTAAATGAATCATTCTCCCAATTAAAATATTAGCTCCTTGACAGTTGAGACTACTTCACTTTTCTATCTGTGTTTTCAGAAGCTGGTACATTTCTTGGCATGTGGCAACTGCTTAATAAATGTTTTTCATTCATTAATTCGTTTATTAATTCATAGCTAAGGAGGGAGAAAACCAGGAATGGAACCCAGGTCTTTTGACACCAAGCCTTATCCTCTTTCTCCTGAACCAGGGCTATTATTATGCTTGCTAATGGAATATAGATTGAAGAATTTTAGAACTAGAAGGGAACTATTTAGAGGTTACCTAGTCTGATCCCTCATTTTATAGATAAGGAAACTGAGGTGTAGATAGAGGAAAGGCCCAAAGGAAGTCAAAGGCAAAGCCAGGATTAGAATCCATGTCTCCTGACTCCCACCCCAGTGCTCTTGGCCCAGGGCCCTACCTGCTGGCTCCCTGTACTTGACATCCGTGACTTAAGACAGACCATACCCCCATGGCTAGAATGTTCTCCCTCCTCACCTCCACCTCTTGGAGTTCAAGGGTCATTTCAAAGATTACCTCCAAAAAGGCCTTTCTAAATTCCACCTCCCAAATTAATACTACATCCTCTCCCAGATGAAATTATTTATCTTTGTATTTATCTATGCACATCTTGTTTACCTACAGTAAAATGTAAGCTCCATGAGGGTAAGGTCTGTTTGTTTCTTGTTGTCTGTATCCCCAGTGCCTGCCACACAGGAGACAGTAAATGCCTCTATAAACTGCATGAAGAACTATCGTTTTTTCCAAGTTCTTTCCTTTTAGTGGAGAAAGCTATGACAGCATGATGGAAGAAATGGTGATGAGAAATGGGCTTAGGGTCTGCTGAAAAATTCTCCAGGACCCCAGTAAATTACTGTCTCCTCCAAGATATCAGACACTGACTATTTGCATAAATGGATTCCCAGTTAGTATGTCCAGCCCAGGTGTACCTGATCCTCAAATAGTCTGTCAAGGGAGTCAGAAAAGGGGTTGGGAATCAAACAATTCTGTTTCCATCACATCTCCTTCTAGACAAACTGTAAACTCCATAAGGGCAAGATGGTGTCTTGTCTATACCTTGAATCTCCCCTAATGTTTAGAGCAATGATCTGCATACAATTTCTGAATATTATTGAATTAAGTAGAATATCAAGTCTAACCAAATATATCTAAATATACACATAAATGTATATATGTATACATATACATACATATATATATACATACATGTGATATTTATATTCTGCTGCAAACTTAATCTTTCATACAATTTTCCATAACTTACAACTTTCTCCAGACTGAAATAAATTACTTAACCGAGACTCTTCTTGTCACAATAACTTAATATTAACATGTCAATTAACTTTGGCACACACTGCAGAGGGCATAAATTAATGATAAACACCAAAAAAGTAACAAAATGGGATGGAGACTTAGAAACAGACTTGCAGTGTATCCCTCACACCTACTCTAATTTCTCCACAGCTCTGTCAATCTCTATAAACCCACTAATCTCCATGATGGTCCTGGGCCTGTCATATAGAATTCTAATAATGGCTGTCATTTGTTTCATTCTTTAAGGTTTATGAAGCTCTTGATGAAAGTCATCTCGCTATCTCACCAGTAAAAAATAAGCTCTTTGAAAGCAGGAATTATTTCAGATTTAATCCCAAACATCTCACATATCCCCCACCACCACAAACACTTGTGATTCCTTTGGTGCAGGGAACTGCCACTGAGGAAAGTCTCTGTAAGAATGCAAATCTAAAACCACTTTGTATATTGGAGTGTTAGGGAGCTTCCACGGGGACAGAGGGATTGACTTGTCCTTGGTCAGGCAGTCAGTATGTGTAAGGGGTAAGACCTGAACTCATGTCTTCCTGACAATGAGGCAGCATTCTCTCCCCTCCATCCAGTTGCCTTTCAACTAGCACATGACAGGTGTTTAATAAATGTTGGATTGTTGTTTCTGATCTTCACCACAAATCCTATAAAGTAGTCTGCCGCAGGTGATTCATATTGGGTTTGTAGGCAGAACTACCCTCTTTCTGATCTCTCCCCCATCTTTTCCTGACAAACTGCTGACCTTGCCCCAGACTCCAAATTGTAATCAGTGCTTCTTAAACTGTGGGTTTGGCAACAGTAAAAGGTTTCTGAATACGCAATGACCAAAAATTAATTTAAAATCAAACACGTAATGAATCTGGGGTGTTTCTGGCAGGACTTACCCATGTGCACAACTTCACTACAGCCTTGGTTCTGAACAAAAAATTTAAGAAGCCTGCATACTGTCTTCACAAGGGTAAGACTACATTTATTCTAATTAAATTTATCTCATTTAAAAAAATAGATACTACAGGCATTGTTCCCATTTTACAGGTATGGAAGTTGAGGTTCATAGAAGTCCAATGACTTTCTCATAGCCACATAACTAATAAGTGTCAGAAGCAGGATATGAACCCAGATCCCTACTGGCTCTAAGTCTAACACTTTCTATTATACTATTCTGTTTCTCTGGCCCATTTTCAACTACTTAGGCCCATCTGTACATGGACTGGCCAACTCTGTCCAAATGTGGAGGACCACTGAGGGACCATTGGAAACCACCAGTTGCTGGATGATGTGGTCTCTAAGGTGCCATCCAGTTCTGAGGTTCAAGAATTCTCTGAAGTCATGGACCTTCAAAGCAACAAGAGCCTTCATGCCAACCTCACTCAGACTTCATGTGGGATTTGGTGCAGACTTGAGTACATACACACTCACACGCACACGCACACACACACACACACATACATGTACCGAAAATTCTTCAAAACCCTCTCTTACAAAAAGGCATGCGTGTGACCAACAGATGCAGGAGTGGAAGGAGTTGGATTTTGAGGAGTAACAACCTAAGCGCTATGGTCATTGAACAGGTTTACCAAGGGGATACAGCCTCAGTCATCAGCCAGGAGAAGGAAGAGAACTGTATCCTATTTCTCAATTGAAAAAAAAACCTGCTTGGCTTTTTTGGTTATGGGCAATGTCTCTCTCTGCCTCAAACTGACTTTTCCATAATTAATTATCTCTTAACAGAAAAGGTTCTGAGAAACCTGGTGTAGAACAGGAGAGCTCAATGAGGATGAGTAGATGAGAATGAATGAAGATGAGAAACCAAAGAAATCACCTTAAGGAAATCCATCAATGCTCTTCAACATGAAAATGGACTGAGAATAAACTACCCAGCTACTAAGCATGATAATAATAACTTACACAAAGAGTCCTTTAAAGTTTTCAAAATGCTTTACACGAATGATTTGATCTGAGCCTCACAATAACCCTGCAGGGTAATTGTTCTGGGCTTTATTATCTCCATTTTACAAATATGGAAACTGAGGCTTCAGTAATGCAGTGGAAAAGTCTTGGATTTTGAAGTCATAGGTCCCAGGTTTATATCCCAGCTCTGTATTACCAGCTGTGTGACTTTAGACAAATCACCTAACCTCTCTGGCCTTCTGTTTCCTCATCTGTAAAATAGTAGGACTGGATGGCTTCTGAGGGTCCTTCCAACTCTAAATCCATGATCCCATGACTTGTTCATGAAGTCACATAGCTAATGGAGGGAGGTAAGATTCTAATCCACCACACCAGAGTATATAGGTTATTTCTAAATCATAAAATTGCCTAACAGACTAAATCTGTTCCATAATGGGCTAGTCTGTTTTATGAGGTAGAGAGCTCCCCCATCCCTGAAGACTTTCAAGCAGAATATCTGAGAACTTCCTGGGAATATGATAGAGGAGCTTCCTGTATGGAGTGGGAGGTAGAATTAGATGGCCCCAAATTCCTTTTTGAACTCTGAGAGCTTATGACTATAAAAGGTTGGAAGACTCTCAGGCTATGATTTTAAATTCTGAGTTCTTGAGGAAGTGGGACAGATATTGGAAGTGCCAGGGGATTTGTAGTGAAATGTACTTTTTGCGTTAGGATTGACCTTCAAGGGGGAAGTAAATTGATGTGTCAGTTGGATCTTGCATGTAGGCCTCTTCCTGGGCCCTAGAATTTACTTTCAGGGAGATTTATGTAATGAGTAAAACATAAATAAAGGCACTAAAGTATTCCTGCTAACATGGAGTTTAATGATCAGGAAACTAATTGTCAGAAATTGGAAACAACTACAAAATAAATATAGCAGAATAGTGCTTGAGATTAAGTGACTAAACGAATCTAGAGATGGCCTAGAATCAATGCAAGGTGGGATCAAAAGTGTTTGCTGAAGCCCAAGCCAACTTTGAAAGCTTATAAATATGCAAAATTGAAAATAATGAATAGTCTAAACTTCCATAGTGCTGAGCAAAATGCTTTCCTCACAGCAATTCTGTAGGACAGGGAGAATAAGTATTATGAACCCCCTTGTACAGATGAAGAAACCGAGCCTCAGAAAAGTAAAATGGTAATTGTCATAGTCCTATAGCTGAGGGACACAACTGGGTTTTAAATCCCAGTCACAGCCACCACCTCCAAGTCTTATGTTCCTGACAGTTTTTTATGCTACCTCTGAATTTGTCATCTCATTCATTAGGCTGCTGATTATCATATTTTCTCTGTTTTTTTGTTAGTCTTGGGAGATGGGAGGAAGACATTGGAATTGTACCACTGTCCATCTGATTCTAGCTGATTGAATCTATATGATGCTCCCTCCAGCAATGTAGATCCTAACCAGTCAGCTCCACCCCCACCCACCATGACTGTAGGATCATAAATTTCAGAGTTGAAAAGAACCCTGAATATCATTGCATCCAAACTCCTCATTTTGCAGGTGAGGAATTAAATTTGCAGGTGAGGTGTTAAATTATTTTCCCAAGGTCATAAAGGTAGTATATGGTAGTGCCAGGATTCAACTTTCAAATACATAGCATGTTTTTTGTACCTTGCTGGGATGATAAATCTGAGTTTCTGAGGTCCCTCCAAAAAATACTTATCTTCTGGTAGACAACATTCTGGTGATAGATATGCTTGAACTTGGCTAGATTTGGCCTCAGATAATAGAGTCTACAATAGACTGATACTCAAAGGCTTTCTAGATTAAAAAATGCCCTTCTGACATAGCCTTTGAGAACCCAGAATCTGTCCTGGTCCTACTGCAGTAGTTTCTGTTTTAGACTCTAACAAATCAGTTCTAATAACATCTTAACTAGTCTTCTGACCTCCAGACCTACCTCCTCCAGTTCATCCTGCACACACTTCCAAGATAATCTTCTTACTCTACAGTTCTGGCTGTATCACTTCCCCAGTCTACCATATTAAGTTGAGGTTCCTTAATCTTCCATTTGAAACCTATTTTTTACCTACCTTACCAGGATCATCTCCCACTGCTCTATGACACATACCTCCCCTTCTGCACCTAACTAGACAATTCACCTGAGGGGAGATACCATGACTTACTTATCTTTATGTCTCCAATGACCAGCACAGGCCCAGGGATTTGGCCATCATTTTGTCATTGTTGTTTAGTTGTGTCTGACTCTTCAGGACCCCATCTGAAGTTTTGTTGGCAAAGATACTGGAGCAGTTTACCATTTCCTTCTCCAGCTCATTTTACAGATGAGAAAACTGAGGCAAACAGGGTTAAGTGACTTGCCCAAGGTCACACTTGACCTCACGTCTTCCTGACTTCAGGCCTGGCACTCTATCCACTGTGTTACCTACCCGCCCTTTTTGTACATAATAGGTGTTCTATAAATATTTGTTGAATGGATGAGATGGGATTTGAGATGAGCTCTGGAGTATGAATAGTATGTAGAGAAGTAAAGAAGAAAAAAGAACACATTCCAGGTGGTGGCCATGGTGTAAGCAAAAAGGCCCCCAAGAATGTGGCTGAGTTAAAGTCCTGTGTAGGGAACAGAGGAGAGACAAGGTTAAAGATATGCAACAAGACAGAGATTAGGGACAGATAGTAAAAGTTCTTGAATGTCATTTGATATAGTATTATTTTACTGAACTATATGTGCATTTGACATAGACTCTCATCAAAACAACCCAACACCTCAGAGCAGAAATCATTCACGGGGATTTTTCAAATTGTCTGGCTACTCAGTGGAACTGAGGGATCCTTTCGGTGTCCAGATAAGTCCAGTTTGACCTGAGACAAAGCTCAAGCTGAACGAGGGGTCCCCCTTCTCTGGTTAAAGACCTTGAGTTAGGAATCTTGGGCTGGGAGTTAGAAGCTATGTGTTCTGCCATTAACTTGCTATTTGATTTTGGCATGTGTCTTCCATTTCTGAGCCTCAGTTTCCTCATCTTTTACAATGAGGGTGTTGAACTAGATAACCTCTAAAGTCCCACTGGAAAAAAAAACAAAACTATAATAAGCACTTAGCCTCTGTTCAAATGCTCTTAGATTCCCTTTGAAAACACCAGGGCCCAGGAAATGCTGCCATTGGGGATCTCAGTGGGGGATACATAGAAGCTTTCTCCCTTTATAAATTTTTCAGGTCGATTTTATTGCTTTAAGTGAATTTCCCTATTGTGGGAATAGAAATAGATTGGTTGGATTCCCAAATAGAAAATCTGGGATGAAGGAGAACCAACTGGTGTCCACTCATGAAATACACAAAGGTAGCATCAAGTTCATGAACTCAACCTGACAACTTGGTCAGCCAGAAGCACAGGAATCCCAATAAGATGGAAATACTGGAGAAACCTGGAGCTCATAGAATCACAGAATATCAAAGCTGGAAGCAACCTTAAAGATCATATAGTCCAAACCCTCTATTTTATAGAGGAGAAAACCCAGAGAAGTGAAGAGACCTCCTCAAGATCATACAGTGAGCCAGTGACAGAGCTGGGAGTCAAGAGCATGGTTCCCATACCCCAGAAGCTCATTTAGTTTTTAATTTTACTCTATGAGCAATCCAAAACACCAAAAGGTACAAATGTCAGCTAGCCCAATTAAATCTAGCAACACTGATAACCTTTCTTTCTCCTCCTTAAATATTCCCCAGTAATTAAATCTTTCAAAGTTGTTCGTCTCTACAATATTGTTGTTGTTGTGTAAATTGTACCCCTAGTTCTGCTCATTTCCTTCTGCATTAGTTCACACAAGTCTATACAGGTTTCTCTGAAACTATCCCATTCATGGTCTGTTTTATTTTTCTTTTATTCTTTCTCCATGTGGGAAGCGGGGTTATAGGGATAGAAAATACACATTTGTTAATTAACAAACAAAATAAATTTTAGCTTAATATTTTCCAGTAATGCTATCTCCCAACCCCCACACAAGGATGCAATGACAGTGCAATGCCTCCAATCTGCAGCAGCTCTACAACAATCAGACTGTGTTCTTTATCCTCCATAGTGCTTTCACTGCTGGCCATGGTGCTGACTGCTTCTAACACTTTGATGAAGGAAGGAAGGAAGGAAGGAAGGAAGGAAGGAAGGAAGGAAGGAAGGAAGGAAGGAAGGAAGGAAGGAAGGAAGGAAGGAAAGAAGGAAGGAAGGAGGAGGAAGGAAGGGAGGGAGGAAGGAAGGAAGGAAGGAAGGGAGGGAGGGAGGGAGGAAGGAAGGAAGAAAGGAAGGAAGGAAGGGAGGAAGGGAGGAAGGAAGGGAGGAAGGGAGGGAGGGAGGGAGGAAGGAAGGGAGGAAGGAAAGAAGGAAGGAAGGAAGGAAGGAAGGAAGGAAGGAAGGAAGGAAGGAAGGGAGGGAGGGAGGGAGGAAGGAAAGAAGGAAGGGAGGGAGGGAAGGAGGGAGGAAGGGAGGAAGGAAGGAAGGGAGGGAGGGGGGAAAATTGTAGCACTTCGCCACATTGTGAAAGAAAGTTATATGTGTGTGTGTCAAGGTTCATCAGGAGAATATTCCACTGAAAATAGTTTGAGGGCACCTTCTGAAGTCACTGGAATATGTGGAATACCTGAGGCAGAGCCAATTCATGAGATGGCAAGAAATGGAATTCATGGAAACTCCAACCTTTGACTCTCTGGATTCATGGTACTCTCATGGTACTCTACTCTCTGACCTAAAGGAGACACTGGGGTAGCAGAAAGAGCACTGGAATTGAACTCATAAGGCCTGGGCTCTAGCCCTGATTCCTCAATGTACTAGTTGCATGACTATGAGCAAGTGACTCCACTTCTGATCTCTGTTTTCTCCTCTGTAAAGTGGGAATAATAATTTCCACTACCTTCTTTACAGAGCTGTTGTAAAAGGAGGGGGAGAAGCTCACTTGTAACTCATATAAAATTCCAGAAATGAGACTTACAAAGAAATTTGGAAAAGAGGTCAATCATGACGTTCTAGAGCGTCTGGTGTGCTCTTGAAATAGAGCTCTTAGAAATGATGGTTACTTTAAAATATTCTAGAAAAAAGGGACTGGTTTTGAAGCTCCATCAAAACAGAGCTCTAGGAATGGAAATGTTTGGGAGGCATGAAGAACAGAAACAAGTATTTATAAGGCATCTGCTATGCACCAAGCATTGTGTTAAGTGTTTTACAAATATTGTCTCATTTGAGCTACAGCATTGTTGCTCTAGAAATGGGGTATATTATAAAGAATTCTAGAAATGAAAGAAATTATTATCAGTTTATAACTGAGTGATCAAAACACAAGTCATATGACAGTTCACAAAATGTCAGAAAATATTTGGCACCAGGAAAGATTCAAGAAAATGATTCCTGGGGCAAGGCTAGGAAGGAATGAGGAAAGATTGGTGATGTGCTGACTTATAGCAACTGCTGGCAAACCTCAGGGCAAAGCCTCCGGGGCTATAGAGTAGAAGGGCAGTTGGTGCTCCCCTTGAGACCAGAAGCCATATCATTAACCATCTGATAACTACAGATGTGCCCGAGGGCCTCACTAGAGGGGTCCAGTGAGTGGAGGAAGGCACTGAGATGGAATCTTTTAAAGAAGCCAGAGTTGGGCCTGGGTCTCAGCAAGCCACAGCAGGATTCTGAGAGGTCTGAGGCCCAATGACACTTTATGTTGGAAACATCGCTCTTCATAATGCTTCATGTGTGTTCTCTGTGAGTACTGGTCAGGCTCCCCCTGAGCCTCGAATGAAAATGCAGACACAGAGAGAGGCTCCTGCCAAAGAGTGACTGCTAAGCCGATGGAGTGTTGTGGAAACATCCAGCAGGGCTGAGGGCTGGGAATGGATTTGATCAATATTTCAAGAATCCATGACTATATTGGTGTGGGCACTTGCTCCATAATCACAGATCACAGTCCCTTGATCAAGCAAGTAGCAGATGTTTGTTGAGCACCTCTAGGTAAGGGAAAACTTTGTGTGTATAATGAAAAGAACATTAGATTAGGAGTCAGGGGACCTGAGTTCTATTCCTTCCTCCACCACTAATTCATTGTGCAACGTTAATGAAGATTTAGAGCTAGAAGGAATCCTAGAGGCCATTCATTTTACAGATGATGAAACTGAGGCTGACAGAGATGAGGTGACTTGGAGCTTGCCCAGAGTCACAAAGATAGAGAGTGTCTGAGGCAGAATTGGCATTCAAGCCTTCCTCAATATTTATTACCACTTCACAAACTTTAAAGCGCTATACAGATGTCAAGTATTATTTGCAACATTTACAGAGCACACCACCTTGTGTTAGGCCCTGTGCTGAAAGCTCTGATCCTAGAGCCCTCTCCTGGACATGCCCCCACATACCTCCCTCCTAGGGAAAAAAGAAGAGGGATCAGGTCCTCGAAAATCAGGTCCCTCTCCAAAGCAGAAGCTACAGATGGCCCGCTTCAGACAGAAGTCATCTTCAAAGCTGACTCAATCACCCCTGGGCCAATTGGGGGAGGCAGTGATTGGCTACTTCAAAAGAGAAATGGAATGCTAAGAACCCTCTCTTGCTAGAGAGACTCTAATCAACAATTTTAAACCTTCTTTATAAGAAAGGACATCCTTAAGATGTTCTTGCCATCTTCCTAATAACAATAATCTGACTGGACAATTGTACTGAATTATGTTCCAGCTATTATGCAAATTGTAGAGCTGTGAGATCATCCCCCAGGCAGAGAGGTCACAGTCACCTCAGGCTATGACCTCCCTGCCTCGGGGATGACATCACACCTCCACAATTTGCACACATTTTATACATATATGTGTGTGTATATATACGGATATATACACACACATATACATATGAATATATATATATATACTGGATTTGTATATATATTCTATATGTATGTGTGTAGATAGGTAGATAGATAGATAGATAGATAGATAGATAGATAGATAGAGTATGTATGTGGATACATATAAGAACGTATAAAAGGATTTCTCTGAAATACCAGAATGTCTGCATATGGCATAGTTTAGCATTGGAATTGGTTGAAAATATAGGCGTGCCTGACCTTTCTTGGCTCAAGAGGTCTCTTTTTCCAGAAAACGTCTGTTCTCTTTGTATTTTTCAATGTGTTCTTGTAAATTATTTCATTTAATCCTCAGAAGAGCCAGGGAAGGTTTTGTTATTCCCATTAAGAGAGGCAAAAGTCAGTTTAAATACACATTTGTCAATTCTCCGCTCTTATTTGTGAAATAGCTGGCTGGTCTTTATTCCTATTCCCTACTTGTGAGAAAGTCCTACTAATGTCTTTGGTTGGATTAGAAGTGGAAATCCAGGCCCCTCTGGACCTACAAGGGATTTTCAAGGGAAATATACTAAATAAAGGTACTAGATACACAGCATACACTGGTTGGTTGAGTTACATGTTTACAAGGAAGCTTAATCTTAAGGAAACCTGAGTAGGACTTTAATTATATCTTCTAAATAAGTTGTATGTGCTAGCAAATCTCCCAGGGAAGCCACAGCTATAGAAGGGGATGAAAGCAAAACATCTTAGCTTTCTTGAACTTTTCCTTCTCGTTCACTTGTACGTCCAATGTCACAACACCGCTCCCCAGCCACTTTCAAACCATGACACTGCAGCATAAAACCATCTCCCTCTTTCTAGATTCTTTTTAGGTATTGCCTTCCCTCGTTGTAACCATAACTTCTTAAAGGACAAGGGCTGTCTTGCTTGCTTACTTTTTTATCCCCAGTGCCTGGCACATAGTAGGCACATAATAAATGCTTTTCAATTCACTCATTCCAAGTCCTCACCTATGCAATATTTTTCACATCTCGTCTCTCATTTCTCACTGCCACCACCCTAGGGCAGACCCTTATTATTGTGATAAGAGAATTCCTGTTGCAACTTTATTGCCACTTTTTACTTAAGATGAGAGTTACATAGCTAGCTGGAGCCTGCAAAATCAAGCTGAGACATTAAATATAGCCACCATGTTAACTGGTTAGTTTTTGCTCTGTCTCTTTGCAAATTCCAGCTTGAGATGTCAGCTATAGTCCTGGTGTCAACTGGCTAGTTTCCTGTTTTATTCAATGAAGATCTTTCTCTTCTGCCAACTGCTCTTTGATGTGTAAATCGTTATCTTCTTCTGCTTCCTATAAAATTCCATTCTACCCATCCTGCCTATGTAACCAAAACCTATCTAATGTAGCTTAATACTGCTGCTCAGCACTCACTGATTTTAGTATACAGTGATGTCTATGTTCTGAGAACAATAAGCTGGTTTTTCCGTATCCCTGAGTTGTTGATTTGTATAATTGGCCCCACTACCTATCAACGGATCCTCAGACAATTTTTGTCACAATACTACTCACCTGGATTATTATAGTAGTCTCCACTTTCTCCCCCTTTCTGCTTCCATTTTCTGTCCTCCAGTCCATTCTTGATAGCACCGCCAGAGTAATCTTTCTTGTGAAAAAATCTGGTCATGTCACTCCTCTGCTCAAAAATCATCAGAGACTCTCTGTTGTCTAAAAAGAAAAATTCAAACTCCTTTGCTTGGCATTCAAGGCCCTTCATGATGGGGTGCCACACTACCTTTCCAGCATTAGTTTGTGTTCATACTCCAGCCAAACTGGACTACTCTCTGCTCCCTGAATGCACTTATGTTTTTGTGTACCATGTTTCCTATGTCCCTCCCCCTCCTTACTTATTGAATCAAAATTACCGGTGACCCAGAGGCCATGAGGTGGCCATAAGTGCTAGAGGGAGGATGCCAAAGGAGACTCATATCCCTGAGAATTCCTTGTCTCCAAAGAAGAGGTGACAAGTCCTGTCGAAGCTAACCTCTTCCCTTGTTCTGTTGAGTCTCTCCCCTCTCATCCAGCCCTCCCTCACTCAGATCAAAGTCAACTGCAAGTCATGTCATCATTTCCCTGATGTCATGGTCCTCTCTGAGAACGAAGGACAAACACAACCCCTCTCATCTCTTCCAGGAGCTTGCTCAAGTGATCATTCCTTCCTTCTCTTTCATCTTCAATTTCTCCCTATCTCCTGGCTCCTTCCTCTCTACTGACTAAAAATATATTAAGATCTTCCCCATCTTTAGAAAATTCACTTGACCCTGCCATCCCCTCAAGCTATCCTATATCTCTCCTCCCTTTCAATGCCAAACTCCCAGAAAGCATTCTCTTTTCTCTCTGAAATGGTGCTCCCCATGGTTACCAATATCTTTTAACCACTACATTCAAAAGCCTTTTCTCAGAACCCATCTTTCTTGGGGTCTCCAAGGCTTTCAGCACTGTTGATTGATAATAGCTGACATTTATAGAGAGTTTTAATGTCTGCTTTATATTCATTACTGTCTTTGAACCTTAAAACAACCAACTCTGGGTGTAGGTTAATATGAATACGGTTATTTCTTTCCCCATGTTACAGATGAGGAATGTGAGAGAGACTAAGTGACTTCCCCATAGTAATAAATGTCAAGTGGGATTCAAACCCAGGTCTTTCCAACTCCTAAGTCCAACACTCTAGCCACTTTACCACACTGCCCCCTGGATAGCCTGGATACTCCCTCTAAACACTTTTTTTCCTTTAGCTTCCTTGGTTCGTTCTCTCTCTCTCTCTCTCTCTCTCTCTCTCTCTCTCTCTCTCTCTCTCTCTCCCCATTCTCTTCCCACCCAGTCTGACCATTCTTTTGTTAGTTCATCATTCATCTACCTAACTGTTAGCATCCTTCAAGGCCCTGTACTGAACTTTCTCTTCTTCTACACCTTTTTTCCTTGATGAACTTATTATATAGCCAGGGTTCAATTACCATCTCTCAAATCTATACACCTAGCTTAAATCTCTCTTGAACTCCATTAACTGCCTGGATATCTGCTCGTGAATTTCCCTTCATCATCTCAAACGCAATATGTCCCAAACTATTTGTAAATCATAGAGCCTATGTAAGGTACTGCCCTTCTCTTATGTAGACATGTATTATTATCATTATTTTTCTCTAATCTATGTATCCCTAGCCTAGCACAGGACTCTGCAAGGGAGTAGGCATTTCATGTTTGTTGAACTGAATTAAATTGACTTCTAAGATTCCATGATTCTAGGAGGGGGAAATTGATAGCATACCTAGCCTATGTTTATTCTAGTGGATAAATGATCCTGAGGCAAACTCTGATTTGCATTTCTATCCCTCCCACCATAAGCCTGATTACTTTAAAATACCTTTTCATTGCCTTGCTGTTTTTGAGGCTTACCTTACCCTTCTAATCAAACTTTATTTATGAAATAAACTATAATTTCCCGTGGACTTTGGAAGCTATTCTACCTTCCACCTGTGTGAAGCTTCAGGTGGAAAAAAAAATCATAATTTTCCTCCAAGGTTAATCCTGCTTAGATAAAGGATCAGAGCCAGTGGTAACTTGGATTTCTTTCAAAGCATGTTGACAGTGCAGGTGATTGGTTGCCATGCTGAAGTTTTTTGTAGTGACAGATACCAAGAATCCTTAGAGTGTGTCTGGATAGAAGGGGCCTTAGAGATCAATCACCTCGTCTAACAGGAGGAAACTGAGGCATGGAGAAGGAATGCAACTTCCCCCAGGATCACAAAGGAAGCTTTCTGTTTCAGATAACAGCTTTTTACCATAGAAGTATAACTCAAGCATGTTACTATATTTTGGGATTTTATTGAAAGATATTTGAGATGCAACCTACAAGACTTCTCTAAGCCAAGTCAAATCCAGCAGGTCAATTCAAGCGTTCCCCTGAGCCTTTGGCCTGGTGTAAGCTTGAAGTTCAAAGAAATGTTCAGAGTATGCAAACCCACTTCAACCAGAATAAACCATAAAAGATTTCAAAAATTCTCCTGTGACCTGATACCTCTAAATATTTTACAACTTTCTAACTTTCTTGAAATACATTTTTCAACTTTGGAAAAGCAGTGTGGACTGAAAGTCCAAAAATGGTCCAGTTCCAGCTTCTTATACCTTTTCACAACTACTTACTACCTTGGTGACCTCAGCCAAGTCTCTTTTCCTCTGTGGGTCTCAGTTTCCTCTTCGGGAACAGTAAAGAGTAAGATGAGTTCATTTCTAGGTTCATTTCCAATCTATGTCTACATTCATAGCATCTCTTATATATGCCTCCTTCCCCCCTCTGACACTACCACCACCCTTTTGCAGACTCTTCCTCTCATATCTAGACTATTTGCAATAGCTTGCTGGCTGGTCTCCCTGTCTCAATTCTCTCCACATTACAGTCCCTCCTCCACTCAGTTGTCAGTGTGATCTTCCCAAAGCACAGGTCTGACCATGTTGCCCTTCCCACCCCATCCAATAAATCCCAGTGGCTCTCTATTACCTTTAGGATCAAATAGGAAATCCTACTTTTGGCTTTAAAAGCCAAATCCTGGCCCCTCCCTACCTTTTTTCAGTTTTTTTTTTTATACTCTATTCCCTTTCAAGTTTTCTCCATTCCAGTGACACTGGCTTCCTTGCTATTACTAGCACATGCCCAACTCCCGGCATCTTCACTGGCTGTTCCCCATGCCTGGAATGCTCTCCCTCCCCATGTACCCCTCCTGGCTTCCCTGGTTTCCTTCAAGTCTCAACTGACGATCCACGTCTGCAAAAAGCCTTTTCCATTCCTCCTTAGCACTGATGCCTTCCCCCTGTGATTATCTCCAATTTATCCTGTATATATCATGCTTGGATAGAGTGGTTTGCATGTTATTTCCCTCATTAGGTTGTCCCTTGAGGGTAGCAGCTGTTTTTGCCTCTCTTGGCATCCCCAGCATAGTAAGCACTTGATAAAGGCTCATTGACTTGACTAAAGCCTATGAAAACCACAGACTCTCCCTGGTTTAGTCTTTCCATTGAAAATAAAAAAGACAGTTCTGCCCTGCCCCAAAGACACTGTAATTGAAAATGTCACGCAGTCATCCACATCAGGACACAACCTGTGTGTTGTGCTTCTAGGAATAGGGATAGGTACTGGTCTGTGATTTGAAGGGTATAGGCAATTCCCACATAAGGAAATTGCTTCTATCAAGATCTCTGCAACTTCTAGTCTTAAGAGAATTGCCTAAAATAGTGGTGTCAAACCCAAATAGAAATGGGGGCCATTAATCCATACGTAAAGAGGCAGCTAGATGGCACAATGGATAGCACACTGGGCCTGGAGTCAGGAAGACCTGAGTTCAAATCTAGCCTCAGATACTTCCTAGATGTGTGACCCTAAGCAAGTCACTTAACCTCTTTGCTTAGAAGGCAGTTAGGTGGCTCAATGGATGGGGCACTGGATCTGGAGCCAGAAAGACCTGAGTTCAAATCCAGCCTTAGACACTAGCTGTGTGACCCTGAACAAATCACTTAACCTTTGTTTGCCTTAATCCACTGTAGAAGGAAAACACTACAGTATCCTTGCCAAGAAAAAGAGTCAGACACGACTGAACAACAAATCCATACATAAGAATCCTGACAGACAGTATGTTGACTTAAGTTTTAAAATGTAACATTATCTATGTTTTATTAAATTTCTATTTTGTTAAATATTTCTCAATTACACTTAAATTTTGCTCTGGATGTACTTGAGAGCATTGGTGGCATGTGGTCTTTAGGCAGCATGTTTGACATCTCTGGCCTAGAGCACAGAGAAATGACTTGCCTAGGGTCACACAGCTAGTATATGCCAATGGCAAGACTTGAACCCAGATTTTCCTGGATCCAAAGCCAGCTCCCTCATTTGTGGGTGGAAATAAATTGATTTTCTCTTTTGAGACAAAGGACCAGCCAGAGTCAGTGGATTGACCCTGAGCCCCAGAACAAAATGAGGCTGGAGGGTAGGGAGGTAAAAGCAGAGGGACACCACTCACCCTTTATGAGGATGCTCCCTGCCTCTTCAAACTGCCTCTGGAGCATGGCAAGCTTAGATTTTTAAAGGAAGGCCTCTAGGGAGTGGCCAGTCTCCAAATGTCAAACTCTCCTTCCAAATGAATCAGAGGAAAATATTCACACTTGGTCAAGGAATAATAACAGGGTACAGATGTATCTTTGCCTATTAATACTTCTTGCCATGTTATCCGTGCCTTTCTGTGATTATATCCACCAGGCTCCTTCCTCTACACACCCATAGTATTTTGCTTGTGTCCTTTATGTCATTTCATGTGTCATTTGTCATATTCAATCTTGTAGTGTGGTTATTTGCGTCTATGACTTCTCTCCCCCCCTTATGCTGTGAACTCCCAGAAGGCAGGAATCAGTCTGATTCATCTTTTATCCCCCACAGCACAAGACTATATCAATAAGTGTGAGTTGAATAAAGGGCCTCTCCCAATCCCTCCTTTCCCACCCACATCACATAGCACCCCACCTCCATCCTCACCCTTTACTGCCATGGCTCCCTCCTTCCACCCCTGGGTCTCCAGCTTCTCATGATATTCCCTCCCTCACCCACTTGCATTCCTCAGCCAGTCACATATGGAAGACTGCTTCCAACAGATCAGGATTCCCGCCTCATCTATAACTACCTACCTTTACCTAGCATTTGATTCATACCTTTCTAGTCTGCCTTTCTTTTTGGTCCTGACTTGGGATTTTATTGGTGCAGAGAATTCCTGTCAAAGAGATTTCCTGAATTGTTCTGAAACTTAGAGTTACATAGTCTGTGTCAGAAACAGGACTTCCACCTGGGTCTTCCCAACTCCTAGGCAATCTCTCTAACCATTAAGCTAACACATTCCTCATGTATTATTGTGCATTACAGTTATCTGTGTTGATATCTTACCCCCTCCTAGACCATGAGCTCCCTGAAGCCAGAGACTAGAGTAGGTATAGTGTCTACAGTAGGCATGCAATGAACAGTTCAGTGAATTAATGAGTGGAGAGAAAACCAAGCAGAAGAGTACTGTCCCTCTTTGTCCACCTCTTCACAAATACCACTTCTCTCCTTTGAGAAAAGTTATCCATGATCAGGAGCTGTCCATAGCTGAAAGGCTTCATAAGAGCAAGGGAACGGGAAGGTTGGTTCTAAATATGAGAACTCAAAAGGATAGCAGCAGAGTCATTCCATTGAGTAAATCAGATTAAAATCAGTCTCTTTACATTAGCTCCAATTTATGTGGACACTGGTTTCTCAAATGCTTGCCTTAACTTGGACCATTCTCCTATTTCATCTCTTAGTTCCTGATGCTCCTGAATGGTTGACCCATACGTATGGATGTGGTTTATAGAGTCACCCCAGTACCATGGAAAGACATGGAAAGGGCCTGGAAGCATGAATCGTTGTTCTCAGTCCCAGCTCTTACTTACATTGACTAGCTGTGTGACCATGGCAAATTCACGTGCCCTCACTCAGCCTCAGTCCCCCCATCTATAAATGAGGAATAAAAAGTCTTTCACTGACTACCATACAGAGATATTGTGAAGAAAGTGTTTTGTAAACCTTAAAACATTAGAGAAATGTAAATTGTTATTGTGCTCTGGGGTACCCCTTCTTCCTTCAAGCCCCTGCTTATCAGTGATCTCTCCTTTACAATAGGGATGGAGACCGACCTATGGTGTCATTGGTATAGGTAACTTCCAGGGGAGGAAATTCCCTCTAACAATACAAGTCACTACCTTTTTTACAATTTAGAGTCTCAGAGTTACCTAAAGCACTGAGAGATTAATACAAGGTTTCATGTGTCCAATATATCTGAGACAGGACTTGAGCCCAGATCTTCCTATCTCCAAGGTCAGCTCTCTATCTACTAGTTGTTCTGATAAAAGACCTCATTACCTCACATAACCCATCTCTTGCTTCTGGCCACACACTACTTATTCAAACTTCCTACCCACCTGCCTTGGCCACAGAAGGTTCTGAGCTTAAGCTCCAGCCTGTCTTTATCTGACTCAGGCTTCACTTATGGGAAAGGCCAGGAAGAATAGTTCTATTCTCTATACTAGAATGATGGACTTGACCAGTGAGATGGCTTGTTTATAGATGCAAATGGGGCAGGGGGTCAGAGCCTGGTCAAGCATGAAGACAGTGTGAATCCCCTGGCACAGGTGAGGTCTGGGAAGCAAGGCTGGCCCCCAGAAGCCTTAGTAAGGAATAGCACGTTTCACATGCCTGGCCCCAGTCACTTGCCAAAGACAGAGCTGTCACAATATTTGACCTGCCTGTCACTCTCCCCAGTGGCCTCCTGAATCATGGAGAGGGCTGTCAATCAAGGCAGGAAATGGTAGAGCATCCTTTGTGATTGCAAAGGAAACTGTAAACAAGTCCCTGAGAGACTCAGGCAAGGTGGAGGGAAATAACACCTGTGTGGGGATGCAGCTACTGCCGTCTCATTTCTCCAAAATCTATAATTGAAAGTGGAAAGTGAATTTCCCTACATCCTTCTCATGCCACCCTCTCCCCATCTCTCACTTCCCAGTCGATTAACAAATATTCGTTAAGTTTTCATGACATAGCAGGCACTGTGCCAGACTCTAGGGATATAAAGACAGAAGTGAAACAGTCCCTGCCCTCAAGGAGCTTATATGCTGGGAGCAATGGGAGGAGACAACACATACATGTAGCCCAGGCATGGTACCAACCCACTTGTCGTTGTGCAGTCCTTCAGTCATGTCCAACTCTTCATGATCCCATGGACCATACTGCGAAGGGGTTTTCTTAGCAAAGATATTGAGAGTGGTTTGCCATCTGCTTCTCCAGTGGATTAAGGCGAGCAGGGGTTGTCATTTGCCTAGTCACATAACTAGTAAGTGTCAGAGGCCAGATTTGACCTCAGGTCTTCCTTGCTCTTCATGACCTCACTTGGGGTTTTCTTGGCAAAGATATTAGAGTGGTTCATCATTTCCTTCTCTAGCCATTTTACAAATGAGGAATCGGAGGCAAATGGGGTTAAGTGACCTGCCCAAGGTCACATGGCTAGTAAGTATCTGAGGCTGGATTTGAACTCAGCTCTTCCTGACTCCAAGTCCAGCGTTCTGTCCACTGAGGCATCTAAGTGCCTCCAGCCCACTAGCATAGCAGTGTTGTCTGTGCATTTAGCATCCAACAGAGCACCTCCCACCTCTTTACCTTTTCTCTATGGGGTAGCTCACTCCCCTCAACTTGTCCTCACTCTGGCAGTTTAGCAGGGAAAAGGGTTCCCCATAGAAGAAGATAGCCACAGTCACAGATATAAAACTACTACTACAAGTCGGGGGTGGGGTGGAGTGGGAATGGGGGTGGGGGAGATATACTACATTCATACAAAATCAGTTGCTCTTAAACATGAAATATTTACTTTACATCAAGGTAACCCATTATATTTACTCAATATAAGACAAAAAGGACCAATTGAACACTTAACAGGAATAATCATAACATTTATTCAATGGAAGGCCATAACAAGAATAATCCAAACATAACAATCTATCTATAACTCTGGGCAACATTCTCTCCACAATGCACACCATGGCCATGTGGGTAGTGTAAACTTACAGAAACCTAGTATGCTAACCCATGATACTGGGGTAACTTATGACTGAATCTTAAGCCTTGATCTCTTTAGAGGAGAGGTTGTCTGAGGATGCCTGGGGGGCATCATTTAAGTGGAACAAAACTATTTTTCACAATACTATAATAAATATGTACAAAAATATTTATAGCAGCTCTTTTTGTGGTGGAAAAGAATTGGAAATTGAGGGGATGCCCATCAACTGGAGAATGGCTAAACAAGTTGTGGTATATGAATGTAATGGAATACTATTATACTATAAGAAATGATGAGCAGGCTAATTTCAGAAAAACTTGGACTTATAAGAACTGATGCTGAGTGAAGTGAGCAGAACCAGGAGAACATTATATACAGCAACAGCAACATTGTACAATAATCAACTGTGAATGACTTGGTTATTCTCAGCAATACAATCATCCAAGACAATTCCAAAGGACTCATGATTAAAATGTCCACATCCAGAGAAAGAACTACTGGATTCTGAATGCAGATAAAAGCAGACTATTTTTCACTTTATTTTTTTCATGATTTTTTTTCCTTTTGGTCTGTTTTTCCTTTCACAACATGACTGATGTGGAAATGTGTTTTACATGATTGCACATATAGAACCTATATTAAATTGCTTGCCATCTTAAGAAGGGAAAGGATGAGGGAGGTAGGGAGAAAATTTGGAATTGAAATTTTTTTAAATGGATGTTTAAAATTGTCTTTACATGTAATTGAGAAAAATAAAATATTATTTTGAAAATAATACCAGGATGTTTCAATTTCTAGCATTGCAAATATTGATAGAGATGACCCACATAAACTACACTATACATCACTGGCTGGGCTAAACTGCTTCTCATCTGTCTGTTACCCTTTGCATTTTCATAGCTGTCCTATTAGGAAAATATACATTTCTGTTACTCTCAGGCCCCTGAATCAGTGACAAACTCTTTTTGCACACAGCCACCCTTAGTCAGGTGCTGAGAAAGTGTTACACTCTTTCAGTAACAAGCAGTTCCCTTAATCCAGATAACTATCAAGCTTCTCAGGTCTGCTCTGGGAATCTCAGGAGTTTTTCTCTCTCAAGCTGTAGATAGCAATAGAGCCATTCAGCCTTTCCTTAGTCAGCTCTTCAAATAGCAGGAGATTTGTTCTATCTAACCAGTTCTTGGGGAGGTCAAGTCTCTTCTCTCAGCAAAATAGAAAGTCTGTCTATTTCCCCCTTTGTTTCTCTCTCTCAAACCCAGAGAGGGCAATAAAGTGCAATGCAGATACCTCTGAGAAATTTCCCCTCTCTTAAGTTATAGATTGCAACAAACTCTGATAGCTTTCCACACAGCAGCAAGATCCAACTTTCTTCCAATGAGCTTCCAGCAGCTGCAGAGCCTTGCAGCAGACTTCAGTCAACTCTCTCAGCTGATTCAGCCTCTGTCAGTTTGCTGTATTCTGTTTTCAGTAAACAACTCCCCTCATTACCCCTGTACTTTCTGTCCTTGACTACTCCTGCACTTAACTTTATTTCTTTTTTCTGTCTTCATCTGGTCATCACGTCCTCCACTACAGCTGGCCTAATAGCATCTATTATTCTGCTCATATGTAACTTCTAATGACTCAAAGCAAGGCTTCCTCATAAGCAGTGATTCGTCTCTAACCTATGAAACTCAGAAGCTGCACCTTTCTGTCAGGTATGAGCCCAGCAGTCCTTAAATAATCTTTGGATAATCTCCAAATAGCTTTTTTTTTATTTACAACTTTTCAGTTATTGTCTTCAAAACTCTGAAACCAGTAATGTGCCAATGTGCTGGTGGATCACAGCACCCTGCAGACATGATCCCCTCAGTCACTGCTCTGCCTTCAAACACACATTTATCTGAGGGGTGTTCTCTTTCTGGTCCTCAGAACTGTCTGTATCTCTCCTCAACTTTTTATCTGAGAAATTCTGTTTCCTTTCAACCTGTTTTTTTTTTCAGTTTCCTCACACGAATTTTCTTTTTCTGCTCCTTTAAGCAATCCAAGTGTTCACATGCAAAAGGACCAGTACCTTACATAAGGGGAGTTAGGTGGCACAGTGGATAGAGCACTGGACCAGGAGTCAGGAAGACCCGAATTCAAGTTGAACTTCAGACATTTCCTAGATGCATGAGCCTGGACAAGTTACTTAACCCTGTTTGCCTCAGTTTCCTCATCTGTAAAATAAGCTGGAGAAGAAAATGGTAAACCACTCCAGTATTGTTGCCAATAAAATCTCAAATGGGCTCACAAAGTGTTGGACACGACTAAACAGCAACAAACCTTACATAAATATATAAGTATATATAACAACAGAGATTCAGGGTGTTTTGGTGGTTCAGGGCTGAGAGTGGGAGTAGAAGCAACTGAGAGGATCAGGAACAGCTTTATGTATGTATTTGAGCACCTAGGAAGGAGACTAGGGATTTTAAAGTGTAGAGGTGAGAAGGGATGGCAATACAGGCAGAGGGACTGGCCAGTGCAAAGCACGGAGGTGGGAAATGAAGTATCATGTCTGAGAAACAGTAAAAGGCCAATTTGACTGGTTCATAAATTGAATGAAGGGAAATAACATGTAAAAAGATGATCGATCTCTTTCATTCAACAGATATTTATTAAGTACCTATTTGTGTGGGGAGTTCTATGGTGGATAATGAGATACAAAGTTTAGATATGACGCAGTGCTGCCTTGATGGAGTTTATAAGCTATATGTGAGGCTATACAGTATATACACAGACGACTATGATACACTGTCTCTTAGTCCTTCTCTGTGAGGGTTGGCCACACTTAAAAACATTGGATAAAGACCAATTGTCTGAGGACATAATTTCATAACACCCAGACAGCAGGTCTAGCTAGTCAATTCTGTCTGAAGATTTAGTTTTTTTTTTTAATAGGACAAGAAAATCATCGAAATGAATTGTTCACCATCCTATAAGCATGGTGTAGTGCCAAGACCACTGGATTCAGAGTCACGGGGTCATAGATATAGAGCTACAAAGGACTTCAGAGGTCATCTGGTCCAACCCCCATCTGCGTCAGGCAGAAACATCCAACCCAGGGGTGGTGACCTCTCTGGGCACAGTATCCCACTGACTTTCCCTGTTCTGGCTCCAGATGAGAACAGTTCTCATTTCTATAAGACCGATTGGTTTAAAATGCACTTTCCTCACAAAAACACCAAGAAGAATGATTCTCTCTGTTTCAGGGCTAGAAGGGGCCTGGGTCAATTCACTGCAAACACATCATTTTATAGTGTATGACTAGATGATCTCTAGGGTCCCTTCCCCACCCCTAAATTCTGTGGTCTTAGGACTGTTCCATCAGCCTCTCAGCCTCTCAACTTCATTTTCTCTGAGGTTAGGAGGAGGCAGGAGGCATCCCAAGTGCTTTGGGTCAGTTGATCCCATGCAGGTTGGCTGTCTTCAGGGACTCCTCCCAAGCTTAGGTTACTTGCACCAGCCAGAATAAGCTATGGCCCATAGAGAGGGAAGCAACTTGGAGACAGTATGGTCCAGTGTGCTAGAAATGCCTGGAAGAGAACAGGAGGCCACTGGGTGATGCTGGTGAATAGAATACTGGGCCTGGAGTAAGGAAGACCTATGATCGAATCCGACCTCAGACACTTACTAGGAGTGTAACCCTCGGCAAGTCACTTGACCTCTGGTGGCCTCGGCTTCCTCAGCTCTTAAATAGGGATCATAATGGCACTTATTTCTCAGGGTTGTGGTGAAGATCAAATGAAATATTTGTAAAATGCTTAATACGGTGTCTAGCATATAGTAGGTAGTTAATAAATGCTTGTTCCCTTCCCCCCCAGGAAAAAAAGGCCACAAAGAATCACCAACAAGCAGGACAATTTGAAAAGATACATATTGTGTGTGTGTGTGTGTGTGTGTGTGTGTATGCACATATATAATTATATATATATATATATATACAATTAGAAAGAGCAAACTATATCCAAAAGGGATCTATAGTTCCATGCAAAATCTTTTTCTTTCATACTATGTCTATGGAAATGCCCATTTTGTTGGGTGTTTGTTAAGCTCAGAATAAAAATTTTAAAAGAGAAGAGAGTATACTGAATGTAAAGTCAGAGGACCTGGGTTCAAATCTTAGTTCTGCCAATCATTTACTAACTGTATAACTTTGAGCAAGTCACTCTCTGGGCCTCAGTTTGTTCCCCTGTAAAATGAAGGTGGTAGCCCAGATGACTACAAATTTCCCTTTTATCTCTAAGTGCAAGATCCCACAACGTCAGTCCAAGATCACAGGGAAAACAAGACTAGGATGAAAACCTGACTCTGCAGACTCCCTGTTCCATAGCACCATAGCGTTGTTAGACTCCCAGGTCTAACAATTGCTTATTCTGGCCGGCCCTAGTAACTTAAGCCGGGGAGGAGGCCCTGAAGACAGCCCACCTTCACGGGGTCAACTGATCCAAAGGACTTTGAATGGTTCTTGCCTCCCCCTAACCTCGGGGAAGAGGAGGCTGAGAGGTCAATGGGTCATGGATGGAACAGTCCCAAGACCACAGAATTTAGATGAGGAAAGGACCCCAGAGATCATACAATCTTTCAACCTCTATTTTACAGAGGAGACAGTTAAAGCCTAGAGAGGGGAAGAGGCTGCCTAAATTTGTGTAGGTTTTAAGTGGCAGAGTCATGATTTGAACACACTTCTTTTGACTACAAATTCAATGCTCTTTCTACAGTAACACACACACACACACACACACACACACACACACACACACACACACACACTAGACTTCCAGTGAGGCACCTTACTCAGTGCACAGTAAGGACCCAACAAATTCATTCAATAAATATTGTTGACAAACTTACCAGTTAAAATATTTTTGTACCTACAATTAATTCCAGGGGCCTAAGCTATGAACAACCAACGGGTGGCCTGGAAGGGGGCTCTTAAGCAAAGTCAGCTCCCTCCTGTAAATACACTCAAAGGCCCATTTAGCTCTGATTTTCGTGAATCATTACTGCATGTTAGAAACCAAATGAGGACAATTTAATGAGGCCTAACAAGTATGTAATACACACATTTCCAACGACCTCGAGGTGAGCCTTTAACTAATGTTTAATCAATGAGCTTTTGATTTATAGAAACTGTCCTCTTAGGCCCCCTAAAGAAATAGGCATCCTCCCCACAGAGGACCAAGTATAATTTCTCTGGCAGCATCTGAGGAGCAATGCAGTATAGCGGAAAGACCACTGAACGCAGAATGAAAAAGATGAAAATCTGAAACCTGGCTCTGTCCAGGTTTAAATGCTGGACCAGTAGCAACCTCTCCGGGTCTCAGTTTCTTCATCTATAAAATGTGAATCATGAATCCAGAAGGAGCCTCTGAGGCCGCCTAATCCAGCCTTTTCCTTCAACAGATAAGAAAACTGAGCCGGGCGAAATATCTTTGCCCAAAATCAGAGAGGAAATAAGAATTAAAGTTGGGACTTGAACCCATCTCCTCTGACTCCTGTCACAGCTTGTACCACACAGCTTCCATAATGGCGAGCTACGAGGTTGTCATCAGACTAAAAGTTGTAAAGAAACGTGACTTACCAAGTATTTTGTTTCTATTTTCTTGGTTAAAACAAGAAAAGAATTTGCTTCTCCAATCCCAATTTTTTTCAAATCATTTATATGTGCATATACATATCTCAATAACCAAGGGAACAATGGCCAACAGTCAACGAGAATCACACAATCTCAGAATCAGAAAGGACCTTAGAGACCTTCTGGAAGCTCACATCTGACCAAGAATTCCCTCTCCTTCCCTGTTAAGCAGTCATCCAGTGTCTGCTCGAAGACCTCCAGTTATCAGTAACTCACCACCTGCCAAGGTCTGCATTCCATTTGGACACAGCCGGTTGTTAAACATTTACCAAGACATCCCTGCTTCAATGGTTCCCCATTGCCTAAAGAATAAAATCCAGCATCTCTAGCCCAGTATTCAAGCCCTCTACAACCTGGCACCATCCATTTCTATAAGCTGATATCTCATTTCTCCAATAAACAAATTCCCGCATCTCTTCTGCTTCAACCACACTAACCTATTCACTTCTCAAAGACAACACAAAATTCCCACCTCTACATCATTATCCATGTCTGTTCTGAGGCTTCAAATGCCCTCTCTATCCTATAGAAGGAACTGTGTCTTATCTGAATTTTGAATCTCACCTTAAACCCTTGTGCAGTGCCCTATACATAATAGGAGCTTAGACAATATTTGTTTAATTGAATTCAGATGACTCCAAACCTAACACTCCTTCGGCATAGTACGGTAGATAGAACACAAGCACTGGGTCCGAATCCTACCTATAATGCTTAATATTTGTGTGATCTTAGATGAGTTCACTTAGTCTTCCTCAGTTTCTTTACCTCTAAAGTGGGGTAGTGGACTTGATGATTACAGAGGCACCCTTTCAACTCTCTAGATCTATGATTCTGTGTACAATACCCCCCTCCGATGTCCAACTATGATGGCTCATCCCAGAGTACTCTCTTCTCCTCCCTCTGACATCTATCAGCATTGTCTGTCTCCCAGACTTGGCACTTGGCATAGAATAATAGCAACTCACATGAGTACGGTGCTTGACAGTTCATTATACCCTTTTCTCATAATACCTCCTCTAAAGAGCTAATATTACCATTCCCATTTTATAGTTGGGTAAATTAAAGTCTAGACATATGAGGTGACTTACAGTCACACAGCAAGGAAGCAGCAGAGTGGGGCTGAAACCCAAGTTTCATGATGTCAACTCTAGGGCTCTTTCTGCTCTTCGGCAGTGGCTCTCACACGGCCACCAAGATATAATCGAAAGGATGCCAGGTTTGGAGTCAGAAGACCTGGATTCAAATCTTTGTTCTGCCACTTACTACCTGTATGACCTTGGGCAAATCACTTAACCCCTCTGAACCTTGGTTGCCTCATCTGAAAAATGAGAGGGAACAGAGAGGTATTTGCTCTTTATCTTTTCGTCTCCAGGGCCCATTTCCCAACTAGATTTCAAGATTATTGAAAGTAGGCATTAATTTTGGAACTTTTCATTTTCCCCACTTGTTATGTAGTCATTTAAAACTCCCTCCCCCCCTTCCATGTTGAGCATATTTTTTTTCTTTTTTATGAAATCAAAAGTCTTTATTTAATCTTTATTGAGCATATCTACTTTCACAGACATTATCTCATTCATTGCTAGACCTGTAGCCGGAAGACCTAGATTCGAATCCCAGCACCCATACTGACTAGCTGTGTGACCCTGGACAAATCCCTCTGCTTTCATGCTCCTGTTTCCTCCCCCATAAAGAGAGCTCTACTAATATGTCTACTCCCTACAATCCAGAGTTGTTATAAGGAAAGAACTTTGTAAACTTTGAAAAGTGACACAACTGTGAGTTATTACAATTATTATTATAAAAATATTGTGAGGAAGGCAGAACAGGGATCATTACTATCGTTCCCCATTTTGCAGACGAGGAAACTGAGTTTCAGAGTAACTAATAACTCAGTCAAGGTTATACGACTTGTGAATCTAGAGCCAGAAATTTGAACCTAGATCCTCTGCCTCCAGGTCTAGTTCTCTTTCCTCTACACTAAAGGTTCCCAACCTTTTCAAGTTGTAAGGACCCACTTTTAATATTTAAAAAAAAAACTAAGAACCTTTCATATTTTAGTGGTTGTAACAGTTCTCATGCACCATCTTAGATTTCCCCAAGTCCTTTCTTCTGCTAAATGCAGACTAGTGGGTCCCCTTCCAAGGGCTGTCCATTCTCCCAGGTATAGAAGACAAAATATGGCTCCCTGGAACCAATGTCTAAGTGGGTAGGTTGAAGGAGAGCTTCATCGTTTCACCCTAGGGGATAATAAGAACTGATATCCCAAAACAACAAGCAAGGAGTTCCCTTTATCACACAGTCTTGTGAGCATTCCATCTGTGGAGCCTGACCATGGTTCACTCAACAATAACCTACTTTAAGGAAAGAAAGGTGCCATATGCGCCAAAATTTAGCAGCACTTTTTGGGGTAACCATGAATTGGAAACAGAGTAGATGTCAACACATTGGCCAACGGTTAAACAAATCATGGTCCACAAATCAACGGAATATCACTGTGTCATAAGAAAGAGGAATGTGAAGAATTCAGAAAAACATGGGAAGATTTGTATGAACAATGCAATGAAGTAAACAGAACCAGGAAAAAATAGAAAATGACTATAACAAAGCAAACAGAAAGCACAAAAGTGAAATTGAACACTATGTAATTATAGCGACCAAGCTTGGCCCCAGAGATGAGTTAAGAAAATATATCTCCCTCCCTTCTTTGCAGAGGTAGAGGACTTCTTGCTGTTCAGTCACGTCCGACTCTTCATGACCCCATTTGGGATTTTCTTGGCAAAGATACTGGAGTCGTTCACCATCTCCTTCTCCAGCTCATTTTATAGATGAAGAAACTGAGACAAACAGTTAAGTGACTTGCCCAGGGTCACACAGCTAGTAATTGTCTGAGGCCACATTTGAACTCACAAAGATAAGTCTTCCTTTTTTATAACCTTTTTATATTTTATATCTTTATATCCTTTTATATTTTATATCCTATCAGACATGGTTGATGTGTTGGTCGATTTGTTGAACTGATTCTTTTTTTTTTTTGATTACAAAGGATGCCCCTCTGGGTACACTTAGAAATGAATGTAATATGAAAACGAAAGGTATCAGCAAAAGTAAGGTTGATTTTTTTTTAAATAATCTGCCTTGCCAACACAGAGGCAAGAGGCCAAATCAGATAACTGGAGTCTGACTATGTCTGGCCCTGGTCCCTAAAAGTTTCTTCTTCTCCACCATGGAACAAGGCAAATGCATCTCACCTGGATGACAACCGGACTACTTCTCTTCCCCCTCCCTCATTCTAGTATTCTGCTTCCTCTCTCTTCCCGTGTCTATCATCCCCTTCCCTTTGGGCATGTGGTTGTGCTAACTATTAGTCAAATACCTGATGCCCACAAGGAGGGGGTAGGGAAGAGGTCCGGGTGCTGTATTACTGACACCAGACTCATTAGCCTCTAGAGCTATCCCAAACAGCCCCCAGCACGTTTGTTCACATCTTAGTGTTAATTGAATCCAAACAAAGTCCTGCTGTACAAGGTGGAATTTGCTGTGTGACTTGAAATGAGTCATATTGAGGAACGGAAATGTCACCGGTGCTGGGATGCTCCCCTTGCACAGCTGATGACTGACCCAGTGCCTTTTCTTCATTTCCCAGGTCTGTCTTCCTTCTCCTGTCTAATTACCCTTGTGATTGGGTAGCTGGCAGAGCCTCACAATGTGACAGGTAGCAAATTCACCATGTGAACAGAGAGAAAAGTAATTGCAAAGGCAAAGGCTGATGTAGATAACAGAGGAGGGCAAGGCAGTGAGCAAAAAAAAAAAAAAACCAACAACAAATAAAACCCAAGTAAAGCATCTCTCGACTGCAGTCCCTGGCCCGGTCTTGAGTCTCTGCTGAGCATTCCCCAAGCAGTGTTAAGGTTGAAAACATTGAAACATTGTCTAATTAACCCAAAACAGCAGCAAAAACGAATGCAGATGAAATGTGGATGCAGCCTTGTGTTAACTGCTGGGAGGAGAGCTAGCTCCCTACCTACGTATGTTGCTCTGTTTCCTCGTACTTTGAACACAGAGATTTGGGGAGCTTGTAAGGAGCCTGACATCCACTCCAAAAGGCCAACCGAAAACAAAGTAGTTTAGTTTTATTTGTTTGTTTATTTATTATGATGAGAATCCTACTAACGATTTTCATACTTTAATATTTTATGGTTCCATTCTTATGTGGTTCCATCGACAAGATTCCTTCACTCACCTAAAGCTTCTGCACCAAATGCAGCCTCTGACGCTTAACTAGCTGTGTGACCCTGGACAAGTGACTTTAACCTAACCTTTAATCTTTGTTTGCCTCAGTTTCCTCATCTGTTAATAATAGCACCCATCTCACAGGATTGTTGTGAGGATAAAATGAGAACGTGTTTGTAAAGTGCTTTGCCAACCTGAAAACTCTATTTAAATGCTAGCTGTTACTGCTATTACTGTTTGTTATTATTATTATTAATAACCACTTCACAAGTGCTGTGACCAAGAAAATAAGCACCTAGTAGCCAACACTTGGGTGCAGAGACCCTATGCACTGAGTACAAGCCTATCAATGAATAAACATTTATTAAGTGCCTACTATGTGCTAAGCTCTGAGGACACCAAAAGAGGCAAAAGACAGTCCCTGCCCTCAAGCAGCAGATGTGAGATAGATTAAGTGCCTACTATGTGCTAAGCTCTGGGGACACCAAAAGAGGAAAAAGACAGTCCCTGCCCTCAAGGAGCAGATGTGAGATAGGCTTGTCCTCCAGGAGGAGATAGGCCAGCCATTGCTAAGCCCACCCTCAAGCTGAGGGCATAGCTTTTGAGTACTCAGAGTCAAGTCCTTACCATGAGTATGTCTAAGGGCGATTAATCAGGGGACTCTCCAGGTCATTCCCTTACAGAGCTCAGTAGATAGAACTCCAGGCTCCGAGTCAGGAAGACCTGAGTTCAAATATGACCTCAGATGCTTCCTTAGCTGTGTGACCCTGGGCAAGTCTCTTAACTGTTTGCCTCAGTTTCCTCATCTGTAAAATGAGCTGGAGAAGGAAATGGCAAACCACTCCTGTATCTTTGACAAGAAAACCTACAGGGGGCTGCAAAGAATCAGGAATGACTGAACAACAACATGGTAATATTAACGTCCTTTTAATAACTACGATTCTTACAGCACTCTACTATGTGCCGGGCACTTTATAGTTATTATCTCATTTTATTCTCACAACAACCCTGCACAGTCGGTACTATATTATCCCCATTTTATAGATGAGGAAACCAAGGCAAAGAGAGTGGTTAAGTGACTTGCCCAAGGTCACCCAGCTAGTAAGTATATGAGGTCATATTTGAATTCAGGCCTCCATGACTCCAAGCCCAGCGCTCTATCCACGGTGCCATGTGGCTAATACCTGCCCCTAACATATTAAAAATTGTAAAAAAAAAAAATAGCCTAAGAAAGTCAGCCTTGGAGTCAAAAAGACTACGGGCTAAGTCTTGCCTTTGACACATGTGACTCTAAGCAAGTCATTCAGCTTCTCAATGCCCTTAGGCTATCTCTTTGGGGCTATCTGCATTGGTAGGGATGGTTCTACAACCCCACTAAAATCACATGGCCTGACAAATAAGAATAATCACTTACTCCACTTTACAGAATATATAGCATTTTGACAAGTCGAGTTAAAATCACAGCACTTCTCCTGGACAAGTGACTTCTCCTCTCTGCAACTCAAAGGAAATGCCTTCCTCCTCCATCGTGAAGGAATGGACACAATATTTGCCTTCTCTTAACCCACCGTGCTGCTGTGAGGACCCAGCAAGGTAACGATCTGCTTGAATGCCCTTTGCAGTTATAAACAGCTCGTAGGTTGAATTAGGTTTTGTTCTTGTCGTGAGACTCTCTGAGCCAAAAGGGGCTTAGGTCATCTAGACCTGGACCTTTATTTTTTTGTCATAGACTCCCTCTCCCTTCTTTGGCAGTCTGTCGACACTAGAGTCTCCTTCTCAGAAGAATGTATTAAATGCATAAAACACATGGAATTACAAAGGAAACCAATGATATTGAAACACATTTATTCAAGTCTTTTTTAAAACAATTTCATGGACCCCATGTTGAGAATGGAGCAGCTAGGGGGAACAGTGGATGGAGCGCTAGGCTTGGAATCAAGAAAACTCCTGCATTCAAACCCCACCTCAGACACTTACTACCTGTGTGACCCTGCGCAAGTCACTTCTTAACTCAGCTTGCCTCACTTTCCTCATTTGTAAAATGAGCTGGAAAAAGACATAGTGAACCACTCCAGTATCTTTGCCAAGAAAATCTCAAATGGGGTCACAAAGAGTTGGACATGGCTGAAAACAACTGAATAACAACAAGTTAATAAGAATTCCTGATTTAGTCCACAGTGAAAGGCAGTATGGAAAATGGATACAGAGCCAGCCTTGAAGCCAAGATTAGTTGCCTATCAGCGCTCTAGGCCAGTGCTTCTTAAACTGTAGGTCGTGACCCAAAAATTTGGCAATAGTAAAAGGTTTCTGAACGCTCAAAGACCAAAAATTAGTTAAAAATCAAACCTGTAATGAATCCGAGGTGTTTCTGGCAGCGCTTATATCTGCACCTCCGCTGCAGCCTTGGTTCTGAACACAAAGCATGCGCACTTTGCACCGGGCACAGCCTCAGGCCACACAATGCTGACAAACATGGCCAAAACTCCGAAAGGGGTCTCCAGGGAAAAAGTCGAAGAAGCCTGCATCTAGGCAACTCTAAGAGAAGGCGCTAAGCAGATTGGGAGAGAGGGTCCTCTCACCTTGGAGTTTCCTTTGCTGGGGGGCAGGGAATAAGAATTTACTCTGCACCAGGCACTGCGCTGGCTAAGTGCTTTATGAATATCTGATTTGACCCTCACAACAATGCTGAGAGGTGGGTGCTATTACTGTCCCATTTTACAGTTCAGGAAATTAAGGCAAACAGAAGTTAAGTGACAGGGTCACACATGAGACCAAATGTGAACTCTGGTCCTCCTGACTGCCCGCTGTGGCTCTCTCTGCTGTGCCGCCAATGAAATCACACAGCCACTTCCTGTCCTGGTCCGTTGACCTTTAATTTACAGGTGAAGAATCTGAGGCACAAAAGAGAGGAAAACTGAGATGGAAGAAGCATGGGATGGAATAAGCATTTACTAAGCACCTACTATGTACCAGGCAGTGTGCTAAACACTTTACAAATACTGTCTCATTTGATCTTTAAACAATCCTATGAGCTTTTCAGGACAGGTATTTTCCCGAAACCGGAGTCAAGGGAGAAGGAGGGGCCTAATCAGGGGTGTACAGCAACAGAATGTGCAGAACTTGAACCCAGCTCTCTTCTTTGCACGGCAGCACCCTATGCTTTTTCTCCCCCAAAAGCACACCCTGGAAGGTTAAGTAACTGCATTTTGGTCAGTGTTTCCTCTCTCTGTCACTTTCTCTGTGAATTGCTGTAGAAAGGGGTCAGAACTCAGGCAGGATTGTTCATTCCTAAGGAGGCCTGGGTCCCACTGTAATTTAATAGGCCTGCGTTTTAACCACAGCCCATCAGCTTTTGGAATCTGGCCAGGGCGTGTATTGATGTCACGGGTCACACAAGGAAGGCACTGTTGTAATTGATTTCTTGGAGCATAGTGAAGATAATAACTCAGGCACAGAGCAATATGTTAAAACTCCATTATGTTCAATGAGGGCGGCTGGTGCTGCTCTCAAAGCAAGCACAGCTGGTGAGATTCAGCGTCGCTCTGTACAGATTGGGAGGGGGACGGCAGGGGGGACATCCTGAGTGGGAGAGAGTTTGTGTCCGTTGCATCTGCACGAGAGAAGGCCTGGCAGGGAACAATTACTGTCCTGTTTGGGGAAGGAAGGAAGGAAGGAAGGAAGGAAGGAAGGAAGGAAGGAAGGAAGGAAGGAAAGAAGGAGGAAAGGAAAGAGGGAAGGAAGGAGGGAAGGAAGGAAGGGAAGGGAGGAAAGGAGGAAGGAAAGGAAGGAAGGGAGGGAGGGAGGGAGCATTTATTTAGCAATTACTATTATCTGGGCACTGTGCTAGATGCTAGGGATACAAATATAAGCAAAAAAAAAAAAAAGATAAACCCCTGCCTTCAAGGAGCTTATATTCTAATGGGGGAGGACACAGAAAAGTAGGTGAAAAGTGAGGAGCAGAGCAAGTAAGGCTATGCAAAATGAAGGTACTTGGCATAAGGGCATGGTATGGAAGTAAAGAACAGAACCAGAAAGGGAACGAAGCCAGCTTGGACCCCTCCACAAAATAGAGACCCTAATAGGAATGCACCAATGGGAAAATGAAGCCAGTCTTACAGAGGGATATTCCAGGTTGAGAAGGCGGCAGAGAGAGTTGGATGTTTCAGCATGAGGAGGCCCCAGGCACCGAGACAAGTTCCAGAGTGAGACAGTGGCAAAGGCACAGTTTTAAAGTCCAGAAGCCAGAACAGAACCAGGAAGAGAACAAAGGCCAGCTTGCACCATCAAAGGCTGTTTTGGTTTGGGAGATCACAGGAATGGCGAGCAGAGCCAGAGGCAAAGTGGATTGACATAGACTCTTCCAGAAGCAATGGTAGTATCAATCTGATTACTGTTCCAGAACAAGGGGTAGAAAGTGGGGGGAGGGAAGAACATGGATAGGCACCCCCTGGCAGAGCATAACATTATAAGGCACTTTGCAAACCTGGATGCACTACATAAATATCCACAATTATTGCTGGTCATTCTAGTTTATATTTATATGCAAGTCATATCTTACAACCTTGCTAGGCCATCAGAACCTTTGGGACAGACCCTGTGTCTTTCTATTGTTGTGGTTGCTATTGTTAAGGTCAACAATAAAGATGACCCTAATAAATGACCTTTCCACATACAGTTGCAAAGCCCTCTCCTTATAGATGTGCAGCCACTGGGGCTGCTTGTGCCCATGCTCTGTTCTTGCCTCTGATTTTCGCTTACTGATCACTTGTGATGTTTACAACATTCCTCTGAAGCAGGCAGGGCAAGGGTTACTATCCCTGTTTTCAGAGAAGAGAAAACTCAGAGTTCAGAAAGGACTTATCCAAGGTTGTTTCAGTACTTTAAAGAGCTATAATTCCATCATTCTGGATTCCCCCTCTACCACCAGATCTCAGCCCTCCTGGGTCTTAGTAGGTGGTCATTAAGAGTTGTTGCTATGACCAAAAGTCTTGTCACCCCACAACATATCTGATGATGAAGGAGCCTCCCTGTACTCAGCTGGGGTTGGCCGTTGGGTAACAGATAGTCCCTTATTGGGCCTGTACTTGAAATCTTTCCAGATAGGGAGGAACTTTCTGGGTTTGAGTCTCTTAGCATAGCTAACTTCCACTCTGCCCTTCCCTCCCCTTTCTCCTCCTCATCTTTCCAAATCCCCATATGTATTATCTTCCCCCGTTAGAACGTAAGCTCCTTGAGGACAGGGACTGCTTGTGTTTGTATCCCTAGTACTTTGTACAGTGCCTGACATAGTAAGGGATTAATAAATGTGTTATCTTTGTTATTGTTGAGTCATTTACATTGTGTCTGACTCTTTGTGGCCCCATTTGGGGATTTTCTTGGCAACAATAGTGGAGTGGTTTGCCATTTCCTTCCCCAGTTCGTTTTACGTATGAAGAGACTGAGGTAAATAGAGTTAAATGATTTGTTCAGGGTCACACAGCTAGGAAGTCTGAGGCTGGATGTGAACTCTCAAAGATGAGTCTTCCTGATTTCAAGTCCAGTGCTCTATTCATTGGGTCACCTAGTTGCCAATGTGTTATCTATCTATACTGAGCTCTTGATAGACTGACAGATAGATAGATAGATAGATAGATAGATAGATAGACAGATAGATACATAGAAAGATATAAAATGTGTTAACTATCTATATCTTTTTATCTGTCTAACTATCAAGAGCTTGGTATCATCTCCATACAATCAGATGACAGAATCCTAAATTGAGACCTGGAGAGGCCCTCAAAGAAACCATTTTTATTTTTATATTTTGGTAGCTATACTTCAATATAATTGGTTTACTTTATAATCCTACATATTTTACTTCATGCATTTAGAAACATTACTCTGGGAAGGGGTTCATAGGCTTCTCCAGACTGACAAAGGGGCCTATGACAGCAAAAGGTTAAGATCCCCTGCTCTAGTCCAAATACCAGATAAGGTATCTAAGAAGGTTACACAGACTGAGGCCACACAGACTGAGTGGTAGCATTCAGACTTAGACACAGAGCTTCTGGTTCCCAAACCAACAGTTTTCCCACTATTCTACAAGGGAGATATGATTGTAGCGAGTAGAATTGCCGTGTTTATTCATCTAAAATTCAACAGACACCTCTATTAGGCTCCTGCTCTATACAAAGCACTGCTCCTTTGCCAGGAATGAAACATTCAAAAACCTATGACAAAATGCAGGCCTCTGATGGAAGAATGGTCCCTTGAGGTTGGGAATTCCCTTAGCTATGCATCAAAGCCTTCCTTACTTCAATGTCTTTGATCCATTGCTTCCTAATTAAGCCAAACACCCCTGCTTCCCAAAGCAAAAGACCCATCCCTGGCCTCAGGATTGGTCCGGCCAGGGCTTTTTTTGGTCTAGTCACTAAGACCTGGTCTTTACTACTCTCCATATTGACAGACTCAGAAACAAGATGTTCAAAGGCAGTGCTTATGAGACAGAAAGCAAAGCTAAGCTGTTCATGCCCAGAGAACAGCTGTTTTCTCACCATCAGGAAGCAGTCGGGAGGCATAACACAACATCTCAACCCTACCCAGGAATCAGTTTTGGTCTGGCGCTTCTGGCTAGAGCTTGAAGATGACCCAGAACAGGTGACCTTCAAGCATTCTACCTCTGCCTTGCACAGCTCGGCTGCCACCAAGAAATGCTTATCTTGGAGAAGTTGCTCATGAGAGAAAATATATTATGGCCTAGTTTGTCCACGTTAGACCCTTTATTGCAACCTAATGCTTGCTCAGAATTCCATTCCCAGTATATCAGACTAGAAGAAGATGGAGGACTAGAAATAATAAAAGAGGCTGATTTGGGAATTTGACATGGACCCTTAGCTGTGAAAGAGGGAGCAACAGAAGGAGGCCAGAACTCATCAAGGTCTGTGGGAAGAATAATGCCTTAACTACCAATCCAACAAACATTTATTAAATATCTACTGTGTGCAATGCACACAGTAGATAGGGACTAGAGAATCACAGACAAAAGTCCCTGACCTTGAGAACCTTATATTCTACCAGACCAGAAGTTCCTTCCCCTGTGTCTGTGTCTCTACTCACTGGAGTCCATTGAACCCTCCCTCTGCCCCCCCCCCAAAAAAGAATCCATGGACAGATTTCAGAGAAAATGTGAACTTGTGTAGGAAAAAAAAATAATGCCATTATTTTCACTAATTTCTAACTGAAATTAGCATTTCCTCCAATTATGTATTTAAAAAAACATTATTCTAAGAAGAAATCCATAGGCTTCAGCAGACTGCCAATGGGCTGTATGTCACATGAATAAAAGCTAATAGTCCCTGAAGTAGGAGATAAAAAATCAAATGTAGAAGGGGAAAAAATTGACCAGGATGGTATTGTTTTATCAAATTCCAACTGAGCACCAACTGAACTCATAATTTTCGCCTAAAAAACTGCCTCTCTTCCCACCTGCTCTCTTTCTATAGATGGTACCACCATCCTCCCAGTCACCAAGGCTCATGAACAGCCATCTTTGATTCTTCTCTCTCCCTCAACCTTCTGAGTTTGAATATAGTCTCTGTCACTTACTACCCACATGACCTTAGGTAGGTTATTTAACTCTGGGCTTTAGTTTCCTGTAAATCTGTAAAAAGACAGGGTTGAACTAGATGGCTTCAGAGCTCTAGAACCATGATCCTAGGACCCCAAAAGTTGCCAAGTCCTATCAATTCTACCTTAAAGTGTCTCCCAAGTCTCCCCTCTCCTCTCTTCTCACACAGCCATCACCCTAGCTCAAAGTTGTACGTTAGAAAAAATTTCTCGGAAGATGGGTGGTAGCAAGAAAGACTGGACCTGAGAAGGCCAAGAAGAAGACATTTCAGAAATACAGGTGAGAGAGAAGGGCCTAGAATAGAGTGAGGCTGCAAGAGTAGAAATCAACAAATAGAAAGAAGGTCATTGAAGCTATACAGAAGGGCTTTTGACACCAAACTACCCTGAAGCTCCAAAGCCCTGTTGTTATTGTTTAGCCATCCCCGACTCTTTGTAACCTCATTTGGGGTATTCTTGGCAAAGATACTGGAGTGATTTCCCATTTCCTTCTCTAGGTCATTTTACAGATGAGAAAACTGAGGCAAACAGGAGTATGTGACTTGTCTAGGGTCACACAGCTAGTAAATATCTGAAGATAGATTTGAATTCAGGTCTTTCTAATTCCAGGCCCGCACCACCTAGCTGCCTTTCAAAATACTATAATTAGTTGTATATATGACCTAGGAAGAATCCTGCTTAGGAATCTGTAGAGAGGACAGAATGTAAGTTCATTGAGAATATGGATTGTTTGACTTTTTTTTTGTACTTCATCTCTAGTACATAGTACAGTGATTGGTACAAAATAGAAGGCATTCGACAAATGCTTGTTAATGGATTCATTCATTGATTGGGCAGATTTCCATGGAAATAACCTCTCAAGGGAATGGGGTACACAGAATTCTACTGGGTCTCCCACAGCTACATCAAGAAGCCTGGAAGAAGGTATGTCCAACAGGGAAAGGAGGAACACGGAGCCTTTTTCTGAAGCCTTCTCTGGGGAAGTCCACAATGTCTAACCCTAGGACCAGCTTATTCTAAATCTAACCGTAGTATGGAATAGCTTGTTGTAGGGACAGCTAGGTGGCACAGTGAATAGGGCACTGGCCCTGGAGTCAGGAGGACCTGAGTTCAAATCCGACCTCAGACACTTGACACACTTACTAGCTGTGTGAGCTTGGGCAAGTCACTTAATCCCAATTGACCTGGGATTCCCCCCCCCCGCCAAAAAAAAAGAAATAGCTTGGTGTAAAGACAAGACCTAAGTCTGAGGCCCAGCCCTGCCACTAGCTAGCTGTGGGACTTTGGGCAAGTCACTTCATCTCCCTTGGACTCAGTTTCCTCACCTGTAAAATAGGGATAAAAAATAGTGGCACTCCTTTACAGGGAAGCGTTGCAGGGTTGTTGTGAGGACAAATTGAGAAATTGTTTTGGTCAGCGCTATGGAGCTCGGCCCCTGTAAAACATTCTGACTCAAAGGGGCAATGTCAGAGGCAGAGTTTAGAAGTAGCCTCATCCTCTTCTGCCCGTTTAAACAAGTCTGATGGAAGTGTTCTTCTCAGAGTAAGAACAGGCTTCTTGGCTTCGTAATAACTTCAGTCAGAAGAAATATGCGAGGCAGACCGAGAGTGCCGAGTGCTGTTTGCAGAGATACCCAGGGGGCCTTGCTTTGTAAACATGATGGACCAATAAACCTTTCATTGTCCCACACTCTCTCTTAACCAGCACATTTGAAAACCCCACTACCTGCCATAAGAAGCAGACAAATTGGCAAAATAAAGTCCCACTTTATAAAAGAACATTTAATGAAAGTTTAGTGTCTGTGCTGTAAATTTGCAAACAGCTGGATATACCTTTAAGCTCCCTCGACGTCTTGTATTTGGTTAATACATGGCCCTATAAACTCAGGCCTCTCTGCCTGCTAATGGACAGAAAGGGGACCGGCAGCCACTTACAGAGGCTCCCAAGTGCCATATGCCATAAAGATGACTAGACTAGAGAATATCAGACCTATCTTTTTCAGGAGTACTATAGTGGATAGAGTATAGGTTCTAAGAGTCAAGGGACCTGGGTTCAAATCTCACCTTTGACACTTACTAGCTGTATGGTGTTGGGAAAATCATTTAACCTCCCTCGGCCTTACCTTTCTCATCTGTGAAATGGATACCCGGACCAAAGTTCCTTTCCCATTCTAAATTTATGATCCTGTGTTCTCGGAGGCTTCTTTCCATCATTCAACTCAACAAACATGAGTGGAGATACAAAGAGAGCAACAGACTCTTCCCTCAAGGAGTTTCCGTCCTATTGGTAAAAAACAATACAAAATAATTTGGAGAGAAGAGAGATCAAGAAAGACTTCCTAAAGGAAGTATCGCCCGAGACAGGCCTTAGAAGAACTAGGAGTTCTATGAGACTAAGGTGGGGAGGGAGGAAATTCCAAACATTGAGGACAACCCTGCAAAAAATAGCTATCGGGCCAGTTTGACTGGAATCCACAGAGTGCGTAAAGGGGGATAATGTGTATTTAGTCTAGAAAGATAGATTGAAATCGGATTATGAATACCATTAAACGTCAGACAGAGGAGTCTGCATGTATTTCATTCCAGAAGGAACAGGGAGCCATTGAAGATTCTTGAGCAGGATAGCGACATCCCTATACTTATGCTTTAGTAATATCAGTCTGGCAGCTGTGTGGAGAAAGGTTCTAAAGAGGAGAGTAGAAAGCCCTATGGAAATTTAGGAAATAGACTAAGCTCCTCCTGAAAGATACATCTGTCAGCCTTTTCCTAAAACTAAGGGAAGGGCATCTTTCCTAGAGAAATGACTAGTAAGCCTGGCCTCTGGATAATGGCAGGGGATGGTGAATCCAGTCTATTTCCCCAGACATCTTCCCGTATCTAGAACAAAAGTAGCAATTGAGCGCTTAATAAATGCTTGCCAATCAATTCATTCATTCATTCATTCAACGGGAGATGAAGAAAGAAGTAAATGTCGGAGAAAAACACAAAACATCTGTTTGAGGTGATAAAGTACTTGAATAGTCCCTTCTGCTGTGAATGCCGGCCCTCTGTCCTTCCACAGGCCTATGATGCAGAGTTGTTGTGGTTGATGATGATGATGGTGATTCTTCGTTTTCAAAGAGAACGAGTGACATCATGGGGTGATGCCTTGACTTGAATGCGAGTTGGATTTAAGTGAGGTAGAGTTGCCCAAAGTCATCAGCCTCACTCTTTCTTCCAGAGTCATCAAAGTCCAGTGGCAGGACAGCAGTCAGGGTGACTGGTGATGGCCCAGGATGCGGTGCATGAACTTGGCGTCTTAAATATCTGACCAAGCTCTAAGCACTTCACAGAGTCTGCTTCAGCCGCCTTTATAATGTTGGAACGAATTGTTCTCATCTGCCCATTTCACTGGGAGATATCTTCACATGCTTGGGGTAAACATCCCCTAACTCACTGATGGGCTTGAGGCCTGTTGGTCACCCTCAACCTGGTTTAACCCATCTGCCCTGAGAGGATTTACCAGGGTGTGGCTGCTGCACGTGCTGCTGCTTCTTGGAGCCACGTGGATGCCAGTTGAGTTCTGGTGGACGAGAAAGGTGGATGAGCAGCCCTGAAAAGGGCTTGGCAAACCCTCACCCCAGAGGTGCTAGTCCTCCTGAACACCCATACACCACCCCGTGATGCAAAGTAACATGAAAATGAATAATGATGTTAGAGTCACTAGCTGTGCATTAGCACAACACAGTTTCTCACAAGAGAATACATTTATTCATTCATTCTTTCAAGTTATTTATCAAATATTTACTATTCTCTAGGCACTATGGATACAAAGATGAAAAGAAAAATTAAAAGGTTTACATTCTACTGGAAGGAAGCAGCACATACACAAGTAAATAACCATATGTACAAAGTAAATGCAAACAATATTAGGAAACCCAAACTCCATTACTTATTACTTCTGTGGACTTGTGGGAGTCATTTAAATTCCCTGCAAGTCAGTTTCTTTGTCCAAAAAAAAGACAGGTTGGACAAGATGGTCTCTGAGGCTCCTTCTACCTCTAGACCTTTGATTTCTGAACTGGGGAGAATCAGCAAAGGCCCTCTGTAGGGAGGGACATTTGAACTGAGCCCTGAAGTAAGCTCAGGATTCTAAGGGGTGGAGGTGAGTAGGGGGTAGAGGCTTTCCAGGAATTGGCATTGAGCTACATACCATGACATGCATGCAGGTGGTGAGCGACTCAGAGATCAGGCATCAGTCTGGGATAGATTGAAAGCTGAGGCTGTGGTTAGGATTAGGGCTCTGTCAATTGATAATGTCAGCTATAGAATTCTTCTAACACCAGAAATCCCCATTAGATTGTAAACTCCTCGAGGGCAGGGACTATCCCCAGGGCTTAATACAGTGCCTGGCATATAATAGGTGATTAATAAATATTTATTGAATTGAAATGAATCAAATTGGTGGAGGGACTTCTTTCCACAGATTACCTTCTCATGCATTGATCTAGACTTCATATTCCTGAGAAAAGTCCCTCTTTGGCACTGTCTCCAAAACAAAAAAGATTTCTGCCTTTCCAGACAGCATGTGGGTGTGTGCCAGCCCTATATCACCTCTACGGGGGCTGTCATTCTCCCAAGCATCCATCATGAGGCCTCTGTGGTTCACTGGGAACCACAGGGAAAGGCTGGCTATATTGAAATGGTTCACATTTATTGTCATGAATAAAATATCCCCAGCTTAATATAATAAGCTGGAGGGCATCTAGGGGAAGGCAAGCAGAATGATGAGAGGGTCTGAAAGCCATGTCCTAAAAGCTGAAGGAATCGAGGCTAGAGAAGACAGGGCCCAAAGGGCACCATATTGTCTTCAGATATCTGCATTTTCAGGTCTCTCTAGCAAGGGGAATAGTGTTGAGACAGGGAGGTAGCAAGTCATAGGGAAAGAGCAATGGATTTGGAGGACCTGGGTTCAAATCCACCTCTATCATGTACCACCTCTGTGATGTTGGGCAACCACTTAAACTCTCAGGGCCTCGGTTGCCAAACCTGTAAGTTTCTTCCAGTAAGCACTGAACTAGATGGCCTCGAGGTCTCTTACAGTGCTAAATCCACATTCCTACGATCAGTCACTTCTGACCCAGAAATGTTCAGAAAGGCACTGAGCTCAAATGTGGCATCAGACACTTCCTAGCTGTGTGACCCTGGACAAGTCCCTTAAAATCGATTTGTTTCAGTTTCCTCATCTACAAAATAGAGATGATAGCAGCACCCGCATCCCAGGGTTGTTGTGATGATCAAATGAGATGACAACTGTAAAATATTGGGGCAGCTAGGCGGCACAGTGAGTAGAGCACAGGCCCTGGAGTCAGGAGGACCTGAGTTCAAATCTGGTTTCAGACGCTTGACACACTTCCTAGCTATGTGACCTTGGGCAAGTCACTTAACCCCAATTGCCCTGCCTTCAACCCTGCAAAAAAAAAATAATTGTAAAAATTTAGCACAGTACCCGGCACATAGTAATTACTATATGTTTACTATTATAATAATTATTATTAAAAGTTGAGGATGTGATTGCTGGGCTATTCTTAGTGATGTCTGAGAGACCATGGAGAATTGGAGAGAAGCCACTGGATGGAAGAAAGGTGAATGTACTGACCATCAAAAATGGGAATAAGATATCTACTTCAAACTACAGACCAGTGAGTTTGACATCAATTCCAATTCAATTCTATGGTGGATTATAAAAAGAACACTTTGGGAGCAATTAGGAAAATGTTAATCACTGTGAACCAAAACACCTTTATCAAGAATACATCATGTCAAGCTCACTAATACATGGAGCTGTGAATTGATCTAACCATTGTGCAACAAAATTTGGAATTATGCAAAAAAGTGACTAAAGTGTCCATACACTTTGACCCCAAAATCCCACCACTGATTAATGAAATCAAAGAATAAAAGAGGGGTCCCATATATACCATGATATTCATTGTAACACTTTTATCATAGCAACGAATTAGAAACAAAATAGAAATCTTTCAGTTGGGGAATGGTTCAACAAATTGTGATGTGTGGATATAATAAAATATTACTATTCCATAAGAAACAACAAATGGAAAGAATCAGAAAAATACGGGAAGACATCCGTAAACTGATGCAGAATGAAACAAGCAGCATCAGGAAAACAGTATGTACAGTGACTACAAAATCATAAACAGAAAGAACAAACAAAACAAAATAGCATTCACTTATTATGCTGACCAACCTTTGCCTGGAGAATTGAGGAAAAGCAACCCACATTACCGGTGGGGTGAGGTGCAGGGCAGCAAGTCATATTACAGGTGTGGAATATTGCATATACTGTCAGAAGATGTGCCAGCTGTTTTTGTAGGACTGGGGTTTTTTTCCTTTTTCTTTTAAAATCTTTGTTGCCAAGGAAAGCTTGGAAGGTGAGTGGAGGAGGAATATATTCGGAAATGAATGTGATATAAAAATAAAAGACATCAATAAAAAGTAATTTAAAAAGTGTAGCAGGGAAACAAAAAACACATCATGCCTAATTTCCATTTTTGACAGGATTACTAGCCTAGTTGATTAGGGAAATGCCATAAACATAGTATAACTGAATTTCAGCAAAGCTCTCTCACGATCTCCTTATGGATAAGATAAGCAAGACAAAGACTATTTTATAGCACAGCTAAGCAGGTCCGAAACTTGTTGAACAATGAACTCAAAAAATGTTTATTAAAATGCTGATATCAAGCTGGAGGGAGGTCTCCAGTGGAGTGACCTGGGACTCTGTTTTTGCCTTGTAGAGTTTGATATTTTGATCAATGACTTAGATAAAGTCATAGATGGCAAGCTTGTTAAATACACAGATGACACAAACTTAGGAGGGATAACTCAAACAGTATGTGATGAAATTTAGATCCAGTACAGATCTTACCAAGCTGGATCAATCAACAGATATTTACTATGTGCTGGGCGCTGTGCAAGATGCTAGTAAAACAAAGGCCAAAAAAAAAAAAATAAAACCCAACCCAATCTCTGCCCTCAAAGAGCCTACATTCCGCTAAGGGAAATAATACGGAAATACAAAAGTAAATACAAAATAAATATAAAGAAAAGATAATTCCAGAGGGAGACATTGGCAGCTGGGAGGTTAGACGGATTTCACGTAGGAATTGTTGCTAGAACTAAGCTTTGAGGAGGGGGAAATTCCAGGGTCTGGTAGGAGATGGAGTACTGTGTGTAAGAAATGGCTAGCCTGCCGGTTTGACTGGAGTATGGAATGCATGATACAGAATAACATGTAATAAGTCTGGCAACGTAAAGTGGTACATAAACCAGCAAGATAAAAATTAGTAAGGAAAAATGCAAGAGTTCAGGATGAGAGAGAGATGATTAGAAAAATCCAGGTGAAAAATATCCCAAGGTTTTAGTGATTACAAGCAGAATCTAAAATACAGAAATGGTCACAAGTCAATCATATGATGTGGTGTGGTGGCCAAAAAAAGCTAGCTCCATTGTCAACCATGTCTATAGGAGCACAGTGTCCAAAATAAAAGACGCCAACAGTGGGAAAACTCAAGTGGAATAGACTGCTGTGAGATGCATTTCATTAACAATCTTCGAGAAAAGGCTGGATAACCACATTGTAGTATGTTGCAGAGGGAATTTTTTTTCAGGTTTGGTTTGGTCTAGATACCCTCTAAAGTACCTTCTGACTCTGAAATTCTGTGATAAATGTTAGAGGAGTTGTGGGAAAATAGACACACTAATTCCCTCCTGGTAGAATGGAGAATGAACGCCTTCATTCTGGGAAAGGAGTGTGGAATTATGAAAAACAAATTGCTAAACTGTCATACCCCAAGAAAGTTATTGACAGCAAGAGGAGACAAATATTTACAAATTACTATATCAGAAACAATCTGATATAGTAGCATAGAAAACTATCCACTAGAAAAAGGAAAGACTATTCATCAAAAACTTCTAGGAAAAAAAAGCAGTATGGAAGAAATTGGGTTTAGATCAAATTCTTACACCATATACTGTAATATATAGTCTATATATAGTCTAGATATAAAAACTTACGGCATAAACAAATTAAAGGTGAATGAAAGGGAGAGGTCTTGACCAAAGGAAGAGGAATGATCATAAGACAAAACGGCCAATTTTGATTGCATAAAATCAAAAACTTGTTTCAAAAACAAAGTAAATACAGTTAGGATTATAAGGGAAATGATTAAAAGGTGGAAAGGGGGGAAAGCAATAAGCATTTACTAAGTACCTACTATGTGACAGGCACTGTGTTAAGTGCTGTATGAATATTATCTGATTTTATTCTCACAATAACCCAAAGAGTCGTTATTATCATCATTTTACAGCTAAGGAAACTGAGGCAAACAGAGGTTAAGTGATTTGCCCAGGGTCAAACAGCTAGTAAGTGTCTGAGACTAGATTTTATCTCAGGTCTTCCTGACCCCAGGCCCAGCACTCTATTTCCTACTCCACTTAACCGCTTCTTACAGCAAATTTCTCTGATTATGTCTGATATGCAAGATACATACAAATCATTTACAAATATATAAATATATGTGTAGATATAGATAAAAACAAGAGCCATTCCCCCAATAAATTAATTATCTAAGCAAATGAACAGGTAGTCCTCAAAAGAAGAAACCCAAACTATCAACATCCATATGGGAAAAAGTTCCAAAGCACAAATAACAAAAGAGATACAGGTTAAAACAACTCTGAAATTCTACCTCACACCCTTCAGATTGGCAAGGATGATTTAAAAAAGGGAGGAAATGTGGGAAAACAGACCCATTGATGCATTGCTGGTAGAACCTTGAATTGGACTAGCCATTCTGGAGAGCAATTTGGAGCCATGCCCAAAACGTCACTAAACTGTGCACACCCTTTGACTGCAATACCATTCCTAAGCATATATGCCAAGAAATCAAAGAAATAGGGAAAGGATAAATATGTACAAAAAGATTTATAGTAGCACTTTTGTTGTAGCAAAGAACTGGAAACTAAGGGGTGCTTATCAATTGGGGAATGGCTAAACAAAGTACAATGTAAGAAATGGCAAAAGGGATAAACCTATGAAGATCTGCATGAACTGAAGCAAAGCAAAATGGGCAGAACCAAAAAAACAATTCAAACAATGTCTACAATATTTTAAAGGAAGACAACTTTGAAAGATTAAAAGAACACTGAAAAATGTAAGGACAAATCATGAAAAATCCAGAAAAATAATGATGAATATGTTTCTCATTTGGAGAGAGAATGAAAAGAAGAGGAAAATTATATGTGCAGAATGAGACATATATTCTTAGACCCAACCAACACAATGCATTTATTTTGCTTGACACTACTTATTTGGGGGAGGGGAGGTATTCGTTAATGTGGGGTGTGGGACAGTTGAGGGATAGAGCGTGAGGGAGTAATTATGATTTTTTAAAAATAAAAGAACATCAGCGAAACATTTTTTTAAAAATAAAAAGAGCAGAAGGAAGTTCAGAAGGGAACACAGACAATCAGGGTAGTGTTTGGTACTATCATGCTAAATTTAATATATACTTTTTTCAAACAAGCTGTGCAATAGAAGAGATTTGCCATTTCAAACACCATCTCCCTTTTCTGTTCTTTGTATATGGAAATATTCATGTTTGTTGGTGTTTGACAGGTTCATAATTTTTTAAATTTCTAAACATTAGCAACACATTTGTCAGTGTTAAAGGATACATTCCTCCTTTCTGTTAACAATCAAACTAGCTGGCTCATTTTTGTTTTGTAAGGGGTTTGTTGATGTGTTTGGGAGAAAGTGTCTGCGTAAAAAAAAAAAAAAAGTTCTTTTTTTTGTTGGGTTTTTTGTTGTTGCTGCTGTTGTTGAAAGTCAGAGGCAGCCCAGTTCTTCAGGATGTATCTAGTCAGAGACTGAGGTGGAAGCAGCCAAGAGAAAAGTAGCTTGCTGTGACCTCTTGTTCTGCCAAATGCCAAAGAGCTCACGTCTGCCTTTCAAGCTAACTCCATTCTCTCTACTCAGCCTGCTGGGCCAGCCCCTCCAAATTCTTCCTACTCTCTAAATAGGCTTCTCCAGCTTCAGCCTTCTCTGGCATGGAGTGCCATCTTCTCTGAACACTAATGGAGGCTCTAGGGGCCCAGAACCCACAGTCCTCATAGTATCATAGCCAGTCCTCCAGGTCACCTTACAAGATGGTTGTAAAGAAAGCACAGGTGGAAGTGTAAACACTTACAGTTAATGGAGCTGGAAGAGACCATCTGGTCCAGTTTCCAGTTTATAGGGAAAGAAACTAGAGCCCAAAGAGGGAAAGTATCCTATGAACATCATACAACTAGTTAACAGTAAGTCAGAACTCAGACTCAATCCACATCTCCCGACCCCCTGGCTAGCTCTCTTTCCCTCATGCCATACTCCTTGTCACTGTTCTCATCCTCCAAGGCCTGGGGAGGCCAGAGGCTTCTGACAGGATGGTCCTCAGCAACAAAAGTCAACGCTGTTCTTGGGGATAATAGCATCTACCTCTCAGCATTAATATGGATATCAAATGAGATAGTATTTATAAAAGAACTTATCACATTGCCTGGCACACAGTAGGTGCCATCTAAATGGTTACTCTTCCCCTCCCCCTTCTTATCATCTTTCTCAGGACCCACAGAGACAGGGCTTCATTTGCTAAGGGTGTCAAGTTGACTACAACTCACTCTCCATTTCCATAGGATTATAGATTTAGACCTGGAAGAGACCTAGGGATCACCTAGTGACAAGATGAAAAAGGATTACAGATACAGATGGAAGGGACTTCCATCCATTCCAATTTACAGAAGTAGAAACTGAATGTCAGGAAGACAAAATGACTTAGCCAGAATTAAGTGGAAGAGCTAGGATTCAAATCCAGGCCCTTCAACTCCAAATCCAATATTGTTCCACTGTACCCCACATTTTCCTCAAGTCCACCTTCCTGGGCTTTAGGAAGCTAATCTTGCTACTCTAATATCAGCTTATAAAAAACTGCAACCTCGATGGTTTCAAAGAAACCCAGGAAGACTTGTATGAACTGATGCAGAGCAAGATGAGCAGAACCAGGAGAACAATTTATACATGGTGACAAACTTATAAAGACAAACAACTTTGAAAGTCTTAGGAACTCTGAACATTACAATGACGGATAACAATCCAAAAGGCTCCCATGATGAAACATGCTACTCATTTCCTGGTAAAAGTGAAAGACTTAAGAGCACAGTATGAGGCATTTTTTTGGACGTGTCAAATGCAGAAATTTGTATGTCTTGACTATATATATTTATAACAAGAGTTTTGTTTTTACTTCTTTCTTAGTTGGGATGAGGAAATGGGAGGAGAGATGGTCGACATTTGCTGATTGAAAAAATTAAAATTTAAAATTTTTTTAAAGAAACTAGCCCCTCATTCCCACAAGTGGTTCATGAGGCAATAGCGTTGGCAGGATGGAAAGCTGTGAATCTCACTTGGATTCTTGTGTCAGGTGGAGTTTAGCTAAAAGCTATGGTGGATGGGCCTCCCCTGGGGAATGTGGAGCTTTACGCTGGAGAAGCACCAGCCCCAGACAGCTTGTGCAAAGCCATAAACCATCTCCCCTCCGCTGAGCTATTAAGAGCTGCTCCTATAACTCACTCTTTGCCTTCTCGGCGACTCTGATTGCTTCTCTTAAAGCAAAAAAGCTACACAGAATAAAAAGGAGCCAGAATTGCAAGTCATCAGAGGACCTGCCTTCATATCTGGGAGCTGTTTAATAATGATAATGATGGTGGTGATGACGATGAAGACGACGAAGACAAAGATGATGATAATAGCTTGCAATTACATAGCAACTTAAGGTTCGCAAAGCACTTTACATCTTTTACTTCATTCAACTTTTAAAACAACCCTGTGAGGTAGGTGCTATTATCATCCCTATTTTACAGATGGGGAAACTAAAGCTGAGAGAGATTAAATGACTTGCCCAGGTTCATGCTAACGAGTCATTAAGACTCCCAGTCTAGCACTCTATTCTTTTTTTTTCTTTTAAATAGTATTTATTCCAATTACATGTAAAGCTAATTTTCAGCATTTATTTTTATAAATTTTGAGTTCCAAATTTTCTCCCTCCCTCCTACTCCTCTCCCTCCCTAAGAGGGTAAACCATTTGATATAGATTATATATGCGCAATCATGTAGAACATACATCCATATTTGTCATGTTGTGAAAGAAGAAACAGAATAAAAGGAAAAAAACACGAGAAAAATTAAGAAAGTGAAAATAGTACGCTTTGATTGACTCTTAGACTCCACCAGTTCTTTCTCTGGATGTGGACAGCATTTTCCATTATGAGTCTTTTGGAATTGTCTCAGATCATTGTTTTGCTGAGAATAGCTAAGTCAATCATAGTTCATCATCATACAATGTTGTTGTTACTGTGTGCAGTGTTCTCCTGGTTCTGCTCACTTCATTTGCATCAGTCTGTGTAAATCCTTCTAGGCTTTTCTGAAATCAGCCCGCTTGTCATTTCTTACAGCACAATAGCATTCCATTACATTCATATACCACAATTTGTTCAGCTATTCCCTGATTGATGGGCCTCCCCTCAATTTCTTTGCCACTATAAAAAGAGCTACCATCAATATTTTTGTACATGTGGGTCTTTTTCCCTTTTTTATGATCTCTTTGGGATACAAACCTAGGAGTGGTATTGCTGGATCAAAGGGTATACACAGTCTGGTTGTCCTTTGGGCAGAGTTCCAAATCTTGCACTCTATTCTTTAAGGAATCTGTGTTCTCTTCTACCTGTAACCTTGAGCAATCCCCTTGTTCTCCTCAAATCATAGGAGAACAAGTCTACAGCTGGAAAGCCTCCTCATCCAACCCCCTTATTCTTATTTTTCAAATGAGGGGAATAAGGACCAGAGAAACTTGCCCAAAGTCGCTCTGGTAGAAAGCTTCAAGGATGAAAGTTAAAACAAGGTCCCCTGACCCTAAACCTAACATTTCTTCTTCTGCAAAATGAGAAACATGGACGAAATGGTCCCCAAAATTTTGTCCGATGCTGGCTTTTTATGAAACCAGAGATGCATAGGACTCCAGGAGTGTCCTGGGGATCCCTCTGGACCCATAGAAGTATGGTGGTTCCCATGGACTCAGGGGCTAAGACCCAAGGGGGAGACTCTCCTAGCCGTGATGCTAGAATCCCTGCTCCTGGCTTGCATTGGCCCCTGTGACGCAGAGGCTCAGCCCAGGCACCAGTCCAGGTACTTGAAGCCAAATAACCACTTGTGCTAAAACAGCCAGAAAATTGAAGTATAAGTGGTCAGAATTACAGCCTTGGGTCTGCACTTCCCACAAATTGTTTGAAGGGAAAAAACTTAACTGAAAACCTTTCTCTGTTTCTTCAATAATGTAGTGTGTATCTGTCTGTCTGTGTGTGTGCACACAGGTGTTGTGTGCACATGTATGTACTCTTAAGCATATCATTTAGTGGTAGTAAAGAGCATAGACTGGGAGTTGGAAACCCTGAGTTCCGATCCTGGATCTGCCACTGACTAACAGTTCTTGAACTTTCTGTTCTCAGGACCCCTTTACACTCTTTAAAATCACTGAGGAACCCCCCCTTTAGGTTATATCCATCAATATTTGTCATGTTGTAAATTTAAATGCTCTAATATTATTTTGAAAATAATTTGGACTTTGTGGACCTCCTGAGAGGGTTTGGGAGACTACTAGGGTTCCCCAGACCTCACTTTGAGAGTTGTTGGCATAGACTATTGAGCGCCGGAAGGTACCTTAGACACCAGTTAGTCTAATGTCTCCCAAATGGTGGGCCACAAATTCCTGGGTGGCCACAGAGATATTGCAAATCCATTTTTTTTCTTTACCTCTGATTTTATTGGTATAGAGAATTCCTGGCAAGGAAATTCTCTTCCAGGATTGCAGATGAGCAACGATTTTGCAATTTGGAGTCTTAGAAAGTTCCCTGGGCTCCAAAATTATGAAGAATAAGCAAGCAAAGCAAAAGGAGAAACATCAGTAGCCAACCCCTCTTCCATCCCACTCCTTTGCAGAAGTGGGAGGTCCAGAAACATGGTACATTGAACATATTTTCAGACTGTTTCAATATATATTGATCAGTTTTACTGATTTTGTCTCTTTGTCTTTTTTTTCTTTAAGAAATGTTATTTGTTATATGGAATGCCTTTCTGAGAGCGGGGAGAGAAGAGATACTGAAAGAAATTTTGGTAATATAAAAAATATATATATCAATAGAAACTGCTGAAAGAAAAAAAAGAAAGTGACCTGGGGCATTGAGAGGGTAAAGAATTTGCCCAGGCTCACAGAGCCAGTATATGTCCAAGAAGGAACTTGAAAGCAGGTCTTCCTGACTCTGATGTCTGATCTCTATCTACTCTGCCCAATGCAGCAGCTCCATAAATAAGCAAACATACTCTCTTTAAATATCTCCCAAGTATAACACAGAATCCCAGACACTCAGAGTTTTGACAGAGTCTTGAGGACTATCTAGGCCACTCTGTACCTGAACAAGACCTGCTCTCTGCCCTAAAGAGCTCACCCAGACTCAGCCTGAAGGCCTCCAGTGATGGGAAGCTCACTGCTCTGTCAAGTTTTTCCTCAATGCCAAGCCAGTAGTTCCTTCTGTAATCTCCACCCATTGCTTCTAGTTCTAATCTCTCATGACCTTGACAGCATCTGAAATACTTGAAATGAGTTATCATATCCCACTTAAATCTTCTCTTCTCTAAACTACACATAGCCTCTTCCCAGATCCTAGATCCCATTTCTACTTCCTTCGACAGGTCCTTCTATAGATGGCAGTGGCATAGCAGATGGAAACTAGAGCTAATGTCAGGAAGACCTAGGTTTGGATCCTACCCATGACCAATCCTGTCTGTAACACTAGTTTATCTACATGACCACAGACAAGTAACTGAATTTCTCTGAATCTCTATACCCTCTGGTGATAATTTTACCTAAACCTTATACGGCTTTTGTGAGGCTCAAATGAGATGATATATGGTAAAATCCTTTGGGAACTTTGAAGTTCTGTGTAAATGTCTATTATCTTTATATTTCCCAAGAAAACAAGCTAAGGCCATTGGCTGAGAGCTTCCTCTTCTCCACTTCTCATTTCTCATCTCTCTGAAATCAACCATCTCCTCCTTTACTCCTGTATAAGATGAAGAGGTGGTCCTTCCTTGTCTTTCCAAGGCCAATCTCTACCCCACGCAACCTTGATCCTATCACCTCTCACCTTCTCCAACAGACTGTCTCTGCTATATCATCCCAACTGTCTATAATCTTTAATTTCTTCCTAGCTACAGGCATCTTCTCTGCTGCCTACAAACACTACTATGACTCACTAGCCTTTAAAAAACTCTCACTTGGGCAGCAGAACCAGGAGAACATTATACACAATTACAGACACACGGTATCTGTGATGACTGACTTTGATAGACTTGGCTAGTCTCAGCAATGCAAGGTTCTAAGACAACTCCAAAGGACTCATGATGGAAAGAGCTATCCACATCTAGAGAAAGAACTACAGAGTCTGAATGCAGATTGAGGCAAACTATTAGCTCTTTTTTTTTCTTTTTTTTCTCTTTTTTGGTTTTCTTTCTTCTTTCTCATGGTTCATTCCATTGGTTATAATTCTTCTTTGCAACTTGACTATTGTGAAAATAAGTTTAATGCGAAGGTATATGTAGAACCTATATCAGATTACATGCTGTCTTGGGGGGCAAGGGGAAGGAGAGGAAGGGGAATAAAATTTGGAACTCAAAAACTTGTGGAACTGAGTGCTGTAAACTAAAGATAAAAAAGAAATTAAAAAAGAAAAAATGAAGGTAGGAGCATTAAAATAATAATAATAAACTCTCACTTGATCCTACCAGCTCTGATCACCATTGTTTTATATCTCACCTCCCCTTCTCAGTGAATCTCCTTAAAAAAAGTCATCTAGACAAATGCTGAGGGGGGATATAGAAAACTAGGTACACTAATACACTGTTGGTGGAACTGTGAACAGGTCCAATAATTCTGGAGAACAATTTGGAACTATGCTCAAATGGCTTAAAATTGTGCGGACTCTTTGATTATATTTGTGAGATTTCAGACACATTCTTACCAGCCTTTATTAGATAAACTCTACCCTGGCCAGGATCCCATCATTCCTATATTTTAAGAGGGCTGAACCTTGAGTCAGGAAGACCTGAGTCTGCCTTGAGTACTTACTAGCTCTGTAACCCTGGGTAAATCATGTAACCTCCCTAAGACTCCACTTCCTCATCTTTAAAATGAGGATGATAGTAGCACTGACCTCGTGGTAAGAATCAAACAAGATAACATACATACATATATACATATATGTATGCGTGTGTGTGTATATATATATATATATATAACTTTCCAAACCATAAAGTGCTATGAAAATGTAAGCTAATATTATGATTTGCTGTTCCTTAAACTTGGTATTGCATTTCCTGCCCCTGGGCCTTTGCCTAGACTGTTCACCAATCAATCAATAAGCATTTATTAAGCACCTACTGTATTCTAGGCACCATGCTAAGAGCTAGAGATACAAAAAGAAGCAAAAAATAGCCCCTGCCCTCTAGGAACTTACTATCTAACGAGAGAGATAACATGCAATTAAACATTTGGCTTTGTATCCCCAACATCTACCATTGTCTTCCACATCACAGGAACCTCATAAGTGTTTGATGTTGGTGACGGTGGTGACGATGATGAAAACACCACCTGTACCCTAAGATTTTCAGTTTCTTGCCTGAGATTATATGATCTCTTGCAGTGTTTTCTAAATTATTTCTGGCAGTATTGTTTGTGCCAATATAAATCACCAGAAATGAATAGTGATCAACCTGGGACAACTTGTATGAACTAATGCGAAGTGAAGTGAGCATAACGAGGAGAACAATTCATACAGTAACAGCAATACGGTAAAGATAATCAACTGTGAAAGACTTAGGGACTCTGATCAACACAATGACTTTCCACAGTTCCAAAGGACTCATGATGAAACACGCTTTCCCCTTCTAGATGGAGAGCTGATGAGCACAGAGCACAGACTGAAGCTTGTTTCCTTCTCTTTCAGTCTTTTTCTTTTTGGTAGGGGGAAGCAGGGAGAAATATAGCTAATTTTCTAAGGCAAGAATTTGTTTCAGATGACTACACACATTTGCCATGTCTTTTGTTTTTCTTGCTTTCTCAATGAGTGGAGGAGGGGAGGAGAAAAGAGAATTCATAACGGAAAATAAAATGAAATTGAATTTTTAAAAAAAGGAATGAGTAATGATCATTTGGTTTAACAAGCATAGTAAGTGCCTTCTGCTACTTCTGCCTATCTAAACTAGATGTTCGTTATAGTTTCTTAAAGTAATACTCTAAGCCCCAATTCCCCAGTCTCGGAAACCCCTTCCCCAATTATTATCAATTACAAACCATCACATTGTGGGGTGAAAAAAGAAAGCTTGCTTAAAATGTTAACAAAAACGAAATCAGGAAAATACATAAAAAGTAAACAATATTAATGTCGATTTCCCAGAGCAAACCGCCACCTACACTCCACTGCCAGGAGACCCAGATCCTTCCTTTGTGGTGCCCGTGCAGCCTCACTGGTCCCTTGCTCCAAATTAGGGCATCATAACCTACCCATCTGGTGAACACAGAAAAGGTATTTCCTTTCAACTCTTGGGTTACCAAAGAAATGATGGGTCTTCAGGAGTCCACAACTGCCCCACAACAGAAAAGGTAAGTTCTGCCCTGGGTGGGTAGGCAGGACACAATTGCAGCAAATCCAAAAACTCTTACGTTGCCAGAGAGTGAAGAAAAGCTCATTGTCTTCATCACAGCAGAAGAGGGGAGAATCTGGCTCCGTGGCCATTTCTTTTGCCTATCTGAGAAATAGTGCTATATAGTGGATAGAGGACTAGACCTGGATTCAGATCCTGCTCTAGACATTGAATGGCTATGTCAGTCAATACTCAATTATTAAGTATTTACCATGTGTCGTAAGTTCTCTTACAATCTGTTTCTTCATCATAAAATGAAGATGATCATACCTCACGCGGTTATTAAGGCTTAAATGAGAGAATTATGTAAAGAACTCCGTGAACCTAGAAGCCCTGAGACATTTATGATTATTGCTCTTCTTCCTCACCACCCTCCTAGCTTTTTAAAACCTTCTGGGTCAAAGAGGTTGCTGCGTGCCCACACCCATCCTCATGCTCTTACAGAGTTCTCTGGGTCCCAAAGCCTTGTGGGAACATGGCAGACCTCCAGATAAGACACTTTTACAAGCCTTGAGAAGCTCTCGATGATGTCCTGGACATATATATGCCCTGGGAAGTCAGCAGATTTCTATTAGAGTTGTTTTGCTATGGCAACAAATAGGTACAAGGGTAGGGTGTATGGGTGGGTGTTCAGGAGGACAATCGCTTCTGCTGTGAGGGCTTGCCGAGCCCTTTTCAGAGCTGCTCATTCACCTCTGGTGTCCACCTGTCACCCAACTCTCACCTGTGGCTCCAAGAAGCCGTAGCAAGAGCAGTAGCCACACCCTGGCAAAACCATCTCAGGTCACGGGTAACAGACAGGCCTCAAACCCACTGGTGAGTTAGTGGGATGTCTACCCCAAGCCTGTGAAGACTTCCCCCAGGGGAATGGGCAGATGAGAACATTTTGTTCCAGCAGCCACAAAGGCAGCTGAAGGGCTTAGGGCTTGTTCAGACATCAAAGGTGCCAAGGTCATTCACAGCATCTCAAGCCATCACCAATCATCTTGACTTTCGTCCTGGCACTGGACTTAGATGACTCTGGAAGACAGGGTGAGGCTGATGACTTTGTGCAACTCTGCCTTACTTAAATCCAATTCACCCAGGGTTCAAGACATCACCCTGTGATGTCATTGGCCCTCTTCAAGAATAAAGGACCAACAACTACATTAGTAGCCTTCAGTTGGGAGTAAGTGAACCCCCAGCACTCTTCTCTTCTTCCACTGACTCTTAATGGATGATCCCTCCCCCAACAGCATCTGTGGATGCACATATTCATTCTCTGCTGGACCAGCAGTCACTCCCTCTTCAGAATGTCCAGCTCTTCATCTTCTTGAAGAGCTTCAGACCTGTCACTGGCCTCCGAGTGTTCCATGGTCTTTTTCTTTCTTTTGGGTCTAATTTTTCTTCCCACCAGCATCTTCTGACATAGCACAGGATTCCCCTTTGCCCCTTCAGATTCTTTTCCTTCTTCGTCTTCATACTGAAGCCCTTCTGGCTCAGTTGCTTCAAGGTATGCTTGATTTGTTCTGATTACTAGGAGAATGGAGAGGTGCCCCTCAGGACTCTTTCTATTTCTCTTAGAAGAGAAAGCCAGCCTGCATGTTGAAGACAGAGAGCAGTCGTTCTTCTGAGGAAGAAATACAAGCATCACACATTTTATTCAGATTCCTACAAATCCTTCCATACTTGCTGGAAGTGAGATCCTCAGTCCTTTGTCATTTTTGTTAACAGCTCCCATGGAGAACTATGTATGTAAGGAGGGATAGCTAGATGGCACGGTGGATAGAGCACTGGATTTGGAGTCAGGAAGGGGTGAGCTCAAATCCTTCCACATACATTTACTGGCTGCATGAGCCTGAGCATGTCGCTTGAACACTGTGTGCCTGAGCTTCTTATCTGTACCTCCCAGGGCTGTTGTGAGGATAAAATCGAATAGTACGTATAATTGTCGCTGCGGTTATCTAATTGTTTCAATTGTGTCTGGCTTTTCATAAGGGGTTTTCTTGGCAGAGATCCTGGAGTGGTTTGCCATTTCCTTTCCTTCTCCAGCTCATTTTACAGATGAGGAAACTGAGGCCAATAGAGTTAAGCGACTTGCCCAGAGTCAAACAGCTAGTAAGTGTCTGAGGCCAGACTTGAACTCAGGAAAATGAGTCTTCCTAGCTTATAAAGTACTTTGCAAACCTTAAAGCACTAAATAAATGCTAGATATTATTGCTATCATTTGTTGTTTAGTCGTTTTCAGTCACGTCCAACTCCTTGTGACCCCTTCTGGGTTTTCTTGACAAAGATACTCGAGCAGTGTGTCATTTCCTTCTCCAGATAATTTTACAGAGGAGGAAACTGAGGCAAACAGGGTTAGGTGACTTGCTCAGGGTCACACAGCTAGTAAGTGTCTGAGGTCAGACTTGAACTCAGGTCTTCCTGACTCCAGGCTCAATGGTCTATCCACTGTGCTACCCAGCTGAGGGTGGAGGGGCATTTTGTGTTCATATGAACTGGACCTGGTGGCCTCTCTTTGCAGCTTCCATCCATCATTCCTCTTTGGGGCCAAACAGAACAAGTCTCATCCCTCTTTTACATGAGAGTCTTTCAAATACTTGAATATAACTAGGATGTCCTGCCTGAGTCCTCTTCCCCAGGCTAATATGCCCAGTCCCTTCAACCAATCCTCAGTTAACATAGATGCAATTTGTTGTCCTGGTTGTCCTCTCCTGGCCCCTCTCCAGATTTCAATGTCCTCCCTAAGCAATGTCTCCTAGAACTGAACACAGCACAACAACGAGCTCTGATGAGGACAGAGTACATGGGACTCCCTTTTCCTGGAAACTATGCCCCTCTCAACGATGCCCAAATTCACATTGGTTTTTCTGGTTGCCTGCTGGTGAGCAGCAAGGTGGCACAGTGGGTAGAGTGCCCAGCATGGAGTGAGAAGACTCATCTTCCTGAGTTTGAATCTGGCCTCAGACACTTCCTGGCTGTGTGACCCTGGGCAAGTCACCTAACCCTCTTTACCTCAGTTTCCTCATCAGTAAAATGAGCTGGAGCAGGAAATGGCAAACTAAACCAGTATCTTTCCCAATAAAACCCCCAGTGGGGGTCACAAAGAGCCAGACATGACTGAACAATCCCCCTGCTGATTCATATCGACTTTGAAGTCCAATAAGACCCTCAGATCTTCTTCAGAACCTCTGCTTTTCTACCATGCCTCCCCTATCCTATATTTGTGAAGTTGGTGTTTTGTGCCCAAGTCCGTTATATATTTATCCCTGTTGAATCTCATCTTATTGTATTCACCCAATGCCTGTCCAGATCCCTTGAATCCACTGCCTGCTATCCCTCTCAGCTTTGTGCCACCTGCAGATTTGAAGACCACACCATCTATGCCTTTGTCCGAGTCCCTGAAAAAAAAGGTGAAACAGCACAGACTCTGGGGCATCCCCAGAGACCTCTTGTACCATTAGCAACTGAATCATCGACATCCCTCCAGTCATGAATCTGCGCTGGTTCTTGGTAATCGGCACTCCCTGTCTAGATGTTCACTAACCATTTCTTTAGTGGTCCATTCTAGAACTTTCCAGAAACTGAAGTCCAGGTCACTGGCCTATACAGTAATTTACAGATCGTTCTCATCCCTTTTTTTTTTTTACTTGTGACATTTGTCCTCCAATCCCGTGCTCCCTCTCCCATCATCCATAATCTTGCAGACATCATTGACAGTGGCTCGACGATCCCATCTGCCAATTCTGTCTGGACTCAAGGATGTGATTTATCTGGGCTGGGTGACTCTGAATCAAGGGCACCTAGATGTTCTCCTACTGTCTCCTTGCTTATCGTGGGAAGCGCCTCCGTTAGTCATTTCTGTTTTGCCATTTCTAGCATAAAGGTCATTCTCCCTTGCAGAGAAATCAGAAACAAGATAAGAATTGAGCAGCTCTCTCTCTCTTTTATCAGTTATCACTATCCCATCCACCACCGCAAGCAAAAGTCTTCCCCTCCTTTGATCTGCCTTCTTTTTCTTCCAACACGGCTGAAATAATCTTTTTTGTTCTCCTCGGCTTTCTTGAGCTGCCTCCGCTCAACGGGAGCTTTAACATTCAGACAACCACGTTACCAGAGGCAGCGCTGGGCCTGGGGTTCCTGACTTAACTACAATGACCTTCAGGTGAGGTGAGATGAACACAGGGATTAAGAGTCCGGGCAAGAAGTGCCCTTCTACCCTGGCACCCAGAGTATGCCAAGCTCTCGTGCACACCTCCGTTTCTTTGGTTCAGGACTCTTGGGCTCTCCCATAGGTATTTGGGACAGGGTTCCATGGGATGCAAAGAGGGTCAGGTGTTTTGTAGTCCGGAATCACTCAGGCTCATCTGATTGGTTTTCTAACTCTGATGATATAGGCAAGTAAGAACTAAGCAAAAAGGTTGTATGGGAAATGGAAGTTTCTAACAGTAATAGAGTGGATTTCTAGAGAAAGGGGAACACAGAGGAGCAGGGCAGAGACAGCCTACTGGCAGAAAGGCTAGCCTTGGGAAAACAGAGATTTTTCTGGATTATCGCATACTTCCTCTGTTCCATTACCAGCCTTCCAAGATTAGCTCTGAGTGGTCAAGCCTAGAGAACAAAGTCTCACCAGGATCTCTAGTGATCGCCAAACCCAATCCTCTCATTTTATTTAATTATCAAATGTGTTTTATGGATGCCTTTTTTTAAGATCACATTCATTTCTAGATATACCTTATACTGCCAATCTAGTCCTCCCTTATAACAAAGATAAACAGTTAAGCAAAACCAACTGAAAAAATGACCCTGCCTGATAGCACATGCAACAAACACTTTGCACCCATAGCTCCTCTCTCTCTATGCCAATGAGGAGGTGTATTTCAGTATCTCTTCTCCAAGACCACAATTGGTCATTAAGATTACTCAGATATGAAATTTGTGACTTTAGTAGTTTGCCACTAGATAGAGTTAAACAACTGTCAATAAATGAACCAGAATTTTAAAGAAAAAATAAAAATAAAAAAGGTTACTCAGAGTTCCAAACCCCTTGATTTTAAACGAAGAAACTAAGACTGAGAAAGGGGAAGTGATTTGTACAAGGTCACAATAGATGATTGACAAAGCCAGGAAGAAAAGGGTATTCTGACTCTTTGCACAACTTTAGGCTACCTCTCACCCCACACTACAGAAGAGGGAGATGTTTCTCAAAGAAGCCTCCCAAAGGGGTCAGCCACCTTCTGCATTATTGAACAAATAATATATATTTTATCCATTTCAATAATTTACCACCTAAGAGAGAATTCAACCCTTTCCCTCCCCCCGCAAAAAAACATCCTCAGGAAGGTATGCAGGGGCGAAAACCCATCAGGTTCAAGGTAAAATCCTCCCCTCCCCTGTCTTTTCTATAGATCTTAAGTTCAGACACAATAGAAATGGGTCTGTTTCACATAGTTCTTCTCCTTCTCTTCTTCAGATGGAGAGGAGAAAACATCTTCTCTTCCTTAATAATTTATCGAAGATAAAGCTGAGGCTAGGAAGAGAGGATAAAAGGGTCTGTGTCCTGACAGAACAATAGCCCCTACCCACTCAGGCAGTGTTTATAGAATGGCAGAATGGGAGGGCTTGAAGGGACCTCGAAAGGCATTCACAGCAATACGATAAAAGACATGTATACAGTTTGTTAAAGTGCACAGAAAGCTTTACATACATTGTTCTTTCAGAGTCTCCCAACCATCCTGAGAGGCGGGTGATCCAGGAATTATTTTCCCCATTTTACAGAAGGGGAAACTGAGGCTCTGACTGGTTAAGTGAGTTGCCCAGGATTACCCAACCAGTAAGTGTCAGAGGAAGGATTCAAACTTGGGTCTTCCTTGACAGCACTAAACCATGCTGTCTGCTCGCTATGCCATCTAATCCAATTTATACCTGACTAGGAACCCCACTCTGCAGCATTCCAGACAAGCAGTCACTCAGCAGGCCTCTACTGAAGGCCCCTAAGGGCAGGGGTCTGCCTTCTGAGGCAGCCTGTCCCATCACTGGGAATCTCCCCTTTGGGCTCAACTCCCTCCAGAGCCTTCCAAAGAGCCCCCTGCTCCAGCACATCCTGCCTCTTTAAGAGTGTTTTTGGGGCAGCTAGGTGGTGCCGTGGATAGAGCACTGGCCCTGGAGTCAGGAGGACCAGAGTTCAAATCCAGCCTCAGAAACACACTAGCTGTATGATCCTGAGCTGTATGAACCCCGATTCCCATACGTGTGAGGAATTCCATAGCCCTGGAACAGTATAATAATTGATTGCTCAACAAGTACTTACTATGTGCAGGGCACTGTGCTAAGCAGTGGGAGATAACAGTAATAATGAAAATAAAAAGCCGGCAAGACCTGGGTTCAAATCCCACCTCTCACACTTGGCCCTGATGGAAATGATCTCTGAGGTCCTTTCTAGATCAGAAGTCCTGTGACCCTCAGAGGGAAGGAGGAAGGCCTGAAACCCTGCTCTTTCTGCCTCAGCTGCCTCTCTATTGCAATAGTCTTCACCAACAGTAGAGGAAAGAGTCATTTTCCTCCATAGCTGTGCACCAATGATTGCCCCCAATGAATAAGCCAGCTAAGGACCTTGGGGAGGGATGGATGTCCCTCTCCCTTCCCTGCCTCCCACCTGCGGGCATCAGCACTGCTTCCACAGGGTCTCTCTCTCTCTGCCCCACCCTGTAGCTCCCTTACACGGGTGTCTGCAATGCTCCTCATAGTTCTGCAGCCTTGATGAGGGTTTCACAGGCAACTACACTGAGGAAGTAATAATCCGAGTGTTCGGCGCCGTGCCAGCTGTCGCCAGGTGTTTGCATGCGCAGTCTGTCTCCATGGGGAATGGAGGATTGTTCTCCGCCAAGTGTCACGGTTAAGTCACCAGTGACACAAAGTGCCATGGGAGGAGGGGAAGGAGAGGCCTATGTGCAAACAGGCAGATGGAGAACATAAAGAAAAACCTGCTAAAGCAACCAGTGGAAAGATGTGGAAGCCGGAAAAGCTGATGCAATCTGAGGATCCATCTAGTGCCTGGGGCAAGGGAAATCAAATCCCAGGAATACAGAAATGAAAAAAGAGAACAAAATTTTAGAGAGCTTTTAGGCTGTTCCAATCATAACAGCTAGCATTTCTATGGTCCTTAAAAGTTTGCAAAGCACTTCACAAATAGTATCTCATTTTCTCCTCCCAACAACCCTCTTATCATCCCCATTTTACAGATGAGGAAACTGAGGCAGACGGAGATTAAGTGACTTACCCAGGGACACAGCTTGTATAAGAAGCAGGATCTGCATTCTGCTCTTCTTGACTCCAGCTCCAGTACTCCATCCAACATGGAACAGCTTCCTGTAGGAGGTGGATTCTCTAGAACTATAAATTACAAAGCAGGCACCCTTCTGCATTTGATCAAGAAGTCCCGTTGAAATCACAGGTCATCCTTACCCTCCACAAAACATGCAGTGCCCCATGCTAGACATTAGGAAGAAACACAGCACTTACTTACGTAGAGGGTCGTTCTAGATCTAGACCAATGATATCAAAGTCAAATAGAAACCGTCATTACTAATCTGTACATGAGGATCACTGTGGGTCACATATTGATTTAGTTTTATAATATATTATCGCTGTTTTATTACATTTTAATTTATTTTGTTAAATATGTCCCAATTACATTTTGATCTGGTTCGAGCAGCACTACAGAGGGTCATGGACCAAAACAGCCTGTGTTTGACCTCTCTCACCTGGACAGTCTCCAGCTCTAAACCTATGAGAGCCCAAAATCCCTGGCCTGATGGAGCTTATAGTCCAGGAGGCACTATGGCAGAATAACTCTTAACTTCAAACCTTCAGTGATTCAATCATCCTGTCCATCTGGGTGTTTCCTCCACTGAGGGACATGGCACCAGCCATACCTTCCTGTGGCTGTTTTAATATCTCAAGGGTAATACTGTAGACATCTGGGTGCTCCTCTATTACCCACCTCTCCCTGCTGCATTAAAAGGCTGTGAAAATCACATGGGTGTGTGTGTGCATGTGTGTGTGTTCTAGACCTATGATTACATCAATGTAAGGTGCTCCCATTGAAGACAATCCCTCTCCCAATACAGATGAGCTCCCGCTATGCAATGTATGATCTCAGAGAGTGGCCTCAGGCTCAAAGACATTAAGCAGTTTACCCAGAGTCACAAAGCCTAAGTTGAGATTTGAACCTGGATTATCCTGATTACAAGCCTGGCTGTCCAGGTACTACAACACTGCCTCTCAAACCTTGAACTTTGTCCTCAAGCTTATGCCAGACATCAGGCACTTCATTTTCTAGATGCCTTTTACACTGCCTTTCGCACATCATTCGTGGTATGTTAAAGCCCACTTACACCCACCATGTATCTTCCCATCAACCTTTGGTTCACCTGTAATTGTGATTTCCCGTGAGATGGTGTCCCAGCATCCAGAGTTTCAGAAAATGAAAAGGAAAGTCCAGAGGCTTTGCAGTCTATGTCAGCTCCTCCTGAACTTGCTGGAGGATATGTGGGAAAAAATCAGTGTTCAGTGCAAACTGAAAAGAATCCAAGTGCTTAGGGTTAAAAAATAAAAATATAAAAGATGAGCTTTGGACACAGTGAGGACATTGGCATCATTAACAGAAAGCACTATGCTATTTCCTAAAAGCAATCCAATCTACTCTCAAAGTCTTGGAGAACACCCACATTTAGCAGATGTGTCTTAAATGAAAAATCAGCCAAGGTGACAAGAAGGAGCAATCAGGCAGGCAGGTAGCAGGACCACTATATCATAGATTTAGAGCCAGGATGGATCTTAGAGATCATCAAGTCCAAGCCTCTTATTTTACAGATGGGGAAACTGAAACTGAAGACTTCCCTAACCCCTCTTACTTCCTGTGCTTTACTTCTTTTAATTATCTATTTATCCTGTACATAGCTTGTGTATCTATGTGTAGCTGTTTGCATGTTGTCTCCCCCATTAGATTGCAAGCTCCTTGAGGGAAGGAACTGTCTTTGCCTCTTTTAATATCTCCAGCACTTAGCATAGTGCCTAGCACATAGTAGGCATTTCATAAATGTTTATTGCTTAAGTGACTTGCCCAAGGTCAAACAGCTAAAAAGTGTATTTGAACTCAGGTTTTCCTGACTCTAAGCTCTGTCCAGTTACTTGGGCCCAGCTATCTGTCAACTGGTATTGATTTTCTAAGAAGTATATGTTAATCAGCTAACTCAATGAGCTGCTCTTCCAATTATTTGTTGTAGTGATATATTTTTCTCATCCATTTGGTTTTTCCAGAGTGGATTGTTAGACTGATCTCTTAGAAATGACTATGGATTTCATTGATGAGGCTCTTGTGTTTATGAGCTCAATGTAATCAGGCTGATATCATTTACAAATTAGAATACTTGATGAATTTCACCACTAATTTCACAAATATTTCATAGATTAGTATACATAGTAATGAATAAGTACATAAGAGGCACAAATCACATATTTCATGAAGGTCAAAAAAAAGGAAAAGGTCTTTACCAATGGAGTTGAGGTCAAGGGAAGGGAGGGGTGGGAAATCAGAGAAGGCTTTCTAGGGAAAGTGGCATTTGAATTGGTTTTTAAAGGATGGGTAGGAATTCACCATGAGGAAAAGAGTAGTGAAGGGGGGGCAGCCTAGGCATAGGGATCTGCCTGAATAAAGGCACAGAGGTGGGAAATCATACTGTCCACTGAATCTAGTTGCAATGCAATAGAATCTTGGGAGGAAATTCAGAAGAGAATTTGTTAATAACCTTTGAAATGATTTTCATTTTTGCACATTTGTTGCTCTTCTGAAGAGGACCGGAAGCAGAGGTGTGAAAATACGGCCACCCACCCCACTCCACAAGGCTGTTCTTATCTCTGACTCAGCCCCAGGCAAGAAGACTGAGAAATGTCACCCACACAGCCCTGCTGGTGATATTTCCAATCCCAGGCTGCAAACCCTAAAGGTGTCAAGGAGCATCTTTTCACTTCTCTGGTTGCAATAAGACCCAATTCGTCCTCCCAGGATTCTGTGAGGTGACCAGGCAGGGCTATTTCATACATCCAAGTCCTTTGCAAGTAGTTCTAGCATTTGTACGTGTGGATCTATGTATGTACATCTACACATATATACACACTCATACACATATATACACACACATACATGTATGTATAGATATATTTAATTTTTATATCCACGTCATTTCCCAGTCTATCACTTCCTCCACACAGAAGGCCATGCCTTATAAGAAAAGGGGACAGGGAGGCAAGGCAGTTCAGCAAAACTAACCTACACATCAACTGAATGTGACAAGGTATGCTGCGTTCCACCTCCATAGACCCCCACCTCTTCAAAGAAGGGAGGAGGCACATTCTCATATTTCATTTAGGGGGTCAAGGACATTAGAATTAGAATTCAATTTTGATTTCGTTGTTCTGTTTATACTGTTGGAGCCATTGTGCAGACCATTTCCCTGGTTCTGCTTGCTTCATTCTGGATCATTTCAGTCCTTTCTAGCTCATCTTAAAGTTACTCTTGTCCTCAACCCTGACCAATTCATAAATACCTTAAGGTCTTAAGGAGATTGGGCAGAAGCAGACCATTCCTTCTCATCTCCCCCATCTTCCCTTTAATCTCTGGGAAGGGGAAATGATGGGGGCACCTAGGGGCCGCTAGGTGGCGCAGTAGAGTCAGGAATAGACCTGAAAAATCTTAACTAGCTGTGTGACCCTGGGCAAGTCACTTAATACTGTTTGCCTTGGTTTTCCCATCTGTAAAATGAGCTGGAGGAGCAAATGGCAAACTATTCTAGTATCGTTGCCAAGAAAACTCCAAAAGGGGTCATGAGGAACTAGACATGACTGAACAACAAACAAGGGGGAAATGCAAGAGGTCACACAGTATTATAGAAAAAGCCTTGAACTGGGAACTGGGAGACTTGGGTTCAAATCCTGACTCTATTCCTTAAGTAAGTCACATCATGAGTAAATCAACCTCAGCTTCCTCACCTACAAAATACGGAGAATAAAAATACTCATACTTCCTACTTGAAGGGGCCCTTGGAAGGATTAAATAAGGTCATGCACATGAAACACAGTCATCTCTGCCGCTTCACCTTAGCACGGCGGTGATCCTGGGTTCTCAAAGGCGACGACAACAATCCTATGAGCAATGCACATTTATGTAGCTCTTTAACATCATGAGGTAGGTGTTACTATCCCCATCTTACAAATGAGGAAACTAAGGCTGAGAGAAGTTAAGTGACATGCCAGGAAGTCTTGTGCAATTTGACAGATCTAAGATGTGTCTGAGGTTGGATTTGAACTCAGATCTTTCTGACTCCACAGCCTGCACTCTACTCAGCGGCCATCTCCAGTCATCCTGATCTATATCTTGCCACTAGACCCAGATGGTTCTGGTGGAGAAAGTGAGGCTGGTGACTTTGTACAGCCCTCCCTCACTTAAATCCAATTCACTTGCAAGTCATGGCATCCCTCTGAAATCATGGTCCTCTTGGAGAATGAAAGACACACAACAACCCTATTCACTATGCCACCTAGCTGTTGTCAGTAGCTATGACAGCAGAGGGCAAGCGCTGACTGATCTTACCAGGCTCAAAAGGCTTTGAGTCCATTGTAGGTAATAAAATACATCTGCTTTCCAAGGACCAGCTTGATTAATAAAGGGAAGGGTCACTATCATTGGGCTGGCAGCTTGGCTATAATTTCTTTGGTTTGGGCAATCCACATAATAGAAAAAAAATACAAAAAAGCTCTTAGTCCTGAGCATCCCCCTTCCTGCAGTGATCATGACAGAAGGCTAGGAAAGGGGGCACAAGTGGCTAAGGATCAACACAGTTTTAGACCATTGAATAACATTGACTTACCTATTGATACTCTAAATGTGAGATTTCTGTCCAATGACCATCTTAATATCCTAGTGGCCATCCTAAAAAAGGAATTGAGTTGTGTCTCCAAAGAAAGCTAAACAAAGCAGTTAGCAGAGTTGGTTTCATCTTATGTGCAAAAGGCAACACAAAATATTGTTTCATGGGAAATCTTGTGTCATCTTTTATTTATAAAAAAGACCACCATGAAAATAGTTGTGGTCCATACTGGTACATGGTACATCTGTTGCAGAGAATGAAGAGGTAGAGAAATTTTACAATGAATTTTATAATACTTTCTAAATTAAATCACCACATTTTTGATGAGGTTGGTGCAGTGAATAGAGTATGAGACCTAGAGTCAGGAAGACTCATCTTCCTGAGTTCAAATCTGACCTCAGACACTTACTAACTGGATGACCCTGACAAAGTCATTTAACCCTGTTTGCCTCCATTTCCTCATCTGTAAAATGAGCTGAAAAGGGAAATAGCAAATCATTCCAGTATCTTTAGCAAGAAAGCCTCAAATGAGGTCATAAAGACTCAGAAATGACTGAACAACAACAAATTCTTGGATACTCAATAACTTCAATGTAAAGAGGGCCAAAAATACATTGGAAAAATATGGTTGAAGAGTAAGGAATGAAAAAGGCTACAGACTCATACCAATGTATCAAAAATACCCACTTCAAAGAAAGGACAAAAGGCACTGGATGCAACAACAAGCACTGAATAATAGCGGAAAAGAAAAAGAAAAGAAATTGCTTATATTTTAATAGACAGGAAATGACTAATGTGGGACTCATTCCTGAATCAGCTGTGGGTGTACAGTCAGACCATCAATTGTTTAGAGCAAAGATCAAAATTAATATGAAGCTAGAAGAAATTATAAAAAGGAGAAAAAGATATGGCATAAAATTAAAATATTTCCATCCTAACTTATTTCAGTGACTTATTTATGCCATTAAAAAATGAGAAATGGATGGAAGAAAGGAAATCAACAACAATCATGACAATTTCATACAGAAGTAATTGATACAAATCAATTACTATAACAAGGAGACCAAAGGAATCTTAAAAACTATATTTGTCAGCAAACACTTGACCTACTTGCCAAATAGAGAAATATGACAGTCAAGGGCAACATGTGATGATGTGGGAATGACGGGCTAGAAATCAGAGAAGGCTTTAAAATACAAATTCATTTAAAAAATCTTACAGTGAAATATGGTGGAAGATTATGGGCATCATTGTCTCATAAAACGGCAAGAATCTGTCAAAGAAAAAATCAGTTTAAAAAAAGCTTGGTGATTGACTCAATTAAGGAAAGTCATCCCTGGGGCATTTACAGAGGACACCAGAAGAAGAGCAACAAACAAATGAAAGACGAAACAATCTACAATGATTTTACAACAAATTTGCAATCACCAGCAAGGATAGTAAAGTCACCACACTTGGATTCTAATACCACAGACCTAGACATGCTTATGGGGAAGTGGAAGTATTACAGAATGTTGTAGGGTTTTTTACACATAAGGAAAAACAGCTAAACTAAATCAAGTATCATTGAGGAGATCCCTGTTGGAAGTGCCACAATTTTTAAAGTGTTGAGGGATCAATTCCCAAGGTATCTGAAAGGAAATTAGATACCAACAACATGAAAAAGTCTTATTTTTTTTGAAAGCAACTTATAAAATATCAGAACCATAAGTCCAAATGCTTACTTTCTCATCTATATAAAATTCTTCAGAGAATACTCTACACGTGCATTAAGGACACCCTTGAAGAGAGTTTTTAGAAGGAAGCAGTCATTTTCTTAATTGAGATCCTGTAGTAAAATAAATGAACAGATCTGTGAATGAGTGAACGAATGAAAAAGGATTTTTAAGTGCTTACTAAGTACTAGATCCTGTACTTGGGATATAAATACAAAAGGCAAAACACTTATCATTATTATTTTAATATTTTTAAAGGAATCCTGCCCTCAAGGAGCTTGGATTCTAACATGTGATAAGACGTGTAGAAGAGTGATAGCCAGGGAGAGGTGACTCCATCAGAGAAGTCACGGGGCAGATGAATGGAGTTGTAGGATGATTGATTGACATGTCTGTTGATTGATGCTATTTGAAGACAGGCACTATGACTTATTTCTCTTTGTAAATGCTCTAGCATCAAGCAGAGGATCCTGCACATAGCAGATGTCTATTTAATGTTTGCTCAAGAAATGATTGAAACATTTTTATCACTTAAGATAATAATGATAATTATTATAGCATAGTGATAATAATCAAAAAGCATTTTTTAAAATTTAATTTTTTTAAATCAGGCACTGTACTAGGCACTGGGCATACAAAGACAGAAGTGAAACAGTCTTTATTCTCAGGGAACTTACAGTTTGGCCAAAGAAGATGGCATTTACATATATATGTATATAAAAAAGAAATATAAGTTGATTTTAGGGGGAAGGTACTAACAGCTACAGAATCAGGAAATACCTCATAGGGAAGTTAACACTTTAGCTGAGCCTTGAAGGACACCAGGAACTCGGAAAGACAGAGGTAAAGTGAGAGTGGAAGACAGTTAATGCAAAGGCATGGAGGTGAGAAATGGAGTACTACTTATAAGAAATAGTAAAAAGGACAGTTTGGCTGGGCCACACTGGGCCTGCATAGGGGAATAATTTGTAATAAGGTTGGAAAGGCAGGTTGAAACATTGTCCATCCTTTGTTCTCAAATAGAACCAATGATGTCAAGAGGCTGATGTCTTGACTTGCAAGTGAATTGGATTTAAGTGTGGCAGGGCCATGCAGTCATCAGCTTCACTCTCTTCTCCAGAGTCATTGTGTTCCAGTGGCAGAACATAAGTCAAGACGACTGGCAATGGTCAGATTGGAGTCAAGTTATAGATGAAAGAGCACCGCACTGATGATGGAAGACCTGGGTTCTTGGCTCCACCACTGACAATTCATATCCCCTCTTTGATCCTTAGTCTCTTCTTCTATAAAATCAACTGACCAGACCAAATAAGACCCTGCCAGCTCTCACATTTGATATATCTATGATTCAGTGTCCTAGTGACATTGGGGTCGGGGGGAGGAGGAAAAGGCACCATTCTGTCATTCCTCAATGAATACATGAATGAATGAGGCTATCACTTGTTCTCCCCTACAACTAACCAACAAACAGTGATTAAAAGTCTAGCATAGGGCTAGTCACACAGAAGGGGGAAATCAGGTGATAAATAAATGATGAAATAGGTTCTATTCTTGCTTTTGAGTAAAGGAGAGAGAGAGACAGAGACAGAGATATGGAAAGAGAGAGATGGAGAGAGAAAGAGAAAGAGAGAGGGGGAGGGAGAGAGAGAAAGACTGAGAGAGAGTTTGAAGAAACAGAGATAACAGAGATAGGGATGGAGGGAGAGAGATGGAGAGATGGAGAAAGAGAGAGAGAAAGAAGAAGAGCGAGATTGTGTGTGTGTGTGTGTGTTTGGAGAGCAAAGACAGAGAGACAGAGATATGGAGGGAGGGAGGGAGAGAGAGAGAGAGAGAGAGAGAGAGAGAGAGAGAGAGAGAGAGAGAGAAAGGGGGAGGGGAAACAGAGATAATGTTTGGAGAGAGACTGTTGCAACAATTCGGTTAGCAACTGCTGTGGGGGATGAAAGACCAACACAAGCCCAACAACAAGAGCTTCCAGCACAGATTCTTTTGATCTGCTTTACTCAGGACAGCAACATTAAGGGGTTAACAATCTTATTTCAATCCAACATACCAATATCATTCACTCAGTTCAGGGGAAAAAGCCAGCACCCTGAACTTCAGAGCAAATACAAATTACAAACATACATTATAAACAGACCAAATACAATTTACAGTTACCAAGAAACCATCAACATCTGGGTGAGCCAGGGGGCTCTTACAGTGGCTGCCCAGAGTCCCATGCCAACAAACACTCCTCCTACCAGTGAGAGCCCCAAGCAAATATCTCTGTTCTCTCTTTTTATACACTCTTTAGCCATCATCAAACATCATCTGAGCGACCAGAACTCAGGCTCCTACTATTGGGTCTGGTCTTAGCAACTCCCCTTAGGACCCTGAGGGATTCATGCCCACATAGATCTAGCACCTAGTAGATAGGGGTTTGGGCCTGAGGCTTTGCACCTAGAAAGCCTCAATCAAAGACACTTAATTAATTTATCATTCTAAAACAGTAAAAAAAGTCCCAACTTAATTGATATTACAGAGACAGAGAAGGAAAATGTTTGGAGAGACAGAGACAAAGACCGAGAGACAGAGAGATATGGGGTGGGGGAGAGAGAGAGACGAAGAGAGAGACAGAGAAACAGAGAGAGACAGAGGGGGAGAGACAGAGAGACAAAGGGGGAGACAGGGGGAGACAGAGAGACACAGAGAGAGACACAAAGAGAGAGGGGAGAGACAGAGGGAGACAGAGACAGAAGCAGAGAGAGAGACAGAGACAGAGAGAGACAGAGAGAGGGGGCAGACAGAGACAGAGAGAAGGGGCCTCAGAAGCTATTGAATGTAATCCCTTCATATTACAGCTGAAGAAACTGAATTTCCCAGGATCACACAACTAATAGGTGTTTGAGGCAGGATTTGAACCCATCTTCCTAACTCCAAGTCCAGAACTCTACCCATCCAGCTGTCTCCTATTGCATAATAGAATCTAGAAAGCCCAGCTAGCAGGGAAGAAGCACGGGTAAGGCATCTCTTTGTGCAGAAGAGGCTGGGGGCCTGGGACCGGGTGAACAGAACAAGCATTTGAGGACAAGAGAAGGTGTCTAGGTACAGAACATCAGAACGGGCTATTGAGAGTCAGATTCAGGTAGGGAAGCTGCAGTCTGAGTGTGTATAGATTGCAATCATCAGGGCCAGCAGTGAGTCAGAGGTCCTACAGCCAGGCAAGGAGAACAGAAAGGATAGAAAGGAATTGGTAGCCCCCAGATTGTTTAGACCTGGCCTCCCCTGAAGAAGAGAGATATGAGCAATAAGACATCTTTTCTGAGGGAAATAATAAAATTCACAAGTGAAAAAAATCACGTTTGTACAAGGCTCGTGCGACCTTATGACATCCCCGTGAGGTAGGTAGTGCAAGTACTACAATTTCCATCTCACAGATGTGGAAACTGAAACCCGGAGACCAGATGCGACTTGTCCAAAGTCACACAGCTAATAAGTGTTAGAGCACAGAATAGAGCCTGGGTCTTCTGATTTTGAGTCATAAAGGGTAGCCACAGAAAATAAAGCCAAGAAAAGGAAACGAAAAAGAAAAAAGAAAGATGCTAACTTTGTTATTTTTGTGTGAAACATCAACAGATGTGCAATTCTTACTGTCAAAAAAAAAATCAGCCAAAGAAACATGTGTTAGGCCCTGATCCATCTAAATCAATAATACACTTAAAAGATCTGCAGTCTTGTGTTTACATCCTCACAGTCTTGAAACACATACAGAATGTGCCATTGACGCTGATTTCTCCATTCTCAAGTTCCATTCTCGTTCTTAAAAGGGATCAAAGATCCATTCTCGTCCTGGAGAAAGAGAACGCAGATTGGCAGATTTCATTCCCAACTCAAGACCAATTGAGTGAAAAATTGGGGGGTAACATATTTTTCACACCAGCGAGGTCTCCTATTTAAGCCAGCAAACATCTGTGCACTTCAAATACCTTGCGTGAAGGTCTGAGGATGCCAATTTCCAAGATTTGCATGAGTTCACTGACTCTACCTCCCTTTCGAAAACTCAATAAGAAATGAAGAAATAGCTCATTAGTTTGAAGAAAAAGAGCCGTGGATGATTCATTTCCCAAGATTGTTAGGATGGATTTTGCATACAGGGTTTATGAGGCATTGATGGGGTAACAGCAATGAGTTGGAACAGAATCAAACACCAGAATGGAAGGATGGAGTCTGGATAGGTCCATGGTCTAAAGGGCCTGAGCACCCATCAGGGACAGCCAAGACCAGAGGGCAAATCCATTAAATTACTCAGGGGTTTTTATTCTGCCCTAAAAGCTACTAAATGGTACTTGTGTGCCTGAGAGTGAGAAGGACCAGTAACATGCAGAACTCTCAAATACTCCACGAGAGAGAATATAGTCTCAGATCAATCACTTTTATCAAACATATCTGATTTATTGGGTCATCACAGATTTCCTTTTCCAGTGAAACGACCTCTTCCTTCAGGACAAGTATCAGAACATGGCACCCCTGGGAGGGGAGACAGAAACAGACCACAGATTGCCCCCCTGTATCCCCAGCTGCCTAGCCAGCATGTCAGCACATCAGCAGGGCGCAGATATTTAGCCATGGATGGGCTGATAGCCAGGGCTGCCCACATTGTACAGCTCCAGCTTCCCCTGTGCCCTCCCCACACAAAAGCTTACTTGGGGCAGTTGCTCTCATCAGGAAGAAATTTATGCCACCCAAAGGCTCTAAGGTTGGAGCCAGTCTTACATCCACTAACAGTAGTCAACCAATAGCCATCCGCCCTGGGCATCCTGTCATCTGCCCTGTCACTACCTCCATCTCCCCTCCTGGAATACCTCCCTCCTAAGTGAAATCCAAAGCCACACCTCCCTCCCCTCCTTCAGGAAGTATATCCACTCAGTTTTGGAACTCCTGCCAGGGCAGGAGTAAAAGAATGCAAACTCATCTAGCCAACTGTATTTAGATGGCCCAGCCCATGCGTCACCTCCCTCCCATACAACCTCCTGTCCCTGGTATCTAGCCACCTGCTCTTCCATCAGTGCCATTCCCACTACCCTCCACCCTTTCCACCTCTTGCTCTGGAAACCGTAAGCAAACCAAGCCCTACTTTTGGAAAGGACGTGACAATCACCACTTACGGCTGCACAATCATTCCAGTGATTCCCCAGACTAAAACTCCCTTCCTGGGCCACTGCTCTGATATGTGCGAGGTCTCCCCAATTAGAATGTAAACTCCTTGAGGGCAAGGACTGTCTCACTGATATACAGTAGGTATTTAATAAATGCTTTTTTTTTTTCATTTATTCATTCATTCCTTAAATAGCCCCAGCTAACCAGGGCTTCTCTCCAATGTCAAGAAGATGGTGCAATTATTAGTAACTCAGCTCACCAGCTCCTGGAAGTATCCCTCCCAGCTCCTCCAGTTGCAAAATCAAAAGTGATGAGGGGAGGGCAGCTAGGTGGCGCAGTGAGTAGAGCACCGGCCCTGGAGTCAGGAGGACCTGAGTTCAAATCCGACCTCAGACACTTGACACACTTCCTAGCTGTGTGACCTTGGGCAAGTCACTTAACTCCAATTGCCCTACCTTCCCTCCTGCAAAAAAAAGTGATGGGGGTCATCTCCAGTCATCCTGATCTATGTCTTGCCACTGGACCCAGATGGCACTTAACCTTCCTGATGTTATCGGTCCAAAGTGACATTGTGTCAGATGGTGACCAGGAACACAAAGAGCTAGAATCACAGAATTACAGACCAGGTGAGCTGGAAGGAACCTCACAATTACTTATCCACAACTCAGTCAACAAACATTTAAGGCTTCATCATGTGCCAGGCACTGTTAAGTGCCTGGGATACAAAGAGGGGCAAAAAAGAAAAACTGGAGGTAATCTCAGAAGAAGGCATTACTAACAGTAAAAAAGGACAGGGAAAGGCTTCCTGTAGAAGGTGAGATTTTAGCTGACAGCCAGGTAACAGAGACAAGGAGGGAGAACGTTCCGGGTGTGGGGGACAGCAGGTGAAAAATGTACTCAGAAAAAAAGTTTTTGTTTGTTAAATAACCATGAGCAGATCTCTAGATCAGCCATAGGGGAGACGCAAATGTTAACTAACACTTGTGGCCGTGCCTTGTCTCTCCTATAGAAAGTGAGCATGTGGAGGGCACGGGCTGAGGTTTGTTCATCACCACGTGTCCCTCGTTGCCGGGCATAGTAAGAACTTAACATTGCTGACTATCTCAGGGAGGGGAGAGGCAAGGGAGGGAGAGAAAAAATTTGGAACTCAAAATTTGTTAAAAATGAATGTTTAAAATTGTCTTTACATGTAACTGGGGAAAAATGAAATATTATTTTTTAAAAACTTAGTGTTTGTTGAAAGAATGAATTCCTCAGCAGCTGTTGCATGTCTGGGCCAGAGCAGCTCCAAGGAGAGAAAGTTTGTAGCCGGTAATGCTCCCTGCATTGTCCAGAGTCAGTCAGTCAGTCAACAAACATTTATTAAGCATCTACTATGTGCTAAGTGTTGTAGATACAAAGAAAGTCAAAAATAAGGTCCCTGCCACCAATGACCTACCAGTCTCAAGGGAGAGGCAAGCACTGAAAGGATAAAGCTCTAATGGTGAAATGTCAAGCTTCAGCCAGTGACCTCACGATGCAGCCACAGCAGAGAATCAAGCAAGCTCCAAGGGTCTTCTCCATCCCCTAAGACCAGATCCAGGTGCCTACTTTTTCAATGCTGGACCTCCTCACAAACATGGAACAGATGCATTAAAGTCACTGGATGATCTTAGGCAAATCGGCTTCCCTTGCAAGACCTCTCTTCTGGATACAGTGTCAGCACCTGGATGGTAGACAGCAGCAGGTCATTGGTGTATGGCAAAGAGTGAGGATAAGGAAAACTGAGGCCAGACCATTGGGGCCAGGCTTGGGAGTAAATTGGACACAAGGCAGGGCTAGAGGGTTAGTGGCAAAGTCACAGCTGGAAGCCTAGAACCAGGCAAAGGGGCACAGACCAAGATGGGAGTGGGGAAGGATGAATGTGTCCAGGTGACAAAAGTCAGAGCAAGGCAGTAAGTTAGAAACCTTAGATGAGGCACAGTCAGATCATCCACAGAGTGTGAGGATCAGAGCCAACAGTGAAACAGAAACCAGGGACATTCCGTATTTCCCTATGTATAAGACGCATCTTAATTTTGAGGTTCGAAATTTGAAAAAAAGTGTATTACATAAAGTTATTGAACTCAAGTTTTATTCATCTGCTCATAGCTTTCAGGCATGTTTTGGGCAAGTCTGGTGCATGTATGCATGCTTAGTCCATTCCATTTCATGAACCTGAAGTACCAATTGTGTCCTCCTTTGAAATCGGTAACTTCTTTTTCATCAGCAATTCTTCTCGCCTCATGCTGAACCATCTTTGTGTACACAGGAATTCCAATTGCCCTTTGCTCTTCAATCCATATCTTCAATTCCCTCTCTAAATCAGGCCATTTTGCTGACTTGCCTCTCATGGCCTTCTTCTGCCATAGCGTTTTCAGTAGGGTTTCTTCTTCCCATAGCCAGTCTTGGATTGTTTTCTTAGTTGGAGGAGGACCAAACTTATGTTCAGCAGCACAATTTCCATTCACTTTTGCAAACTGGATCACTTTTAACTTGAATTCAGCACTGTACAAAAATCTTTTCTGAGCCATTTCTGGGCAGAACATGGCAAAACGTAACCTAATATACCGGTAACAATGAGAAACAATGAGCGCAAAGACAACAAGCGCGAAAAAGCAGGAAACGCAAGTAAAAAAATCTACAACCCCTGTATAAGACGCACCCAGTTTTTAGACCCCAAATTTTTCCCAAAAAAGTGCATCTTATACATGGAGAAATACAGTAGATAATAAGACTAATAATCTCACATTTTAGGGGGGAAACCTACACATACAAAAATATTTATAGCAGCTCTTTTTGTAGTGGCAAATAAATGGAAATTGAGGCGATGCTCATCAATTGGGGAACATCTGCAAAAGTTGTGGCATATGATTGTGATGGTATATCATGAGGGGGATAGTTTCAGGGGAAAAAAAACTTGGCAAGACCTATATGAACTGATGCAAAGTGAAATGAGAAGAACCAGGACATCATCGTGCACAGCACCAACAATGTCGTAATGATGATCACTAGTGAAAGACTTGGTTGCTCTGATTAATACAATGATCCAAAATAATTCCAAAGACTCATGATGAAAAAAATGCTATCCACCTCCAGGGAGAGAACTGATGAACTTTGAGTGCAAATTGAAGTATAATTTTCTCACTTCTTCATTTTTCTTGCCTTTTTTTAATATGGCCAATACAGAAGTGTGTTTTACACGATTTCATATGTATAATTTATATCATCTTGCTTGCCTTCTCAGTGGGTAGGGAAAGGGTGGGATGGAGGCTGAGAATTTCAGACTCAAAATGTAGAAAGAAAAGAATGTTAAAAATAAATAGATAATACAGTTTTTAAAAAATTTATTGCCTTTGCAGAGAATTATGAAGATATGACACTGCTTTCTGGGACTCGTGGAAAGCATTTAATAAATGTTTATTGAATGACCAAAAAAAATCTCAAATTTCTCTAGGACTTTAGGTTTACAAAGTGCTTCCCCCCTCTCCCTCCCCCCACCCTACTAGCCCTGTGATGTAGACAGTCCAAATGTCACTCCCATTTTACAAATTAGAACATTGACCCTGAGATAAAATGATTTCTTCAGAGTCAGAGAAAGCCAGGAGTCAAACCCAGATCTCCTGACTGCAAGCATCCCAGCTATTTCTGACACACTGGATTGACTTTTGGCAGGAAGTCACCGAGGACAAAACAAGGGTAGGGAGAGAAAAGGAGATCAGAGGACAGCAAACAGAGCAGGATCAGTGGTGGGAGATTCAATCCTCTGTTACCAGGAAGGGGGAAGGGAAGGGAATACTCATTTATATAGTTCCTGTAACTGTGTGCCAGGCACTGTGCTAAGGTGCTTTGATTCCTGAGGCAGCTGCTGCCTCAGCCAAGAACATTTACAAGATTTCAGTGGGACTCCTGGTGGCACGGAGAGGTAGGGCTGGACAGGTCATGGGGAATGCCTATGCAGAGACAATTCCAGTACCTTCTGGCCCTCAGATCCTGAGGGGCAGAGCTTGGGACTTACGGGGCTGATGGGTAGGGAAGTTTTAAGGATGGTTCTGTGTGGACCCCACCCCAGGCTGGAAACCAGGAGTCCCTGGAAAGAGCTCACAGCCCATCTGCTGGTCCTGTTTAGAAAATGACACAAGAGTGGGTAGGCAGGCTGAGAAGGTTCCAACTTCTTTGAAAATGTTGGTTTAGATGCTTCTGAAAAGGGCGAGATGTGGGCCATGTGGTGGAGAGAGCCAGCCCAGCTTCTGTCTCTCCACAGCCCCCCATCTCTCCCACACAAGAGGAGGGGATGGAAGTTCTTCCTAGAGCCAGCCACAGGTTTCTGTCTCCTCAATGTAGTAACCAAGGGGGTCCCCCCAGATCTGGAGGCCAAAGAAGACTTCTTCGTTACCTTCAAGGCTGTTTAGAGTTAATGAGAGCAATGGCACAGATGCAGTCTTGCATAAGTTAATTTTGCTCTGTACCTCAACTCAACGCTGACCCCAGCCACAGGTGATCCTAGAAAAAGTGCTGACTCAGATTCACAGCCAGCATCACAAATTTAGAGCTGGAATATGCCAACCACCTCATTTTACAGGTGAGGAAACCGAGACCCAGAAAAGTTAAGTGACTTGCCTAAGAGGACTCAGGGAATAACAGAGAAGATTTGAACCCATGTCCTCTGACTCCAAAGCTAGTTCTCTTTCAACTGAACTACTCTACCTGTCTCCAGAGTTTGAATTCCGATTCTGCCACTAACTAGCTGTGTGACCTTGGGCATGGCCCTTTCCCTCTCAAGAATTCAATTTCTTCTATAAATAAGGGCTTGAGCTAAGTGAGCTCTAACTCTACTCCAGCTCACAAATTGATGTTCCAAGGTCCTTTCCAGCTCTAACATTCTGTGTTTTAAGTTCCCTTCCAGCTCTGACATCCTGTGTGCTCAAGTCTGTACTAGGTCTAATATTTTATGTTCTCAGGCCCTCCCAGCTCTGACATTCTATGTTCTAAGTTCCCTTCCAGCTCTGACATACTGTGTGCTTAAGTCTATACTAGGTCTAATAGTTTATGTTCTCAGGCCCTCCCAGCTCTGACATTCTATGTTCTAACGTCCCTTTCCAGGTCTGACATTCCACGCCTGTACTAGGTCTAACATTCTATGTTCTCAGGCCCTCCCATCTCTGACATTCTATGTTCTAACATCCCTTTCCAGGTCTGACATTCCACGTCTGTACTAGGTCTAACATTCTATGTTCTCAGGCCCTCCCATCTCTGACATTCTATGTTCTAACGTCCCTTTCCAGCTCTGACATTCTATGTCTGTACCAGGTCTAATATTTTATGTTCTCAGGCCCATTCCAGCTCTGACATTCTATATTCCAAGTTCCCTTTCCAGCTCTGACATTCCATGTTCTAAGGTCTGTGCTAGGCCTAATATTCTGTGTTCTTAGGCCCCTTCTAGCTTTGACATCCTGGTTTTGACATTCTATGTACTAAGGTTCTTTCCAGTTTTATGCACTAAGTAAGGTCTGTTCTAGCTCTGGCATCCCATGGTTCTTTGACCTAAGATTCCTCCAGCTCTGACATCCATAGTCTATGTTCTAAGGCCCTTTCTGATTCTAATATTCGATGTTCTAAAGTTCCGTCTGTCTCTGACATTCCACATTCTAAAATCCTTTCCAGGTGAGATAGCTTATTCCATTCTGGGAAGCCCAATTCACACAATAATTTGCCTTCTTCCATAGGAGAAACTTCTCTGTCCACGCACAAGACCACAGACCAACACCGCCATCTGCTGGCACCTACTATAGGCTGCTTTTGTCTTATCTCAGCACAGGCAAAGGGGCCAGCCATGGGCTTACCATTCATTAATTAAGAATAATGGTGACATAAGGAATTATACATTTAAGAATTACAAAAATGGGCATATCCTTTGATCCAGTGGTCTCATTACTGGGATTATATAACCTAAAGAGGTTGCTGAGAGGGGGGAAAAACCTACTGGTACAAAAATATTCCTAACATCTCCATTTGTAATAAGAAAAAATTAGAAACAAACTGTCTCCAGTGATTGGAGAATGGCTAAACAAACAAAAGTATGCAAATATTATGGGATATTATTGCACCATAAGAAAATGTTAATATGAAGAATTCAAAGGAAAGACTTGTTTGAAATGATTCAGAATGAAGAAAATAGAAGCAAAAGAACAATATGTTATAACCACACACCAACAAATCTGTAGTATAGAGCCAGTAAAGAAGAACAAAGGGAATCAAGATGACAAGAATAATTTGGATGCTGTTGCATTAAAGTCAGGGTTTACACCACTACAGAGGCAGGGTGAGTCCCCTGCAGTCATTTGCAATTTCTGATTTGTTTACATACTCATTTTTTTTCTTATTTCCTTTTCTTCCTCTATTTTAGCCTGAGGTCCAGTGTTCCAAGCTCTGTGTTTACAGGGTCTGGGTACGGTCTTAGGGGACTATCCTCAAACCATAGCTAGCGCTTCCGTTCATTTGGCCTCCCCTCCACCCAAAATATTTTCTGCAATTGCTTGTGTCTAGGTCTTCACAGATGTGGTCAAAAGGACCCCAGATTCTGTGCAAGTACCCAGCTCACAGCCTCAGAGTCAGAACAGCTTTTATTACATCCTCCAGAAAATACCAAACAATACAAAGGACTCTCAGTAGCCCGTAAACAAATCCTGACATCCTAGTGAATCCAACCTTCATCCCAGAGATTTCCTCAGGCCTTCTAGCCTCATATAGCCTCATAGCTCTGCCCTAAGGAGATCATTCCCATCAGAAGGACAATTGGGGTTCCTAGAATGGCATCCCTTCCCCCTCCGACATTCTGGTGAGTCCTATCTTCATCCCAGTGACCTTTACAGGCTTCCAGTACAGGCAGCTAGGTAGTACAGTGAATAGAGAGCTCGGCCTAGAGTCAGGAAGACCTGAGTCAGAATCACCTTCAGACACTTACCTGTGTGACCTTGGGCAAAACATTTAACTTCTGTCTGCCTCAGTTTCCTCGATTGTAAAATGGGGATAATATTAGCTCCTACCTCCCATGGCTGTTACAAAGATCAAATGAGATATTTGTAAAGTCCTTAGTGCAATGCCTGGTGGTATATAAATGCTACCAATTACTGCCGCAGAGGCTTGTCAAGGAGATCAGATAAGTAGATGGATGGGAGAATGTATGAGCTTTGTAAATGATAAAGTGCACTGGATGAGCACACTAGATGACATTATTAGCATAGGTCATTGGATTTAGAACTGGATGGGACCATAGAGACCATCTAGTCTAACTCCCCCATTTTAAAGATGAGAAAACTGAGGCTCAAAGAAATTAACTGAATTGCCCAAGATCACATAGATACTAAGGAGCTTGCTAGGATAGAAACTCAGGTCCTCTGACTCCAGAGCTCCCAACACTGCCTCTGCAAACATTGTGCCTTTGGCCCAAGTCAAGGTGCCCCTAAAACAAGAAATATCCTGTCGTTATTATAAATAATAATTTTAAAAACTCACATTTTTATAGTGCTTTATGGTTTGCAAAGCACTTTTGATATAGAATTTCATTTGATCTTCACAACCACCTTGTGAGATAGGTAAAACTGAGGCAGAGAGAAGTTAAATGTCTTTGCCCAGGTGCATTCAGCTGGTAACTGACTTTCAACAATCCCCCGTGCCAACAGGACTTTTTAAAAAAGGGTAAACTCCTGGTCCCTGTGAAGGAAAACTAGCAGAAAACTTCAGCAACCCCCCAGTACATTCTGGGTCCCAGATTGGACTCCTCCACGCGCCAGCTGACACCAGCTATATAAAAACCTGGTGATGCCCATCTCCAGCCCATGGCACCTGCAAAGACCGGCAGCCTGCCTGACAAGGAAAACATTCCTTTTATAACTTCCTGGAGCATCTTCTGCACCGTTCTAAAGGTTCTGAAGGGAAGGTAGACGGAGGCAGGGTTCCACTCCCCAGGTGCCGAGGGAATAGAAATAACAAGAAGAATTTCTAGCAGCTCCATAGTACCTCTTATGAGCCAGGCACTGTACTAAACGCTTTACAAACATTATCTCATTCGATCCTCCTGACAACCCTGGGAGCTAGGTGTTACTATTATCCCCATCTTACAGTGGAGGAAGCTGAAGCAAACAGCAGTTAAGTGACTTCTCCAGGGTCACGGAGCTAGTGTCTGAGGCCACATTTGAACTCAGGTCTTCCTAACTCCAGGACCAGTACTCTATTCACAAATAGAGGGCTTGGAGGGACAAGAAGGTAGGGTGGGAGAGGGGGCTACAGCATGGGACAGTAAGTCCTTGCCTCCGGCCCTTTCATTTCCCATATGATTTCCTCCAGAGGCTCTAGCAAATCTCGCCCATCAACCTAGTCCTTCTGCTACCTGGTACAATAAAACTGGAAGGAAGGAGACCTGGGGTCTAGTCCTTGTTCTGCCATAGGCGGTGTTATCTCTGAGTCTGTTTCCTCCTGTGTCAAATGAAAGAATTAAAAACCTGCAGGTGACCGGTCTCTTCACCTCCATTCAGGGCCATCCTTGTGCTTGCCTTGGGAGGCAAGAAAGAAGCAAGATTTCTCCATCACCGCTTCTCCTCACCCCCATTTCATTCCCCGGTCAGGCCCAGCAGCTTTAGCTGGGCCCACACCTAGATCCGGTTGTGCTCTGAAAGGGAGGTGTCAGACTCAAATAGAAATGGGGGCCAATGGCCCATACATAAGGATCACAGGGGGCTGCATACTGACTTAGTTTTATAATGTAGGATTATCTAGGTTTTATTGCATTTTTTATTCATCTTGCTAAATGTTCCCAAATACATTTTCATCGGACTATGTCATATTCAAGAGTGTTATGGGTCACTGCAGGTGGCTCAAAAAGATTCAGCCCCAGGGAAGGCAGATTTCAACTAAATACAAGGAAGAACTTCAGACTACTTGAAGAAATAGTGAGCTCCCTATCATCAGAAGTAATTCAGCAGAGGCTAGTGGACACCTGTTAGAGGGTATTGAAGTGGCAAGGGCCTCTAAGGTCCCTTACCAGCTTGAAGAGCCTACACTTCCAAGATATTTTGTTCACTATGTTTCCTCTAGAAAACAACTGTCCACAAGAGAGTTCACACATCAGTAAATTATTAATAGCAATAAGGGATGCAGCTTTCTTTCCTGAGGGAAGGGGCTCGTGAGAGCAGATGGTTCTTGGCATCCCAGGTAACAAAATGCAGGCTGCAAGGCAAACATTCATTTGATTTCTTTTTCAATGATGTGCCAACTTTCCTGGGCAGCAGGGTCTGGGTCTGAAATTCCATCCACTTATTTTACATGTCTTTAAAAACATAATCCTGTAGGATTAAAAGTGAAACGGAACAACAGCATGAGGTAGAAAGCTGAGGTGGCCTATGTTCTAGTTCTAAATAGCCAGACAGCTTCAAGAAAATTGCTTTCCACTCTTTTTGTAGTGGCAAAGAATTGGAAATTGTGGGATTGTCCATCAACTGGGGAATGGCTGAACAAGTTGTGGTATATGATTGTAACAGAATACTATTGTGCTATAAGAAAAGATGAGCAGGATGCTCTCAGGAAAACCTGGGAAGACTTACATGAACTGATGCAAAGTGAAATGAGCAGAACCAGGAGAACATTGTACACAGTAGCAGCAGTATTGTATGATAATCAACTGTGAATGACTTAGCTATTCTTAGCAATACAATAATCCAAGACAATTCCAAAGGACTCATGATGAAAAAGGCTATTCACCCCTAGAGAAAAAACTCATGGAGTCTGAATGCAGATTGAAGCACACTATTTTTTTCTTGGTGTTGGGTTTTGGGGGTTTTTTTGGTCTGTGTTTTCTTTTACAACATGACTACTATGGAAATATGTTTTGCATGATTGTACATGTCTAACCTATATCAAATTGCTTACCATCTCAGGGTCAAGGGAAGGAAAAGAGGGAGAGAATTCTGAGCTCAAAATTTTTTTTAAAAAATGTTTGAAAAAATTATTTTTTCATGTAACTTGGAAAAAATAAAATGTTCAAAAAATTGGTTTTTTTTCTTTCTGGACTCAATCAATAAACACCCATTTCTGTTAGGGTACCACCATGCATCTAGTCTCCCATGTTCACAACTCTGACATTATCCTGAGCTCCTCATTCGACCTCATCCCACATGTAAGCAATCTATTGCCACGTCTTGTCATTTCTACCTTCACATCATCTCTCATTTTGGTCCCTTTACCTCCATTCACAGCAGCCACCACGGTAATTCAGACATTCCTCACTATTCTCGTGGCCTCTTTATTGGTCTCCCTGCCTCAAATCTCTCTGCACTCCAATCCATCTCCACAGAGCTGCCAGAGTGTTCTCTTTAGGCATAGATCTGACTGTATCACTCCCCTACTTAATAAACTCTAGGGGTTCTCTATGGAATCTAGGATAAAAGATAAATTCTTTTGTTTGGCTTTGAAGACCATTCACAACCTGACTCTCACTTACAATCCAGTCTTCTTCTCCATTTTTCCTGATCATCCATGCTACAGTCCAGTCACACTGGCCTTCTTGCCGTTCCTCACAAACCACCCTCCATCTCCCATTTCCATGCCTCATGCCTCAGAGAAGCCCTAGTTTCCTTACAAACTCAGTTCAAGCACCACATTCCCCACAAAGCCTTCCATGGTCTCCCAAACTGCTCTCATCCTCCCTCCCCAAATCACCCTTATACAGGCTTTATATTTATTCTGCGTCTACCCACATATGTACGTGTTATCTCTTCCACAGAATACGAGCCCCTGAAGGGCATAGACTATTTCATTTTTTCATTTGTACTCCTAGGGTCTGGCAAATGGCAAATGTTTAATTATTTCTTTATGATTAATCACTTGCTTGCTTCTAGTTCAACCACTGCCAGCCAATGAGAAGAGATTTCTTTCTAATACTTGAAGATGGCTATTGTGCACTCTCTAAGTCTTCTCCAGGCTAGATATCTCCACTTCCTTCAATGGATCCTCCAATGATAGGACTCTGGGTAGGTCACTTAACCTCTCTCTGACTCAGTTCCCTCATCTGATGATAATAAGAACACCTGCCTTCCGAGGTTGTTGTGAAGATAATATGATAAAGGTAAAGCACTTAAAGTGCTATATAAATACTAGCTATTATCATCTCTGGTTTTTTTTCAGACACAGGAGCTCATAGAGAACATCTACTAAATCAAGAAGGAGTTGTAACCTGTCTCGGTGGAGAATGTGGCCACACAGTGGAGACACAGATCCTTGAAATATCCAGGTAAGTGTACACTCACACAAGAGGCAGTAAGGTGCAGTGAAACAGCACGGTCTCTGGAGATCATGGACCTAGGTTCAAATCTCACTTCTGATGCTTACTAGCTATGTGAACTTGGTCAGAGTCATCTCACATTGATAGGCCTCAGTTTTCCCAACTGTAAAAAATGGCCAAGTTGAACTAAAGGGTCTCTTAGATCTCCTCCAGCTCCGGGTCTGCGATCTATGCCTACTTAGAACCTCTAAGAGCTCTATGGTTCTGTGGAATGACTCTGGGACTCATCTCACAGATGGTAAAGCAGTCAGAACTCTGGACTTGGAGTCAGGAAGACGTGGGGTTCACATCCTTCCTCACACAGCTGCTGTGTGACCTGGGCAAGTTACATAATCTCTGAGCCTCAGTTTCCTCATCTGAAAAAAGGGAGGTGATAATAATGGCCACTAGGATAATGTTTGTAAGGAGTCTGTCACATAAATGCAAACTGTTGCTCTTCTCATCTCCTTTGGGACCCCACCTTTCCCATCGGTAAAATGGGCGTGATAATACCTGATTGGGCTACTTCATGGCACTGTTGAGAGGATCACACAGGACGACAGATGTGACGCTATGCATGCTTTGTAAACAGCAAAGGATGTGCAGCTACAAGAAGGCATCCTTACTATCAGCATCACCTCCGGCACTGAGTCTTTGACTGGAGCCACATCTGAAGTGTGGATTTAACTACTGCATCCACACCACGCCTGGCGATTGTACAGGTCCATTCCCTCCTTTTGGAGTTTCAGTAGACTTCTGTACAGGTCCATCTGTGTAGCTTCATTGTGGGAAGCAAGGAGATCAGCCTGTGCCTGTGTCTGTGTGGGTGTGGCTGGATCAGATCAGATCAGATCAGATTAGACCAGACCACACCAAACCAATTTAAGGAATGTATGATTAGATCCTGAGTCATTATAGCAAACTTTACAAAGCAGACCCTGTTCTGTTCTCTACAGATCCCAGAAACATAGGAGCCCTGTGCCCCACCCACCCCATCAGGATATTACTCCAGAGGGCAGCTTGGATGATAGGAATACCTCTCATCCTGTTCATTCCAATTTGCTTAAATGGCCCATGAGCAGATTTTGTCAGACACCAAACCCCAGAGGATTTAAACACTTTCATCCCTGGAGCTGCTGCCCTTGGCCCACATTGTTCTGCTCACACTCACCTTAGTCACCCCCTACATGTAGGCCCAGATCCAGCCATGATCTACTAACTCCTCTGGTATCTTCTCACTCATTCTGGTTCTTGGACTATAATCAAATCAGTTCTGTCATTGTTCCTGGAAAGGGTGTGTCAATCTATTTCCATTTGGCTTTATCTTTATCACATAACTTTCCAAAGGAACATAACCCTCCCTGATAACCACTCCTCTATCTCTTCCAATCCAATTAAAAGGTAAGCTCCTTGAGGGCAAGAATTGTATTGGGTTTTGTATTTTTATCCCAGGCCTCAGCACAGTGCTTGGTCCACCACTTTTAATATGTGCTTTCAAGGGAGGTATGGACCTATAGTAGCCTGCCATGTGGATCATTCCAGTTCACAGAGAGACTGTGCACCAGGGAAAGAAAAGATCCCAGATCCAGAGGGGCCTAAAGCTCATTATAGTGCAGGAATTCCTGTCCATTGGCAGCTTTATTGCATTCCAGGGCACAGAGATATCCTGTGCCTTGGGCTGTGTACCAAGCAAGGACTAGGTTCAGAAGCAAACTGTCACTGTCAGCTCTGACCCCAGGAACAAAGAAGGGTTTTAGCCCCAGCTTCCAGTTCAACATGAAGCCCATAGAGGAATAACCACAGCAGGAATCCCTCACCAAAGGGGAGTGGGAGTCTACAGGTCTGTCACACTGAACCAGCAAAGCTTTCCCTGCTGCTGATAATGGCTGAGTCCAACAGAAGTCTATTGAAACTCCAAATGGAGCAAACCCACAGGCCTATGCCCAGGTCAGGTATTTGCAGACCAGAGGGGCAGCAAACAGACCGTGTTCTGGACCAGACCAGTTTGGGGGCACTAAAAACTTGCATGCCTCCAGACTGAAGCATCCCTGACATCCCGTAATAACATGGCAACAACACTCAATACCCCCAAGAGTGCAGCACAGGACAACCCAGACATTCCTTCCAGAAGTGCACAGAACTTGGCCCTAACTTAAAGTAGGCTAGAAGGATAAGCAAACGAAAAAAAAAATCCCATCATAACAACTATTTTGGATTACAGGAATGCCCAAGATACAAATCCAGAAGAAAAGAATGACTTCAAAACATCTATAAGCAAATCTTCAAAGAAAAACACAGCTTAGGCAAAATTCAACTAGAATTACTAGCAGAAATGAAACAAGAGGTTTGTTGGTTTGTTTGTTTTAAAGAATTAAACATTTTTTTTATGAATAAGAGCTCCAAAGGGGGAAAAAATAGAAAAGAAATAACAGTTATGGAAGAATGACATGGAAAGAGAATCAACAGCTTGGCACAAGATGTACAAAATCTTGCCAAAGCAACAACTTCTCCAAAAAATGAGAATTGAACAAATAGAAGCTAATGAATCCATGAAACAACAAGAAACGCTAAAACAAAGTAAAAAGCCAGAAAAAAAATAGAAGAAAATATAAGGGATCTCATAGCAAAAACAACTGACCTAGAAAACAAATGGAAAAGAGCTAAGAGTTACTGGGCCACTTCAAAGCCATAACAACAACAAAAGAGACTAGATATCATATTGCAAGAAATCATAAAACTCTCTTAGAACCAGAGAACAAAGTAGGAATAGAAAGAATCCATCAGATATCTCCTGGAAAAAAACCCCAAATGAAAACTTCCAGGAACATTATAGCAAAACTCCAGAGCTTCCAGATTAAAAAAAAAAAATACTTCAAGCAGCTAAACAGAAAGAATTCAGGTCTTGAGGAGCTACAGTCAAGATCACACACAATTTAGCAGCCACTGCTATGAAGGAGTGGAGAACTTGGAATATGACATTCTAGAAGGCAAAGGATGTAGGCTTACCATCAAGAATAATTTACCCAGCAAAACTAAATATAATCCTACAGGATGGAATGAATCTTTAATGAAATAGAGGTCTCCAAACATTCCCAATGAAAAGATCAGAGGTGTGCAGAAATTTTGAAGTATAAATGAGTCAAGAGAAATATATAAAAAGGTAAACATGAACAATCATAAGGAACCAAAAAAGGGTAAGCTAAGTGGTACAGTAGTAGATAGAGTGCTGGGCCTGGAGTTGGGAAAACTCATCTTCTTGAATTGAAATCTGGCCTCAGACACTTCTTAGTTGTGTGACTCTAAGCAAGTCACTTAATCCAGTTTGCTTCAATTTCTTCATCTGTAAAATGAGCTGGGGAAGGAAATGGCAGACCACTCCAGTATCTTTGCTAAGAAAACCCCAAAACAGTTCATGAAGAGTCAAACATGACTTAAAAATGACTCAACAACAAAGGATAAATTGTTTACATTTTAATATGGAGAAATGATACAAGCATTCCCTCTGAACATCATCAAGCACCATAGAGGCAATCTAATATAGACTGAGGTCGAGGTCCTGGGAGTGGTTATGTTATGTCCTGATGATCTTAAAAGGAGAATGGAAAGGAAGAGAAACTGATACACTAAGGGAGAGAAGGGTTAGGGAAATTTATCTCACATAATCAGGATGCAAAAATAAACCTCTATACAAACAAGGAGGAAAAAGGAGGGAGGTATCTGAACCAGTCAAAGAGGGAAGGATACACACACAGAGTTCGGTACAGAAATACATTTCACTCAGAAAAGAAATAGAAAAGAAAAGGGAATTAGAAGAATGGTAGATTGAAGGAGAAATTAATCTTACACAAAACACAGTCTAAATAACGATGTACAAAAATATTTATAGCAGCTCTTTTTGTGAAGGTCAAGAATTGGAAATTGAAGGGATACCTATCAACTGGGAAACAAATTATGGTATATAATAGAATACTATTTGTGCTATAAAAAATGATGAAGGTGATGGTATCAGAGAAACCCGGGAAGACATATGAACTGATACAGAGTGAACAGAATCAGGAGAATAATTAACACGACAATATTGTAAAGACTTAGTCTCTGAAAGACTTAGAAACTCTGATCTACACAATGACCATTCCAGAGGACTCCTGGGGAAACATGTTGCTCACCTCCTGATAGAGAGGTAAACAGAGTGCAGAATTAAACTTTTTTGTTTGTTTGTTTTAGATATCGTCAATGAGGAAATTTATTCTGCTTAACTATACATACATACATATGTATATATATATATATATATATATATATATACACAAATACATATGCACATATATATTTATAGCAAGGGTTTTCTTTTCTTTTTAATTGGGGAGTGGGGTGGGAAAGAGAAAAGGTCAATTTTTGCTGATTGAAAAAATACATCATTAGGGGCAGCTAGGTGGTGCAGTGAGTAGAACCCTGGCCCTGGAGTCAGGAGGACCTGAGTTCAAATCCTGCTCAGACATTTGACACACTCCCTAGCTATGTGACCTTGGGTAAGTCGCTTAACCCCAATTGCCCTGCCTTCCCCCTTCCAAAAAAAAAGAAAAAAAAAATTTAAAAAAAAAGAAAAAATACATAATTTATTTATCCTTGCCAAGAAAATCCCAAATGGGGTCACAAAGAATCGGACACAAGTGAAGCAACAGAACGGCAGCAACAACATGTCTATCAGATCAGTATTGGCTTCTTCGTGAGTTTGTTGGCAGTTTTAACTAATGATGGGCTATACATACCCAGAGAAACTTTCAACAACAAAAATAATCATTTTCAAGCACGTGGGTGGTTTTAGATTTTTAAATCATCATTATTATTACTGTTATTTAAGTATTTCTAAATCTATTTCATACAAATCTTAACCTAATTTAAGAAACCTCCATTTTCTGTCTCAGCCTTCGGCGATATCACTTATTCAAGACACTGACCTTGTAAGAAGGAAGCCTTTTCCTTGAGCCTTATCGCTGATTTATGTGAACGAATTGTTTTTTGAGGAATATGTAATAAAGCAACCAATTGAATTAAAAGATCAAAATCCCTGTGTCCTCTAGAGACAAAGATGATGGAAAATTGATCTGAGGAAGCCTGGATGAGCTAAACAAGGCCTTTTTATTCTATAAAGCCAAAACACAACAATTCTGTCTCACTAATGGTAACTCCCATTCCTCTAGTACCTTAATATTTGCAAAAGGTTTTACTCAAAGCCTGAGAAGCAGGGAACCCAATTGTTAACTATTCCTCTTCTACAGAAGTGAAAACTGACTGAGACAGGAAAAGCGATTTGCCCAAGGTCATACAAACGTGTGAAGAGGCTAATTCAGATCTTTCTTTTTTTTTGAGGGGTGAAGGCAGGGCAATTGGGGTTAAGTGACTTGCCCAAGGTCACATAGCTAGTGTGTCAAGTGCCTGAGGCTGGATTTGAACTCAGGTCCTCCTGACTCCAGGGCCAGTGCTCTACTCACTGCACCACCTAGCTGTCCCTAATCCAGATCTTTTGACCCCAGATTCAGTTGTTCCTTCCATCATACAAAGCTGCATACGTAAGGTGTACATCGTGCATATGGTAGAAGGCCACAGATTTCAACATGTGGAGCAGTCCAAGTTAAACTATATCCTTTGCAGTATTTCATTACTTCCAACTCAAACTAGGCTTACAAAGTTCATTCATTCCAACTCTCGTCACTCAGAAGTCTCGGGGGGGACTTGTTTTAACAAGTAGATAAGGATTGTAATTAGCATATCAATTGTATGTAAATGAAGCTTCTGAAGCACTTGAGGGTGCTAAAAAAGTTTCATAGAATTTCCAACTGGAAGGGGCCTCAGAGACTGTCTCCTCCTTTCACTCTCAAGCATTTCAAACATCTCCCCGGTGGTCTTGTCCACATTATTGATTTGTCTAGTCTGCAAAGAAAAGGTTCTGTTTGAAAATGGAAACTTCAATAGAGCCTAGTTGGCTGATTCCGAGTCAGGGGAGCCTCCTACTTACGTTGCGGGTATGAATTTGATGGATAAATCCAAGTTGTCTGTCTCCATCTCCTCCAAGATGTTAAAGCCTTCTCTCTCAGCTTGCATTTTTAAAGACTGAAGAGGCCTCACAGGCTCATAGTTCTACAGCTGGAAGGAACCTCTGAGGCCGGTTGGTTCAAACCCCTCAATGGACAGATAAGGAAACTGAGGCAGCGGGAGCCTAAACAACCGGCCCATGGTCATACAGATGATGCATTAGGCAGGATTTGAAGCCAGCTTCACAGTGGGCGCTCTGTCGACTGAACCACATCGCCTACATCTTTTCAGTCTATCATTATGTAACTATGTCCCTACCTGTGATCCTTCTATCTTTTCAGCCTATTGTCACACAACTATCTCTCTGCTTGTGATCAGTCTATATTCAATTCAGTAAACATTTATTAAGCACTTGCTATACATCAGGCACTGCACTAAACTCTGGGGATACAAAAAGAGGCAAAAGACAGTCCCTTCCCTCAAGGAGCTTACAGTCTAATGGGGGACACAAGAAAACAAATATATACAAAGCCAGCTATACACAGGATAAATAAGAAAAAAAAATGAAGAGGGAAGGCACTAGAATTAAAAGGGATTGGGGAAATCTTCCTCTAGGAGGTAGAATTGTACTTGGGACTTAAAAGAAGCCAGGGTGTCAGTAGTCAGACTGGAGGAGAGAGAGCATTCCAGGCATGAGGGATGGCCAGAGAGAACACAGGGAGCCAAGAGATGGAGTGTCTTGTTCAAGGAACAGCCGGGAGACCAGAGTCACTGGATTGAAGAATACCTGTTGGGGAGTAAGGTGTAAGAAGATTGGAAAGGTAGGAGGGGGCTAGGTCATGAAAGGCTTTGAAAGCCAAATAGAGCATCTTGCATTTGCTCCTGGAGGCAATAGGGAGCCACAGGAGTTTACTGAGTATCGGAGTGGTTGGGGGATAACATGATCAGACTTGCATTTTAAGGAAATTACTTTTGGGGGCTGTAGGATGGATTGGAGTGGGGAGAGACTTGAGGCAGGCTATTGAGGTGATGTGGACCTTCACTAAAATCATGGCAGGGTCATAGGAGATAAGGGGGCACATCCAGAGAAGTTGCAAAGGTGAAATGAACAGGTCTTGGCAACAAATTTGGGGGAGGGGGAGATGGTGAGGAATATAGGATGACTCCTAGGCCCTAAGCCTGAGGGACTGAGAGAATGGATTACCCTCTACAATGATAGGAAAGGTAGGAGGCAGGGTTTAGAGGAAAGATGATGAGTTCTCTTTTAGACGTATTGAGTTTAAGATGTCTGCTGGGCACCCAGTTTGAGAAGTCTGAAAGGCAGCTGAAGATGCAAAATTAGACGTTAGCAGAGAGATTGGGGCAGGAAAGGCAGATTTGAGAATCATTAGCATACAGATAGTAATTAAATCCCTGGGCGTTGAGGAGATCACCAAGGGAAGGAGAAGAGGAGATGCCAGGACAGCACCTTATGGGACACCTACAATTAGAAGGTCTGATCTACAGGAGGATCCAGCAAAGGAGGTAGAGGAGGAAAACCAGGAGAGGGTGGAGTCCTGAAAACCTAGTCCTAGAGAGAAGACAGTGTCAAGGAGGAAAGGGTGATCAACAGTGTCAGAGGCTTCAGAGAAGTCAAGAAGAACGGGCACTAAGAGGCCACTGAATTTGGCAACTAGGAGATCATTAGTAGCATTGGAGAGAGCAGTTTTGGCAGAATAAGGTCAGAAACCAATGTGTAAGAGGTTAAGAAGAGATGAGAGGAAAGTGGAGGCACTTATTGTAGACAATCTTTTTGAGTTCAGCTACAAGAGGCAGAAGAGATACAGGATAAAGGTTAGCAGGGACGGAAGGATCAAATGAGGGTTTTTTTTTCAGGATAGGGGAGACATAGGTATGTTTGTCAGCAGTAGGAAATGAGCTAGCAGAGATGGAATGATTGAAAATAAATGGAAGAGCAGGGATGACAGAGGGGGCACTGTGTTGGAGGGAAAAGGAAGGAATGAGATCACTTGAGTATCACCTGGAACAAGGGATGGAATGAAATCACTTCTTCATGTGAAATAGGGGTGAAGGAAGAGACAGTGGCAGAAGGCACCTGAGATGAGGAAAGAGGGAGAAGAGGGAGTTCATGGAGATTGGCCTTCATTTTTTCTGTAACATATAAGGCGAGGTTCTCATCTGAGAGAGTGGGGAAGAAGGAGCCGTGGGAAATTTAAGAAGGGATGAAAAGGTGTGGAAGAGCCATTATGGAGAGCAGGATAGTGAGTTACCAAGAGAGGTATGTAGAATTGCCCAGAAGCAATGCCCAGTTTTCTGGAAGCATGGCCACCAGAGTGGCCCATAACCCACCTATTACACAGGTACTCACAGCATGCTTATTTGTTCCCTCTAAGAATGATAACACATAAATCCAGCACAACTTTCCCAGGCATGACAGTCCATGTTGCTTTGCCCTCACAGGGTCATGATGTTTGTGTAAAGGATGTGTGCCCTATTCACAGGAGCACTTGCTTCATACTGGCATGAAGGGGGAGGTGGATTACCCTGGTGGTGGGATAGCTGGTGACTCAGAGGGAATCATTTTCCTAAGGCACCAGGCGGCACTCTAAAGTTGAGCTGCTCCAATTCAGTTCCCCTGGGCATGTGTGAATAGCTCCTTCCTCTCCTCAGTCTAAGCAATTTAGAAACCCGGGGGGTGGGGGGGTGGGGGGGTGGGGCGGGGAGACACTGGCTTGTAATCCTTGCTGCTGGAGAAGCTAAAACTGATGGAGCTCTGAACTGCATCAGGCATAAAGTGGATTGGGTGTCTACACTAAGACTGACACCAATATCATGAGCTCACCTCTCCCACCCCCTCCTAACTCAGAGTAAAGTTGGGGTAAGGGTGCAACCAGTCTGTCTAGGAAGGAAGAACCAGTCCAGGTTGGAAAAATGGGGCAAGTTAAAGTTTTCATGCTGATCAGTATAAGGATCAGGCCATGAACGGCCATCGCACTTCCAGTCTGGGGCCGATGGATAGACCCAGTCTTCAAAAAAAGATGAAAAAATGTGCTTCGACCACAGCTACCCCTGATTAATTCATCCAGGTTTTTTCTAACCTCAAGGTATCATTTAATCCCATCAAAATTTATTCATGTCAATCCCCATTCCATTAGGATTTTAACCTCTTTCCCAATTTTGCTTGACCAGAAAGGATCACTCATTCGCATAGATTCACACAAATTTACTGCATGACATCAAAAGTGCTAGGCACAGCATTAAAACCTCTGGCTTCAGCCACTTGGGAGAGCCTGAGTTTTCTAACTTCCATGCTTTTCTCATCATGGTCACCAAGACAAGCAAACCTCAATGGCCTTTATACTAAGCAGTGCTTGGTCTTGAGATGAGGTGGAGTGAAGGATCATTGTCTCAGTTCACCCCAGCTGGTGGCTGGTGCAAATCACCCCCTCCTGCTCCTCTGGGAAGGGCGTTCAACTCCCTGGACAGTTGAACAGTTGAAAGCTGAAGTCTTGTGCTTCACACACTGATCTTCGGAAGGGCTTGTAATCAGGAGCCATCTCAGCTTCTTCTCCCAGGGACCCTCCTGCTACATACTACTTCTGCCCTCTTGCTGACTTCATGCCTCTCTGTTCTTTCCACAAAGCACAGTTACTCTCTCTTTCTCTCATGATGCCATTAGGATGACCTACGGTGTTCCACTTAAAGTATACATATGGCATATGCTATATGCCCCTGAATATCCCCTCAGGCTACTCAGTCCTAGTAGCCCATCTCTGGTGCCTTGAGATGTGAACAACACAGGGGAACCAGGACCACCTGCACTTCAGAAAGCAGCCACAGGAAGTGTGACATTTGCCTAAGTTCAGTGTTCAGTGATCCGGCACTCAAGGATCCTTACTGGGAGCTCTGTGAGGGCAGAGACCATGTTTTTGCCTCGCTTTGTATCCCCAGCACTCAGTACAATACCTGGACACATGGTAAGCCCTTAATAAATATCTGTTGACTAAATACGCTTTATTCAAGATTCCACCAACTTATTATCTGTGTGGAACTTCCTTACTGGAAGTTATTTGTATTTCAGTTTCAATTCCCATTTAAAGAATCTCATTATTAAAATGCAACAGGGTGACTAGAGTTTATTAGTGTATAGAATATCACATATTCGTTGTTGTTCAGTCATTTTCAGTCATGTCTGATTCTTCATGACCCCATTTGGGGTTTTCCTGGCAAAGATACTGGAGTGGTGGTTTGTCATTTTCTTCTCCAACTCATTTTACAGATGAGGAAACTGAGGCAAACAAGGTTAAGTGACTTGTCCAGAGTCACACAGCTAGTGTCTGAGGCTAGATTTGAACCCAGGAAGATGACTCAAGGACCAATGCTCTATCCACTGTGCCACCTAGCTACCTACATCATGTACAGCTAATAAGTCCAGTTTGACTGGAACAGGGAATATAAATGGGGGATTGATACGGAATAAGACTGGAACATGAGTCAGAGTGAGATCGTGGAGGGCTGTAAATATTAGGCCAAGAATTTTGTATTTTATTTTAGAGGCCATGAAAAAGCATTGAAGTTTTTTACAAAGAGGTGGGCTGGGGTAGACATAATCAGGTCTGGTTTTTTAGAAGTATCAATTTTTCAGCTTCATGGAAAATAGATTGGAAATCAAAGATAACTGGAAGGGCATTTCAATAGCTTGGATTAAGAGGTAAAAAGGATAACAAAAAAAAAAACAACCAAAAAACAAACAAACAAAAAGAGGTAAAAAGGACTTGAAATAAAGTAGGGGCTTATGTGAGTAGAACGAAAGGAACAGAACTGAGAAATGTTGTGTCAATCCAAAAATATTTATTAAATACACATCCTTCCTGACAATGGTTCTGCCATCGGCACCTATACAAACTTGGGCACTTCCTCTCTCAGGCAGGGTCTTCCAATGCATCCTGGCTCATCTGCAGTCGTCCTGGTGAATATCAGGCCACTGGACCCAGATGGCTCTGGAGGAGAAAGTGAGGCTGGTGACCTTGCACAGCCCTCCCTCACTCAAATCAAAGTCAACTGCAAATCATGTCATCATTTTCCTGATGTCACGGTCCTCTTTGAAAAACTGAAGGACAAACACAACACAGCAACCTCATCTGTAAAGAGGGTCTGATTCCCATTCTGAATGCTAGAAATGCTCAGGACCCTTATCTCAGTAAATCTTAAACAGAAGGCATCCCATTCTATAGAATAAACCACAAGGGGCTGCTAGTTCTAACCCTATTAACTCAGTTGGTGTTTTCATCTCCCCCCAGGCTTGGGAAGAAAAGGAAAATCCTGCAAGATTTCCTCTCAGAACAGATGGCCTCTGGGTTAGGGTTATTATCTTGTCTGGCCTGGAAGAAGGGGTCTCTCTTACAGTTAGTTTCTCTTATTGCTCCAAAAAAATTGTCTAATTGCTCAGTGAACATCCAGTAAATACTCTGAGACTGTCGAGATCCCATCTCTCCTTAAAACAAACACTTTCACAGCCACAAAACGTTCTGTGCCAGTGACCTCCATGTGCATCGTGGGCCCCATAATTCCCAGTCAGGAACATCTCAGAGCCCACATCCGCTTCCATAAACAATGTTTTCTGATCTGGTGACAAGGAAGGACAGCATTTTAGCCTGCCCACTTCTGGGTTTCTCTACTGCTCAAGTTAACCATATCACAGCCAGAAATTCGGCTCACTCAATCTGTGTCCCGAGGCAATCCCCACACCAAAATGAGAGGAAAGGCCATGCATTCACCGGTAAAAATTAAGGAACTCCCAAGCTGGAGAGCAGAGTGCAAGGGGGAAGGTGTGGGGGACGCTGGGGTCTGAGCCATCTCCCCTGCAGACTCAGCCCCTTGCTCAGCCTTGCCCCATTTGCCCTTGGAGCCAGAAGTCTTTGATTTCGTGATTTCATAACCCTTGCTGCCTCTCCCCAGCCAGACAGTGAACTCTTCTCGGGCAGGGCCTGTTTCACTACCACCAGCACCTAGCACAGTGCCTGGCACAAAGGCAGCACTTAACAAATAGCGTGCTGATGAGCCTGGATGAGGCCGGCCCTTCTCTGGGCCTAATGACACCACCACCATCCGAGGAGCCTTTACATTTTTCATGATCTGGCCCTCACCCACCTTTCCGGGCTTACTTTAGTGCACTAATAATAGCTAACATTTATATTAGCACTATGTGCCTAGCACTGTGCCAAGCACTTTACAATTATTATCTCACAACCACCCCAGGAGGCAAGAGTTCTTATCATCCCCATTTTACAGATGAGAAAAGGAAACAAGGGAAGTAACTTGCCCAGAGTCACACAGCTAATTAGTGTTTGAGGCTGGATTTGAACCCGGGTCATCTACCTGACTGAACCCATACTCTATCACAGCACAGTGCCACCTAGCTGCATTCTGGAAGCCCTGGATTCAAATCCTACCACAGACACTCGGCTCACAGAACTCTGAACAAGTCCCAACCTCTGGGTCTGTTCCCTCATCTGTACAATTAATAGCGTCTTCCTCAAAGAACTGTTGCGAGGCTGAAAGAACACATATAGGACTTTGCCAAGCTTGGTACTATTCAGTCACGTCCAAGGCTTCATCGGCCCATTTGGGATTTTCTTGGCAAAAATACTGCAGTGGTTCGCCATTTCCTTCTCCAGGTCGTTTTACAGATGAGGAAACTGAGGCAAACAGGGTTAAGGGACTTGACCAGGGTCCCACAGCTAGGAAGTACGTGAGGCCAGATTTGAATGCAAGTCTTCCTGATTCCAGGCCCAGGGCTCTGTCCAGCATGCCACCTAACTGCCCCCAAAGTGATACGTAAACATGAGTGTTATTTGTAGACATTAAGCAGAAATGGGTTATTTCTTCCCAACAGAGACGAGCTCTCCAGGGAGTGAGTTCTCCTCTCTCCTCCCCCCATAGGTCCCCTGGTATCCACAAGCTCTCCTGGCACAGCCTTCCTCCCATGTAACCTGCCCATGGTTATTCTGTTACAGCCTTTGTCTTGTTCAGCAAAGGCCTTTCATATGTTAAGTTGGCATTCATATGCTAATAACTCAACCAGCTAGTGAAGTAATTATATTTTGCTGAATTTATTATTAGACCTTTGTGGGGAGGTGAAAAGCAGGAGCAGGTTAATGTGGGCTGGATGCGGGGGATAGGTCTCAGCTCTGACTTACATCTGGTAGACACTGGCCTTGAGGGGCAGTGTGGCCAAATGTCAGCGCTAACAGAATTACAGAACGTCAGAGAGAAAGGACCTTCAAGATCATGAACTCCAGGAGTTCTTAACCTTTCTTATGCTACAGACCCCCCACCGGCAGTCTGGTGCTGCCCACAGGCCCCTTCTAGGAATCTTTAAAGACATAAAAATAAAATACATAGGACGACAAGGGAAACCACTTAAACTGAGTTATCAAAAAAAAAAAATTAAAAACAGGGTCATGGAATCCAGGTTAAGAACCAGTTAAGTCCAACCTCGTTTTTCAGATGGGGAAACTGAGGTCTAGAATGGAGAAATAACACATCCATTTGTCATAAAGAGCAATACTGGAAGTAGGACTAGAACTCAAGTCCAGTTCTGGTTCCCAATCCAGTCTCAAGGCCCTTTAAAAAAGTGCATTCTGCCCAATGTCTTTGCCAATGCAGTCTCCTGTTCCACAAAACCACGTACCCAAAGGCCCGCTTCCACTGGAAGAAGTACCTACCTTCTCCATTTTTCCAATTCTACCTAACTCTAAGGGAACAAAATAATTACGAAGACAACATCCAACTTTAACAAGGTGCTTTTACTTTCCAAACAAGTTCACCTCTTATCCTCACAACAACCCAGTGAGGTAGGGAAGAAACCACAGTACCATCACACCCACTGTACCAACACAGCCTTAGCTCCGACCCTGGCGACAGAGGCTGGGGCCTTCTCCTCTCTTCTGAATCTTTTTGAAATCACAATAAATTCTGTGAGGTGCAATGATGAGACGGAAACACCCACAAGACTGCCTCAGTGTATACTGCCCAGCCGGTTCAAGAAGGGAGCCAGTTCTAAGAAGTGTCTGCTTCATGGGGTGACAAGATGTTAATAAAACCACAACAGTGGCCCTGAAGAAACCTGTCTTTATTAAAAGCCCTCAATGTGTGTGATATTAAAGATCCAAGATAAACTATGCCTTAAAGAACAAATGGAAAACCAGTGAAACAAAAATGGTCTTTCCAAATTTGAAGGTAAAATGTGGATTCCAAGGCAGTGTTCTTTTAAAAAAATCGGAGGGAGGGTGCAGGAAGCAGAATCTGTAAGACAAAAGGAACTAAACGCCGTTATAGGCCAGCTATTCTCTAGGTTTTGACTGCCACCAGAGAAGTCTAGAGTTGACTCAAACTCCAGGGCCACCCCTCTCTTCCTCAGTGATACCTCCTCAGATTCCCAGCCAAGCACCGGCCACCACTTCTCTAGGATATCACTTAACCTGATGGAGGGGAGATGGAGGACAGGGACCGATGCCAGAAGACAGGAGAGGCACAACAGTCTCGGCCCTCAGGAAACCCCCTCTCGTTGAGGAGAAAGGGTATGTACATAACAAGTCATAATATTGCTGCTATTCATAATAGCACTTCTGAGGTTTGCAAAGTATTCTTCTCATAACCCTGTGAGGGAGGTAGTTCAAGTGGTGTGATTCTCACGTCACAGAAGAGTCAACAGCTTTGGAGAGGTTATGTGGCTTGTCTGTAATAACACAGAGAACAGGTATCTAAGGTGGTATTCAAACCCCGTGTCTCCCAAACTCCAGATCCAGGGCTCTGATACACCACACCACAACACTGAACATACAGCAGCATCATTATAAGGAACAAAGATTAACAGACAGCAAGAGCCATGAGAGTTCCAAGGGAGAAAAAAAAGGATTCCCCTGAGCCAGCTGGGATACGAGGTTTCATAGAGGATAAGGGACTTGAGTCGGGCCTTGACAAAAAGCTAGGTGGTGTAGTGACAACATGGGAGTTTTAGTGGGAGAGATACTGAGTTCAAGTCCTACCTAAGACATTTACTAGCTGTTTGACCCTGTCAAACTGTCACTTAACCTGTCTGCCTCAGTTTCCTCATCTCTAAAAAGGGGATAACAACAGCACCTGCAAAAAAATAACAGAACCAACCTCATAGAGCGGTTGTGACAGTCGAATGAGATAACACATAGAACGCACTTGGCAAAACCTTAAGGTAAAGGTAAATACAATTATAATTGACCAATGGATAGACGCACTTCAAAGTTTACAAAGGGATCCCTTCACACCAACCCTGAGAGGTAGGTCATGCCAGTATTCTCTCCATGTCATTGATGAGGTCCAAAATCCACACAGCACGCCCAGGGTCACCAGGCCAGTAAATGTTATTAAACACCCACCAGGCACCAGGCACCCTGCTAGGGTAACAAAGAAAAAAAATGACAACTCTGCCCTCAAGGCGCTTACAATCTATTATACACAGATAAGCAAAATATATACAAAATAAATACCAGGTAACTTGGGGAGGAGGGAGGGGGGGCATTAGGAAAGGCCCCAAATCCGGGGCTTCTGATTCTAAACCCAGGATTCTTTCCTCTCCACCGAGTTTCCTTTCTGTGCGGAAAGGACTTGAGCCAAGAATCATGAGGATATCTCGAGCAGCCGTCTGACCAGATGCTCAGTCAGCAGTGACCTCCCAGCACACAGGACCACGGAATGAAGAGTCGGAAGGGACCTTAGACACCATCTTGTCCAATTCCCTCATTTTACGGATGAGGAAACCGAGGCCCAGAGAAGAGATATGACCTGCCCAAAGTCACATAAGCAGCAGGGCCAGGATTTGAATTCAGGTCCTTGGACCGCCACTCTATTATCCTGAATCCCCTAGTTATCTGCCTACATGTTTCATCTTTCATTAGTCTATAATGAATGCCCTCCAAGGGCAGGGTCCAGGTTACTCTTCTTTGAATCTCTACCAGATTCTAACAGTGCTTTGAGGTAACAGATGAAAAGTCTGAGTGAACCATATGAATGTGGGATGGACTGAAAGAGGAACTGATAAAAGAACAGTAAGTACGGCTGAGAAAACAAGACATAATGACTCTGAAAAAAGGAGACAACCACCACAAACCAGAAGCAACTGGTGTGAAATCGCAAGGAACAAACTCAGCCCCCAAGGAAAGCTACGAGATGATGTCTCCCCCAATTCCTTTCCAGAGGTTAGAGGTCTATGAGTATGGAGCACTGCATATATTTCCAGATTTTTTTTCAAGTACTGATTTGTTGATTTTTTTTCTTCTGAAAAATCTTTGTTCCGTGGGATGGCTCTGTGGGAGGGAAGTCTGGGAAGGACACCAAGGGAAACACAGGTAAGGCAAAAAGGAAAACCACTGATAATTTTTTTTTTTAAATGAATGCAGCAGGAATTAAGTTGGGGCAAAAATTGTAGAGAACTTGAATGCCAGGCTAAGGGGCACAGCCTTGAACCCACAGGCTGCAGGAAACCTCCGAGGTGAGAGTGGCATGCTCACAACTGGAGTTAGAAAGATTCCTTCGGCAGCACGGGTAGGATGCACAGGAGGGGCAGAAATCAAAGGCAGGGAGGGAGATCAATTAGGAAGCATCTACGCTGGTCATGAAGAGGGATGAGGGACTAAACCACAGTGTCAGAAGGTGGGGTGGGAGGGATACGAGAAAGAATGGAGGAAACAAACAGAGAAATCAAGAAAGTTACACCACCACGGTTATCAAGCCTGGCAGGGAGTGACTATCATTGATAGAAATAATGAAGCCAAGGAGAGGGAGAGAGGCAGGGAGGGAAGGAGGGAGAAAGGGAAGGACAGGAAGGGCGAGAGAGGGACAGAAACAAAAGAAGATGGGGAGACTGAGAAGGGAGAATTCTGCCTTTAGAAGACAAGAAAGACTGCAGCTTCAGGGAGCTTTTATTTTTAAAAAATTAATTAATAATAATATTAAATGCAACAAAAGGGAACGTGGGGAAAAAGGACCAGCTGAGAGACAATGAATGACACTCTCTATGGCCCCTTGGACACCACCTTGTCTTGGCTGAACAGGCGCCCAAATTCAAGAGGAATTCCCCGGAGATCCTCCCTTTCAAGGTCTTCAACAGAAGGGCGAGATCATGCTGAAAACACGCGAATAGGGAAAAACCCAACTTTCCTGGTATTAACATGGCAGTAGGACACTGAGTTTCAAGGTTTCTCGGAAGCACCAGGTAATGTCCATGGAAGGGAAAGGAAAAGCCAGATCCCAGGGCAGAGATTCTGCAGAACCAAGGAAAGGATCCAGTGTTCTTCTTCCCCCCAAGACAGATCCAAAAATCACACTTCTCTCTATGCAGCTACCACGTGAATCCACAGAAGGAGTGTAGAGGCAGACTTCTCTCTTGTACCACAAAATCCAATTAAGCCCCTGAAAACTTTTTTTTTAATAAGTTATTTTGAAAAAATAAAATTTCAAATTCATACCCTGCTTAGGAGACACCTGAGCCAGGGAACACATTTTTATGCCCCTAAAAAAAGTCAGAAAAGAAAAACCAACTACAACGTCAAAATCCCATATTTTTCATGACAAGATTAGAGTCCGAGAAGTGTGGCTCTGCTTTAGGGTACCCAAGATCTGCCGGGCCTTTTCCTGCATGAAAAGCTGGTCTCTGGTTCCACCACAAGCCACAACTTTCCAAGCACTGGACATCTGAGAAGGAGAAAAAGGGGTTAATGTCCAGAATCAAATTAACCTCTTCCAAAAGGCATTCATGGTGTCCCCTCGAACCCAATCTCTAAGGTTACTTTCCCTCTAATTTGTATTTATCATCTACATTCTGATTTATATTATGGGGTCTCCCTACGCCCCTGCCCCCCATTAGAATGCACGCGTCCTGAGGGGAGGGATGGTTTACTCCCCGTATTTGTATCCCCACTGCCTTCGCAGTGCCTAACATAGTTAACACTTAATAAATAAATGTTTGCTGATTGATATAGTAAACCTCTAGTCCCAGGGGGTCACTGGAGGAAATAAGAGCCTCAGGTGTGCCGCAAAGGACAATAAGCACCGATCCTAGATGCCTGAATAAATCAGTTCTAGAAAAATCAAGCCCCAGCACCTGGGATACAGCACGAGCCCTGGATTTAGAGCCAGATGATGCAAGTGCAAACCCTGGCTTCGGGCTCCTCATCTGACCCTTTTATCATTTTTCTAGTTGTATAAAGTAATCGTTTGGTAGTAGTCCGATGGGTATGGCACTGAATAGATTAACTCGGGTAGTAGGGCCAACTTGATTATGTTGGTTCGTCCCACACGTGAGCCAACCTTCACTCCCAAAGAAGGTGAATCGGGGGCAGCACGACGTAATGGAAAGAGGCGAGCCACAGCTCTAACACCAGGGGAATGACTGACTTCTCCTTTCTCAGACTCGGTTCCTTCATGTGTAAAATGGGTAATTGGCACTACCCACCTTCAAAGAATGGTTGTGGGGGGGGGAATAAAAGTTGGAAACCTTAAAATGCGATAAAAGTAAATGGGAGCTGTGATCAATACTGCTTCTACCAGCAGCCACGGAGACGGCTCTCCTCCCTGCCCACTGAAAGGAAGCAATGAAACGGAACTCTTCAGAGGTTAATGGACTAAATGGACAGGAACCAGGGTCCTGGCTCAACCAATAACATGCTCCGTGACCTTAGAGGGATTCACATTTCAATTTCATACCTCATAGACTGAAAGCTGGAAAAGAGCTCAGTGGCCATCAAGTCCAATCCCCTTCATTTTACAGATGAGGACTGAGACCCACGGAGGTCAGTGACTTGCTCATGGTCACACAGGTAATGAGTAGCAACGTCAGCACTTGAACTCAGGTCCCTCAATATCAAATCCCCTTCTATTCAGCACAGTTTCTCCTTCCCTCCCTCACCTTTAAAACAAAAATCTGGACTCAGCAATCAGATCTATGACAGGACAGGGCAGTGACTGAGAGCAGACACTCTTCCCCCACTGAGGGGAAAGGAAGACGTGGTACTGCTTTGGCCTGGTTGTTGACTCTCAGACTCCACCATGCAGAAGGACTAACTCCATTCTCAGACAGACTCACCAGGAGGCTCATACACTGAACAGAGCAGCCATAAGGGGGGCTTTTGTCTGCCTAAAGACAAGCGACGTGACAAGTGAAATAAACAGGCTTTTAAGGTTCAAGGTTCTCTCCCTCCACGATTTCCTAACAGGTGAACAAAGCCTTGGCTAGGCAAGAATTAGCCAAGTCACAAGGATGCTCCTCTTCTGGTTCATCTTCCAATCCCTTCGTGAACTCCCAAAGGCAGGAGCACCCACCAGAATTGGAGACCCTGGATGAGACAGTCTGAAGGTGGTTCATTATTTCATGCTGCCTGAGCCCTCCATGCAGGAAAGCCCTAAGAAGCAGAAACAACCCCCATGGCCCTGCGGACTCTGGGCCGGTTCTCTCAGACCGTTCATTACATCGCAGTAAAAGCCACAGCACGACTCACCGGGGCAGGGCCCTGGAAATGGCTCAGTGTCTTCGGGAATGAAGCCTTCTCCGGATTTGCCTGTAGAAACCCTTGGTTGAGCAAACTATTGTCGTCTTTGCTGCTTGAGGAGGTCAGACTGAGGGAGCTAGACAAGAAGCTTGTTGGCTGGAAAGAAAACGAAGCAGAGATTTCATCGCGAAGCCAGGGACAAGCACAGAAAAGACTTGCTCTCCGGCTGCCTCATTCCAACCCACCTGGCACCATCTGAACACTGCAGGCAGCATGTTAGTCCGGTGCTCCTAATACATCAAGGTGACATCATGTTCCTCTGAGAAGGCCCTTCCGCTCCTTCTCAACTCTCAATTGTATAAAATGTGCTCGAATGGACAAGGTTCAATGCCCAAAACCATCCTTTTGTAATTTCCTGTGTTCTATTCAAACCCCCAACCACAGGCCTAGAGGAACAGCAGGAGATCTCTAGCCTGGCTAGACTGTAATCTCTGATCTACTAAGAGCACAGGAAATTTAAGGACAGGACCAAAATATCCCCATATTCTAGAACGTCTAGCTCTGTGGGGAACGGAAAGGAGACTCATGAGTTCAGACCTAGGTAGGACCTTAGAAGTGGTTTCTAGCTTCACCTCTCTCAAACCTGACCCCTTCTCTCCACTCAGAGGGCCACAGTCTAGTTCAGGCCTTCATCTCCCCTTCCCAGACTATTGCCTCCTAATTGTTCTCCCTGCTCTGATGCTCCCCCATAAAATTACCCAAGTGGCCTTCCACAAAAAAGATCCTTCGCCTCTCAGCTCTGAGCATTTTGTCAGGCTGTCCCCCCAATGCCTGGAACTTCTCTCTCCTCTGCTCTGATGACTGACCTCCCCGGCTTTCTGTAAGTCCCGACTAAAATCCCACCTTTTATAGGAAGCCCACCCTAACCCCTCATAAGTCCGGCACTTTCTCTCTTTTAATTATTTCCTATTTACCCTGTACATAGCTTACTTTGTATATATTTGTATGTTGCCTCCCCCACAGAGTGCAAGCTCCTTCAGAGTGTTGTTCGACAGTTTTTTCCATCGTGTCTGACTCCTCATGACCCCATTTAGGATTTTCTTTGCCATGATACTGGGATGGTTTGCCATGTCCTTCTCCAGCTCATTTTACAGATGAGGAAACTGAGGTAAACAGGGTTAAGCGACTTGCCCAGGGTCACACAGCTAGGAAGGTATCTGAGGCTGCATCGGAACTCAGGTCTTCCCGACTCCAGGCCCAGCACCCTATCCACTGTACCACCTAGCCGCCCCTCCTTGAGAGTAGGGACTGCTTTTGCCTCTTCTTGGATTCCCAGAGCTAGTACAGTGCCTGGTACCCAGTAGGCATTTAATAAATGTTTATTAATTGACTGATTTATGTGGCCATGGTGCAACCACTCCCAAACTCAGTAACGTCAACAGCTAGCTCCCCATTACCCCTAGGATCAAGTATAAATTCCTGTTTGGAATTTAAAGCTTTTCACAAAAATTTCTTTAGAGTTCTTCATAATCTGGTCCTTTCCAATCTTTCCCATCCGTCTTATGTACTATACCCCTCTACAAACTCTAGCCATTCTGGCCTATTCATTTTCCCCCATCTCCGACCTCCACGTCTTTGCACTGGCTCACCTTCTACAGGAGGCCTTTTCTCAGGCCACCCCTCCACCGCCCCAACTGCTGAGTGCTCTCCCCTTTAAGCCTGCCATCTGTCTATCACACACAGCTCTCATAGTGCCTGTTTACAGTATTATCTCATTCATCAGAGCTTTTGTCTCTGTATCCCCTGCACTTAACTCCTGAGCCTGGGCCATAATAGGTGCTTAATAAATGCTTGCTGATTTTATAAAAAGTAGCTAAATACTGTAACCAATAGTGCCAGAGCTGACATCAGGAAGAGCTGAGTTCCAATCCTGCCTCAGATACTTACCAGCTACACTGGCTGTATCACGGGGAGGGGAGGGGAGAGGTAAGTTATTTAACCTGTTAGCCTTGGTTTCCTCATTCGTAAATGAGGACAATGGCAGTGCCTATCTCACGTGGGGGTTGTGAAGATTAAATGAGACAATTATCCAAGCCTTTCACAAGCCTTAAAGCACCATATAAATGGAAGATGTTATCATCAGTTATTCCACAGGAGGAAAGTGAAGATCAGAAAGGCAGGTGGAGTCAGGGACGGGGCCAAGACTTGGACCCCAGGTCTCTTGGCTCAATCTAGGGCGCTGACCACTACGCCATGCTGCCCCCACCCCCTTCTCCAACATCTTTAATTATTATTTTCAGGCACAAGAGCTCCTGGAGAACACATCTACCAAGAAGTCAGCCTATGGCACCAGCAGAGAAAACACACACCAGTGGAACTCCTAATTCCTTAAAGCATGTAAGCACACGGTCACACAGCGGAAAGAGCGCTGGAGCCAGAGTCGGAGGACCTGGGTTCAAACCCAGACGATGCCACTTACTACGTATGTGACCCGGGACAAGTCAACCTCCCTGGACTCCAGTTTCCTCGTCTGTAAAATGAAAAGACTGGCCTAGACGAGGCCCCTTCTAGCTCTAGATTTAGGAGAATGTGTAATAAACAACCAAGGCTAGGTACCTATTAATCCACAACGATAAACCAAAACATTTGTCCTACCAGAGAGCTACAGGTAGAGAATAACTCAGACAAGGGGAATGACTAGTGTTACTACCTGTGAGCCCCTCCCTGCTGCCCAAGAGGTCTGGTCAGTAAACACAGAGCTCTGTTTCAATCTTTGTTCCACCGGACAAAGCAAGATTTCTTTAAAAGGATCAAAAGGACACTTTCATTTCTGCTTCAAGCTCCCGGGACACCTGCAGGTGCTCTCAAAAGTAGGTCCAAGATTTCAATAAAAATACCCTTTGTCTCACACCCTCCCTCCCCCACACCTTCTGTTGGGAGCCCAAGCGGTTCCCTCCTTCAGCCAAACTCCACAGCTGTTCACAACTATGGACCAATCACCATACCACCAACATATATGCGATCCTCATTTCCCTATGACTTGGAGCATCCTGATCCAGTGAACCCTACCTTTTCCAGCAACAAATTGTGATAGAGAGAACCGTGAATTAAAAGACTAGGTTCTAGTCAAGGCTCTTTTAATCCTGTGTGACTCTGGGAAAGCTTTTCCTTGCGGGTGGGGGGGGGGCGGATTGGAAGGGTGGGGGAATGGGACTGTTCCCACACTTGTAAAATGAAGGGCTTAGATTAGCTCCTTTATAAGGTCCTGTCCAATCCTCATGCTATAAATGTCATTTATTACAAAGCTTACCCAGAGACAAAGGGCCTTGAAACATCTTTTATGAAAAGCTGAACCATCTCTATTCTATTTGCCCTGAACTCTGCAACTCTGGGTCTGGGCTACTAGGATACCTACTATTAATTCTCCTTGTAATGATATGAGTTGACCCACCTTCCCCTGCAAATCTAGGGGGTAAGGGAAGAGTGCCCAGTGTGTGGTAAGTATGTTCCCTTACCTGGTTTCTTTTGATACACACAGTCTTTGGCAGGGAAGACACCACAAGCTTCAGATCTTCATCCACTATGTCGAGGGCAAGGGATTTTCGGACTTTCTTAATTGGACTCCGATGTAGCTAGAAGACAAGAAAAAGGCAGTCAGAATATCTACAATTCAACTGGGTGAATGCTTGTTATGCACTTATTCTGTTTAAGGCATCCTGCTCAGCACTGAGGATGGACCCCCCCCCCCTGCCCTCCAAAAAAAAACCAATGTCATTTCCTGCCCTCAAGAAGCTAGCGATCCACAAGAAGGGAGGACACAGTAGTTGTACAAATATGTATGATCCAAGGCAGCACGCAACAGGAACAAAGAAAAGAGAGGACCTGACAGCTAAGGAGGAAAAAAAAAGTATCTTCCCCTGAGGGGTGAGCAGATTGAGGGCAACCAGGGAAGGCTTCAAACAGAAACAGACAAGATAAGGATGAACAAAGGAGGAAGAAGCTTCCTGCCCAGAGTCCAGACAAGCTTTCTCCAAAGTCTGAGCCCCAGGCAGAGCATACAGAGGCTGGGCTTGGCTGAGGTGAGCCCTCTGACTCTGAGGCCTCAGGGTTCTGGAACCCTGCTAGAAACAACTGGTGGAACACTCTTTGAACCCTTCCCCACGGCCAACTTTGGTCAGGCCATCATAATCACAGTGCTCATTTCTGAATAAAGCTTGTTTTTAAAAGACTAATGGAAAGACGGACCTTGTCTCTGAGAACCTACAACTCAGAGGAAACAGTCTATCCATGTGGGCACTCCTCTCTCTCCCTCTCTCTCTCTCTCTCTCTCTCTCTCTCTCTCTCTCACACACACACTCACACACACACACAGTTCCACAGAGGTCACAGATAAATATAGAGGCGATTTTTTTCATTCACAAGAAAAAGCAGGGGGAAGACTGCTGCTGGGTTGTTTACAATTATTATAGGACAGAGTTATTATTATAGTAAGATAGGGCTAAACTGGCACTGGTGGTCTGGAAATCAAGCCTTAAAGGAGCTGTGTTTGAAGGAACTCAGTCTGGCAAAGAGAAGGGCATTCAGGATGTACATGCCCTTACAGATGAGGAAACTGAGTCCCACAGAGGAGAAATAATATGCCAGTCACACAGGCAACAATAAAGTCCAGAATTGAACTGGGGTCCCCTCTCTCCAAGTCATGTCCTTTACATCAAACGTCGGCCAAGGCACAGAGCAGCATATATGTGGGGGCGGGGGGGGGGGGCGGGACAGGGGATGTCTATCATTGGCTACAGATACAGTTTTATGACAAATTCACACAGCTAGCAGCATGGGTGGGGGGAGTTTGAAGTGGAAGAAAACTCACTATATGCATTAAATGTGTGCATTTCTACTAGTCACACATACTGCAATGCTTCAAAAGGTTACAGGGACACGCTTAAAGCTGCAAGGAATCCCCCTCATTTCACAGATAAAGAAAATGGAGCTTAGAAAAGTCAATTAACTTGCCCAAATCCAATCAATCAATAAACAAGTATTTCTTGTTGTTCAGTTCTTGCCCTCTTTCTTGGCAAAGATACTTCACTGGTTTACCATTTCTTTCTCCGGATCATTTTCCAGTTTCTCTTTTGACCAGCAACCCTGAGGGTCTTCCCCTCCCAGTTAGATTTCTTTTTTTTAATTAAAGGGACCATCCCTTGAGTCACTTCTTAAAGAGGCCTACTCACTGAATAGGAATTAACTCACTCAAAGTGAGAACCTGAAAAGGCCTTAGCATAAAAGGGCCAGAGTCTCCCAATGCACCCTGGGCCATCTCCAGTCATCCTTATGAATATGTGGCCACTGGACTCAGATGGCTCTGGAGGAGAAAGTGAGGCTGGTGACCTTGCGCGGCCCTCCCTCACTCAAATAAAAGTCAGCTGCAAGTCACGTCATCATTTCCCTGACGTCATGGTCCTCTTTGAGAAAGAAGGACAAACACAACAATAACAACCTCACAGAGGAGGAAACTAAAGCAAACAGGGTTAAATGACTTGCCCAGGGTCACACAGCTCATAGGAGTCTGAGGCCGGATTAACTCAAGTCTTCAAACCATTCCAGTATCTTTGCCAGGACAACCCCAAAATGGGGTCACAAAGAGCTGAACCTGACTCAAACGACAACTTCCTAACTCCAGGCCCCATACTCTATACACTTACTATGTGCCAGGAACTAGGAATACAAACAGAATGAAAGGAAAAATCTCTTCTCACAATAAGTTTACATTCTGATGGGGGAACACCACATGAGTAGGTATATACTGTATATACAGCATAACTATAAATAAGGCAGCTAGGTGGCACAGCAGATAGCATACTAGAAGGGGAAATCCGAGTTCAAATTCTGGTGGGACCCCGGCCAAGGCGCTTAACCCCCTGAACCTCAACGTCCCTATCTGTAAAATGAGGCTAATGAGAGCATTTACTTTACAGGGTTATTGCCCAATCAAAGGAGATATCTATATGTCAAGTGCTTCATAAACTTTAAAACAATCTATAAACATGGTTTTATATATATATAAAATATAAAGGCAGTAGTTAAATACAAGGTAGGTTGAGAGGAAGGGCCCTCGAAATTGAGGCGATCCAGAAAGGCTTCAAGTACAAAGTGATGCGTAAGCATCTTGAAGGAAGAGGAGGATTCTACTGGGGCAGCATTTGAACTCAAGATCTCTGACTACAATCAATGCACTTTATACTGCCTATCCATCACCGGGGACCCTCCCTCCATTGACAGAGGCAGCATCCCCCTGCTGTGCCTTAACAGACAGACTCGCCCCAGGCCACACAGGCAGAGATGAAAGAGCTGGGACTGGAAGCCGGGAGCCCTGACTAACCAGACCCATCATCCCTTCTACATGACCACAGCTCTTATTTCTCTGCTCTGTCCCAGTGAGCTGAGGTCCTCCGGCATGCCTTGTCCTGGTGCAGACATCGCATAATCGTAGATTTAGAGCTGCAAAGTACCCTTGGTAGAGGAAACTAAGTCTAATTCCCTCATTTTACAGATGAGTCACACAAGTAACAAATAATAAAGTCCAGAATCAAACTGGGGTCCCCTCTCTCCAAGTCATGTCCTTTACATTGAATGTCGGCCAAGGCACAGAGGGGTTATCCGCGTCAGGGAAGCGTGTGACCCACTGGTGAAATTACTACTCCTCGAGGGACTTACCCTAACACTTTACTAAGTCTCCTACAGAGAGAAGCCAAAAAGGACGTTAGAAATCCTTAGAACACCCACTTCTGAACTCTGCTTCTATATCTTTCCTGATACACAGACGAGCTGCTCCCCCTAGAGTCCTCCAGTTAAACGAAGGGACAGCTTCCCAACTTCCAACTGGTAAAGGGAACAGGGAGAAGCATCTTGGCATGGGAAGATTTGTAGAAAGTGACAAAAACAGAAACAAGAGAACAATATACACTAGGACTACAACAATGAGAATGAAAAAGCTGAAGAAAGTCAGTACACTGTGACTACCACCATGCAAAAGGGGAGAATCTTTAAAAAGAAATTGAACACTACATAATTATAATGATCAAGGCCCATAGAAAAGTTAAGAAATTGGACCAACCTCTTCCTTTTTTACCTAGAGGCAAGGGAAGTATGAGGGTATAAATACGGTCGGACAGGACTGACATGTTGATTGGTTTTGCTGAATTGCATTTTTCCTCTTTCTTTTCAGTCTTTGTTAGAAAGGGATGGCTTTCTGGGTAGGTGAGGAAGGAGAGAAGTCTATTCAGAAGGTGATTTTAAAACAAAAGATCTGAATAAAAATAAGCTTTGTTTTGAAAGGCAAAAAGCCAAGTCGAAATCTGAGTAAATGAAAAACCAATGAAGTTCTAAAGAACTGGATAATTTAAAATGGTTCCTCCCTCAAAGCAGAAGACAGGTACCATACACATTGTCTCTTTATTGGCTGTTTATTTCTGGTGTTTTGTTTTGCCACGGGGAGGTTTCAATTTTGGGGGAAGGATGAGTGGGAAACGAGGGTGCTAGAAACAAAAGGCACCAATAAAATGTATTAAAAATCCTTTCCCCTCCAAAATTTCCTGGGATGGTGTCTTTCTCCTTTGTATTTAAATAGTAAAGTGACAAGCATATCCTAAAATAATTTTCCAGAAACTGGTGGTTGGATGTCCTAATTAGCCCACCTGTCTCAAGTAGTACAGCCAGGAAAATGAAAATAGAGAGGCTGAAGAAATGGGATGAGCATGAGACCTGAAAACCTTATTATTATTATTATTAACTACCTTGTTAAGTACCCTTAATTATTAAATGATAAATTACTGCCAAAGTGAAAAGAGAATTATACTGGAAATTAGAAGACCCAAGTTCTAATTTGGGTTCTGATACTGACTGGCAGTGTGACCTTGGTCAAGTCCCTTTCCCCTTTCTTGGGCTTAAGTTTGTTCATGCGTAAAGTGAGGAAACTGAATTAGATGATTATTAAAGTCCCTTCTAGATCTATCTTTCCAACTGGACTGAGTTCAGCACTGGCTAGTCTACTGAGAAGTAAACTGTCAGAATTGAACAGTAACACCAATATTATAAAAACAATTGACTCCAAAAGACTTAGGAACTCTGATCGAACACCAGTTCCAGGGGAATCGGGATGAAACATGCTACAATCTCTCTCCAGATAGAGAGCTGACAGACTCAGAGTGCAGACTGAGCCTTATTTTCTTTTCTTTCTTTTTCTGCCTTGGCAATAGCTATTGCCTATAAGCAACGAGCTTTGTTACCTTCTTAGTGTGGGGGAGTGGGAGGGGACAGGGAGAAAATTTGGAACTGAAAACTAAATTTTATATTTTTTTTAAAAGGAAGAATTCTGTAGGTCAAGGGGGACCCAGAATCATATTTTAGAGAATACCTCACCTCAATGTGACTATCGATCAACAAGCACTTCTTAATTGCCTACAACTTGGCAAGGCATTTGGGAATACAAAAATAACTAAACAGTCCTTGATAAAGAGGAAGAGAAAAAATATGATCACTTCCTCGGCCTATACATCCACCCTTTCTATCCCAATCTCTTTAACTCAGGTTCCCTCTACCCTGAAGGTGCCATCTCTGCAGGAATGTTCTAAAGCCCTTGATCTGAGGAAGGGCATAAGGAACCACACTGCTACTGCTCCCCATCCTACTGCCCAACCCCAAACCATGCACCTAGCCTGGCCATTCTCACATGTATACTCATGCTCCTGCAAGGACTACTCACACTGGGAAGCTGGGGAGCCTCAGAGAAAGTATTTCACTTCCTTCTAAAAACCTCCTCAACCAGAATGCCCATCAATCGGGGAATGGCAGAATAAGTTGAGATATATGAATCTGAGTGCAGATCAATGCATACTATTTTCACTTTCTTTTTTTCTCATGGTTTTTTTTTCTTTTGGTCCGTTTCTTCTTTTACAACATGACTAATATGGAAATCTGTTTTACATGATTGCACATGTATAACCTGTATCAAACTGTTTACCATGTCAGGGACGGAGGAGGGGAAGGAAGCAGAGAGAAAATCTGGAACGCACATTTTTTTTAAATGAGTGCTAAGAGTTGCCTTTACATGTAATTGAAAAAAAAAATACTATTGAAAATAGCCCGGTTAATAGCAAGACAAGATCAACTCACTCCTTGTTTCCTCTTTTGCTTCTCAAGCTTCACATCATCTTCTATGATCAGCTCAATGCCAGCCTCAGTCCGAAGAACCTCCTTCAAGTCTTCTTCCAGGTGCGGGGTCTGGGGCTGAGGAGCATCATGGTCACAGGAGCATTATGAGAGAAGAGCTACACAACACATGCCCCCAGAAGAACCTAACCCACTTGGAGATGACTAGTCATGGGCCCTGAGGATAGGAAGATAATCCAAGGTCTGCTTTTATAATCCTACCCTATTCGGTTCTCCAGCTACCCCTCCGACAAAACCATCTACCTGGTCTTTTGGCTCCTTGCCTTTTTCTCCCCTACCCCCACACCCAGAAAAGGTAGTATAATAAAATGGAAAGAGCTCTGGACCAAGAGTCAGAAGACACAGGTCCCAGTTCTTCCACCGACTCACTGTGTGACTTCAAATACGTCACTGTCCTTCTCCAGGCCTCAGTTTCTTTATGTACAAAATTAGGAGGTTAGAAGAGCTGATTTCTAAGGCCCTTGCAATTCTCTCATCCTATGACTTGATAGTCTCTAAGGGTCCCATCCAGCTCTAAAATTCCACAAGCTCACAAGAAGCTCGTTTAAAAAAAATAAAAAAATTTTAAAAAAGACATTTATGCCAAGTGCTTGAGGGCAAATTTACGCTTAAATTAAATTGCTGTGGTTTTAGTTCCTCTCTAGATATTCTTACTAGATGTTAACAATAAGATTTTTCTACAAAGATTGAAAATTTAAGAAACCTTGTTGTGATAATGCAACTAAAAGGAACGTCCCCGGGTCCATAGCTTCTTCACTGGGGTACAGCCTAGAATAAACACAAGCATCGGCAAAAAACTCATCTTTCCCTTATTTTCAACTGCAGAAGAAAAAAAATAATTCCAAGTGTTGTTCTAGAAATGCTGGGTTTGAGCTTAAATTCTGAAGGCCAAGAGGTCACTACCTACTTCCAGGACAATGTGCCCAAGGGTGCCTTAGTCCTGTTGAGTTTCCACTGTTAAATACCAGCATATATCAATGCAAGAGAAGTCTAAGAAAAATCTGAATCTACTAGTTTCAGGTTACTATTAATTTTCAAGTAAAAATAGTCTGAGGAAGCACAGGCCATTGAAAGCATCCTAGACCCTAGGCAGGATGGAAATCCTTCTAACACTGGGCACGTACCAGAGGTTTTAGTGGTCCATACTTCTCCAGGGCATTCTTGAAAGGGGTAGGTGTGTGGGGAGTGTTGTCCATTGAGTATTTCTGATCCGGGGTAACGAATCTGCCAGTACACGGAGAGGAGCACTTCAGAGCCAGCAAATACAGATGTCCTCCCCTCCTCCAGTTCCTATGGCTGCTTGAGACTCACGACTGACTCATAAGCACATTCTCTACCTTTTATTCATAACAATATAATAGCCAACATTTCTGTAGCCCTTTAATATGTGCCAAGTGTTTTCTATCCATGATCTCATCTGAATCACACAACAGCTGCCAGGGCTACAGGCACGATTATTCCCATTTTACAGATCAGAAAAAAGGAAGCTGAGAGAGACAGAGTGACTTGGCTACGGTCACAAAGCAAATGAAGATATAGGGCGGATTGGAATCTAGGTTTCAGCACCTTAAGCACTATTCCATCTCCTGGTGGAAAAGAGAGTAACTCTCGGAATTCAGTACCTAGAGCAGGTATGGGGAACCTGTGGCCTTGAGGTCACAAGAGGCCCTTTGTTCTGTAAAACTTGGACTCAGTCAAAAGGCCGCACCCAAGGACCTAGAAGGCCATATGTGGCCTTGAGGCCAAAGGTTCCCTGCCCCTGATACGGTACAAGCTCTAAAGATGCCCCAGACGACAAATCTATGAGTATTAGTCCCCAGCATAAAATACTTTAATCCAAGAATTCTTAACCTGGGGTAAAATAATTTTAAAATTATTTTGGTAACCAGTCAATAAACATTTATTAAGCACCCATTATGTGCCAAGCACTGTGCTAACCACTGGGGATATAAGAAAGAATCAACTGAATTTCAAAATGTTTTCTCTGTAAATGTACAGACTTTATTTTATGTATTTAAAGCATTATTCTAAGAAGAGGGCCATAGGCTTCACCATACTATCAAAGGGGTCCAGGACATAAAAAAAGTTAAAAACTCTTAACTTAAATGGAGACTTACTTTCTCTCCAAAGACCTCCTTTTTTCAGTGGTGTTTTAGAGGAAGATAGCAAGATATTGTGAGGGGGAATTAGCTAGCATTTACATAGCACTATAAGGTTTATAAAGTACAAATATTATCTCCTTTTATCTTTATATCAACTGGGAAAGAAGTGTTTTTATTATTATTATTATTATGATGATGTATATATTATGTGTATGTATATATATTTTATAGATATTATGTAATGTATACATATTACGTAATATGTATATATTATATGTATATGTATATATTATATTATTATTGTCATCAATTTACAGATGAGAAAACTAAGGCAGAAAAATGATAAGTGACTTGCCCAGTGTCACACAACTAAGTGTCTGTGGTAGGATTTGAATTCTGCCCAGGTGCAGTGCTCTATCTAGTACATCACCTAGGAGTTAGAGGCTCTGGGTGCTAGTTCTGCCCTTGCCTCCCATTCTTGCTTGTTATATTAGAATTTTTCATTTTTATGTGAATTGTAAAGATGATGCCAACTTGCATCAGTAGAGGGAATTTCCCTCATTTGGGAAAATGTTGGGCCAATAAAATATTAAGTCCAAGCCCCTGTCTAAAGAACTACAAAGCAATTTATTTACAACAACCCTTAGGGTAGACAGTAGAAATATTATTACTATTCCCCTATTACAAATGAGAAAACGAAGTGTCAGAGAGGTACAACACGCTTCCTAGTCACACAGCTTCTAGGTGTCAGAGCTGGGACTCACAACTCTCAGGCCCCCCGATTCCACCTCATCTATGTGCCTCAGTTCCTTCATTTGTAAAATAACAGGGTTGGAGACTCAACAGTCACCAAGGTTTTTCCAGTCTGAAGTTTATGACTAATTTCTTGATCATATCATGTAAGCTCCCTGAGGGCAAAAACTTTTCATATTTGTAACCACAGCGCTTTTAGTACAGTGCCTAGCATACAGAAAGCACTTAATTGATCTGAGAGAATGCCTCAATTAGGTCCTGATACGTCATCAGCCTCTCTCACATTTGCTATTTGGGGGTTGCCTAGGAAACAAAAGCATGGGGAAAAAAGGTTTTGGTGAGGTGATGGAGGCCCCACCAGGTCATACGGTGAATATTTGGATGTGTCTAAGTCTGAGCGTAGGGAGACTTACGCATTGCTCTTCTGGTGCAGTGGGGTCTTGTCCCGGTGCAGCGGGGTGGTGACGATGACCTTCTGGCTACACACAGGTGTGGATGTCAGTGAAGGGCTCTCTAGCTCCAAAGTGTCCTGTTTGGTCCAGAAGTTTAAAAACTGCAAAAGAAGAAAAAAATTAAAAGATAACAACAGAATAAGGCCCTGGGCTCTCTGGGAAGACCCCACAGGGGATTTCTTTAATTACAGGCTCATAAGACTCAAGGCTGGAAAAGAAAGGTATTAGAAGGCATCTAGGTAAAAATGCAAGCCTGGTGAAAGGCAAAGACTTTCCCAAGATTTTGGGGTGCTCACCAGCATTTACATTCAACTCTCAATTTGGGGAGCTCTGCATTTATGGTCAACTTTCAATCATTCCAGGCAATGGAGAGCTGAAATCTACAAGATCCACGCAAAGACATTCCCTTTCAGTCTTCTCCTAGAAGATCTTTATGTTTAAAAAAAAATCCGCCCTGAGGCAGGGGAAATGTCTTCAACTTAGGAGTCAGAAGCCTGGTATTTTATAGGCTGTATCTAGTACTAACTAGCTGGGTGACCCTAGGTAAGACGCTTCACCTCTTTGCCTCAGCTTCCTGACCTATACTACACAGGGTTGTTGTCAGAAGAGTCTCCTAAATTTCTAAGAGAAGTGTGAGCTGCTCCTCCCCTGTGGGAACTGTAAGAAGCGAGGATCTGGAGGGGAAGGAGAAGTCATCCAATAAACCTGGACGAGTGGCCCCCTGGCCCCAGATTATAGGGACGGTGACAGTTCCTTAACTCAGCTTGTTTTCAGGCATCCTGAAGCTATCCCTTCAATTGCTGCTTTTATACAAATGACAGCACCAGAGAGAAGAAAACGATACTAGATTTTTTTTTTTAAATCAAAGCCATCATCATCATCTCAAATTTCCCTTAACCTCTACTTTATCTGGATGGGGATGAGTAAGAGGCCGATTATTACCTGCCAAAAGAAAAAAAATCTTTTGTTTCCATTTCAGCAGTAGGGAACAGAGGCTAGCAAAGCCTGGGGAAGCCACGGAATACAATAGCTGTAACCACTACCACCACCACCACCATCGTATTTATATAGCACCTGATGAGGTAGATACCATTATCACCCCATTTTACAGAATAGGACACTAAGGCAGACAGAGGTTAAGTGACTTGCTCAGGGTCAAACAGCTAATAAATGTCTAAGGCAGCATTTGGACTCAGATCATCCTGATGCCAAGGCTAGTACTCTGTTCACCGTGTGACCCAGCTGCCAAGGTCATATGTACCCTCAAGGTCACCCAGTGGGTGAAGCAGAAACCCAAACTGGGAATCCTGGCCTCAACCCCAAAATACTACCATCCTTGGGCCAGGATTAAGGAAGTGAGGGATGGCTCACCCCTAATCAAAGGCAACTCTGGTTCCCTCTCTGGTTCCCTGAGTTTCCTTCTACCTTTTTCATAGATCTACGTGCAAACTCAGGCCTCTCCTGATTCCAAGGGCCATTACTGACATGGTGGAACTCTTACCAAGTATGAAATCGCCATGCCAGGGTCCTGGGCTTCCCCCAAAACAGAAGATTGGAGCTAGAGGGGCAGGACGGTACCGTGGGAAGGGCACAGGATTTGGATCCAGGACCTGAGTTTAAATCCCAGCTTTTCCATTACTGCAGTCTGGCCTTGGGCAAGTTGCTTAATCTCCTTCATCTGTGAAATGAGGGATTCAGACCAGATGACCTCTAAGTCCCCTTCCCGCTCTAATCTATGAGCCTATGATATAAGCTCCTCCCTCAGCAGAAGGTGGCTGAGTGTAGTGGGAAACATACTAGATGAGGAACGGGGTGGCCTTGGGCCCAGGCCCAGGCCCAGGCCCAGGCTTACCGCTGTGCGAAATCAAACGTGGACAAGTCACTACTCCGCTGATGGCCTCCATTTCCTCATCTGTAAAATGTGTGTTAGGCTAGATCACCATCTTTAATATGGCATTCATGAACTTGCTTTTTTATCACTGGTAATTGGAATAATAGAAATTATTGGAATAATTGGAAATTGGGTCATTTTGATAATTGTACTTCAATATAATTGGTTTCCTCTGTAATCCTATGTATTTTATTTTAGTATTTAAAAACATTATTCTGATCAGGGGGGTCCATGGGCTTCGCCAGCCTCTTAGAGGTCAATGACACCAAAAAAGGTTAAGAAGCCCTGGGCTGGGTCATCTCTAACGTCCTTTCAAAAAATAAAAATAAAACATTGGCTCATCTCTAGTGGATATACGAGCATGAAGCTTTCTGCAATGCCTTAATGGAACATAGGTCACAGAATAGTGGAGAAGAACAATGACTGGACACTTTGCTAGGATTAGCCACACCCACACCCAAAGAAGTCTCATTTCAAATCAGTTTAAAGGATGGGCAGGTATAAAGGATGAACCATGTTATTTAAAAACAGGTTCCAGCCATTTATAGGAATGGATCACAGTACAGTGACTGTAGCTGCTTCTCAGGCTCAGTGATATCACAGAATGTGCCCGGTCTCTTAGTCTGTACATTTACAGAGAAGGGGGGCACCTTAAGAGTGCTAGGGGCTGGCAGGCAACTCACCTGGGATGGAGAGAAAGGAAGCGTCTTCACCGGCGTACTCTTGGGAGTGAGACTATTACAGGAATCCACAAAGGAGTAGCTGGCATTGGGGCTGTTCTCTGTGACAGGAGAAAGAGTGACCCTTCTCTTCTTCTGCCTCTTGAGAATGGAGGGCGGGGTACTAAAGCTGACTTCGGTGTTGGGCGAGATGGGGATCAGCTCCCCTCGGCTGCCTTTGCTCAGGTCAGAGATGGTGTGTCCATCTAGACGGTACTCCGTCATGCTGTGGGCAAAGACCGTTGGCTTGTTGAGCATCTGTTTAACTGGGCTGTCGCTGCTACTGCCGCTGCTGTTAGCACCACCGTTGGATAACTCCTCAGGCAGATCAAAGTTACTTAGGTCACACCATCCATCGGGATCCTGTGCAGGGTAAGTGATACCGACAAACCATGAGCAACTCAACTCAGACTGACTCCCCTAGTGTGAAAACAGGTCTGGCATAAGGGCAGAGTTCTACTGAAGTCATGCTTCTCGATTTTGATAACGGAGGACCCAAAAAGATGGTGATAGGCTAGAATGCTCCACCAAACATAGCAAAATGTACCTTAGTAAGGATAAATATAAAAGTATGACTGGGTTCAAATAACACTCTATAAGTATGAGAGTGGAGAGGTGTGGTTAGATGACAGTACACCTAAAAAGACCCTGGAGATCTTAGAGCACTATGAGCCCAATGAGTCAACAGTGTGATAACCATCAAAAAAGCCAATGCTATTTCAGGTTGCATTAAGATAGGCACAGTATAGAGAGAACCAAGGAGGTGATGATCCTGCAGCACTCTGCCTCATCAGATCATTCTAGAGGGCTACGATAAGTTCTAGTTATTCCATTTTAGGAATGACAATGGCAAGATGGAGTTTGTCCAAAGGAGGATGACCAGGATGGTGAAGGACCTTAAAGTCTAGATTAATCAATTAAGCATTCATTGAGTACCGTCTATGTCCTCGGCATGCTCTAGGTGCTAGAGAGGACTATAAAGAATGAGAGAATTCCTCCCCTCGGATAGCTTACCTTCTCACAGGGGAGACAAAAAGTATAAACATAAATATATACAGAATAAATACAAAGAGAATTAAATGAATACAAAATGAGAGTAGATAGAAAGCTGTCCTCAAGAGTCAGGTAACCCTGACTTCAAGTCATTTAAGTTCTTAGTTCTCTAGGAAACTTCCCAAGACAATAAAAGCTGCGGGAAGATGCCAAACCCGAACTGGTAGAGGAAATACCTCACTGGTAGCCCCCATACCAACGAAATAAGTGAAGTGAGAAGAACCAGGAGAACACTGCAGTAGTACAATAAGAGACACATCGTGCAATGATTAACTATGATAGACTTAGCTCTTCTCAGCAATACAATGATCCAAGATAATTCCAAAAGACTTCTGATGGAAAATGCTATCCACAATATGGAGTCTGATTGCAGACTGAAGCATATTATTTTCACTTTTTTGTTTTTTCTTCCTCGTAGTTTTTACCTTTCGTTTGTATTCTTCTTTTACAATGGAACTAATGGTGAAATATGTTTAACATGACTGCACATGTCTAACCTATATCAGACTGCAAGCTGTCTTGGGGAGGGGAGAGGGGAGGGAAGAAGAAAAATTTGCAATTCAAAATCTTATAAAAAATGAATGCTGAAATCTATCTTTACATGTAATTGGAAAAATAAGATGCCATTTACCAAAAAACAAAAAAATCCCCAAATACATGGAACTGAGATGGAAGGTCACGTATGAAGAACAGACAGGCCAGTTTAATTGGATGATAGATTGCCAGAGAGAAAGAAATACATAATAAGGCTAGAAAGGTACATTGGGATTGGATTATGTTAAAAGAAAACCAACATGGCAGCAACGTACTGGAGACAATGCAGTGAGAAGAAGTGAAGCAGGGAGGCCAACTAGGAGACTGGTACAATAACTTAGGCCAGAGACAGTAAGGGCCTGAGCTAAGCTCTTGGCTATGAAATTAAAGAGAAAGGGGCCAGTGTAAGAGATATGTCAAGACAGAAATAAGATTTGAAAACTGGATATATAGGGTGAAAGAGAATGAAGAATCTAGGATAATGCTGAGGTTCTAAGCCTGAGAGACTAACATAAGAGAGGTACTTTTGAGAAATAGGAAAACCTGCCAGAGAAATAGTCGAGGGGAAGGAGGCAGAGAAGACAAGCCCCGTATTGGACATGTTGAGTATGAGATCTCTTTGAGACACAGCTTGATGTCTGATAGATAGAATTTAGGGGAGAACTGAGAACCAGACGTGCAGATCTGGGAGTCTTATGCATAGACACAATAATTAAATGCATGGGAGCTGAGGAGGTCAGAGAGAGAATGTAGAGAGAGAAGTCTCAGTGCAGATCCCTGGGCTACACCCACAGTTGGGGAGGATGATATAGATGATGAGCCAGCGAAGGAGACCGAGAAGAGGCGGTTAGACAAGTAGCACAACCAAGAGAGAGTAATCACAAAACTCAGAAAAGGCAAGAGTATCCAGAAGGAGGGGATGGTCAATGTCAAATGTTTCAACAGAAAAATTGAGGATGAATACTGAAACAAGACCAACAGATGGGAGGATTAGTTTTGGGAGCTAGGATTGCTTAGGCTGAATGGATGAAGATTCCATGGAGATTTGATGGTGATCTTCAATCATTAGATGGGTTGGGTTGAGGAAAGAGTCCTTGTTCCACCGGGCCTCATGTGACAGAACTATGAGCAACACTCGGAAAAGTTGCAGAAAGGCAGATTAAGATCTGATTTAAAGAAAAAATTCTTAACAAATAAACTACCCAAACATTACCAGAGCTCAAACTATATTATAAAGCTGTAGCCTTCAAACTATTTGGAACAAGTCAAAATACAGAAAAAGAAGATCAGTGAAACCTACTAGATGAGAAAGAAAACAGTAACCAAAAACAGCAGCTCAGTTTTTGAGACCCCCCCCCCCCCAAGAATACAAATTACTACAGTAAAGACTTCCTTCATGGACAAAAATTTCTACAAAAACGGGAAAGCAGTTTGGCAGAAATTAAGTTTAGACCAACATTTTATACTACAATCCACAATATAACAAATACTTTCTTCAAAAAGAATGGGAAATATTTGTTCTAATTCTTCTATGCAACACGACTAACGTGAAAATATGTTTAATAAGAATGTATATGTAGAGCCTATATCGGATTGCATACCTTCCTGGGTGGGGGGAGGCAGAGAAAATTTAAAATTTATGGAAGTGAATGTTGAAAACTAAAAATAAATAAATACGTGGTCAAATAAAAAAAATTCCCATAAAAAATGGGAAAGCACCAGATAATATAATAAATAATAAAAATGACGATATTTTAACAGACAGGAAAAAGCTTATTATGGAAATTAGCATTATCCTTAAGTCATCTGCCTGTACAGTCCAACCTGTTACAGCAAAGATCAGAATTTATAATAGATGAGAAAAAGATATGATAGTACACAATTATGAAGATTTAATCCTGATTATTTAACTATTTAATCCTAATTATTTAAACAAGTTATTAAAACATTTTAAAAATGGGAAATAAACAGAAATGACATCAACATCTGTCTATAGTAATTATATCCAAAAGTTAAACCAATATAAATTAACTGCTACTTACAAGAAGAACAAAAGAGCCCCCAAAGTGCCTTAGAACAATGATGTCAAAATCAAATAGAAAGTGATCCCTGGGGTCACATATTGACTTAGAAAAGCACAAATTAATATTATTTGTGTTGTATTTTAATTTTGTTAAACGTTTCCTAATTACATTTTAATCTGGTTCCAGTCCCACCCCTGTCCCTGAGTTTGACACCTCTGGCTTAGTCAGCCAGCTTTTGACTTATCAAAGAGAGCCAGAAACAAACCTGGGTGAGAATATAAACTAAGCTATAAAATCTTTTTTGGGGGGGGAAGGAGAGGGAAAGGCAGGGCAATTGGGGTTGAGTGACTTGCCCAAGGTCACACAGCTAGTAAATGTGTCAAGTGTCTAAGGCTGGATTTGAACTCAGGCTCTCCTGACTCCAGGGCCGGTGCTCTACTCACTGCGCCACCCAATTGCCCCTATAAGCTATAAAATCTTAAGGATAACGATTTTGGACACTATAGTTCCATAAAAAAGAGACAAGCAGTGAAAAGTAGAACCAATCTAAAAAAAAAAAAACCTGGCAAGATAGCCAACTAAACAAAATCACCCCAAGACCATTCAGGGATGAAAACAGAAAAATGGGTGCAAACCTAAGAAAAATGGACAAGACTTGCAACAACTATTAGAACAAACCTGTTTTCTCCATCCAGTGTAACCACCACAACCTGGTCCCTAATGTCACAGTCCCTGAAATGCTTTAGAGGAAGTGAAAATGGGACTAAAAAGAGCAAAAACAGGAAAAGAAATCAGAAGGAACCAGGTATATATAGAGTGTTGGAAGGCCATAAAGGAGAGGAAGCAACCAAAGGCATAGAAAATTTGGGACCTTAGTGGTAGCAAAAAAATTAAAAATACCAACCTTTATACCTACTCTCCACCTATACAAAATCTTTATTAAGAAATATTTCATATAACTGGTCTACTGCTTGCCTTCTCAGTGGGTGTGGAGGGGCTGGAGGGAGGGAAAGAATTTATAATCCAAAATTTTAAAAAATGAATGTCATACATTGTAAATGATAATCAGCCGTGGATGCCTTAGCTATTCTCGGCAATACAATGATCCAAGACAATTCCAAAGGACTCACGAAAAATGCCATCCACCTTCAGAGGAAGAACTTATAGAGTCTGCATAGCGAAGTAAACTTCTTTTACTTTCTTTATTATTCTTGGGAGTTTTTGTGGTCTGAGCTTTCTTTCACAACATGACTAATATGTAAATATGTTTTGCATGATTGCACATGTATAATCTATATCAAAATTGCTTATTATATCAGGGAAGGGGGGGTGGAAATTAAGAGAGGGAGAGAATTTGGAACACAAAATTTGAAAAATGAATGTTAAAAATTGTTTTCACATGTAATTGAAAAAATTCAGAAAGTTAAAAAATTTGTGTTATAAATAAATGGATAAATGAATGAATTTAAGGAAAAAAAAGAGAAATATCTCTATACAACTGAGGACATCCTTGATGAGGGAACAATTAAGGCTTTCTCAATAAGTATTCAACAACGGCCCAAGTCTTTATCATTTCACCACTGAGTGAAATACATAGAGAATGTAGAATTTCATTGTGCTTACTGTTTGTCAATCAACAGCCAAGTCAGCAGGCAGGACTTAGCTAGATCTTTTGTAACTGGGTTGTTTAATAATAATAGTCAATAATTAAGATTCAGCACAGAACCCAGGCCAAGGAAGCACTCCCTATGGACGATGAGGTCCTTGATTGTATCAAGCTTCAAAGACACTGCGGAGTCTCCTGGAAGTGCTCTATTATGCTTAGCTGGCCCATCAACACAGGAAAGACCAAAAAGATAATGTATATTCATTGCCCTCATTCCAACATGCATCTAAACAGACACCCTGTAGGGCTTGTCCAAGAGTATTCATATCTGGGACAGACAATGCACATGGACGATGAACTGGGCCAAGAGTTGAAGAGGAAAAGAGTGGATTGGACTGCTTGCAGGAAACAGCAAAGTATTTCTACTGATCCCAAGCTTCTCAGAACACAAAAATCTGGTTTTTAAATACAAACATTTTATTGGTATTGCTTTATGGCCTCTGAAAGAACTAAAGACAAGCATCACATAGAAGGGAATGGGAAAGGTGCACAGTGTTTAGGAAGAGAGTGCACCATACACAACCATGAGGACTTAAAAAACAAAAATGGGTATAACAGATATCATGATGGGGTTCGTGTAACAGAAGATGGGCTAGCCATGCAAGACTGAAGGATAACAGGTAGATGGCCTGAGTGTATACCCTTGAGATGTAAAGAGAAAGCAAGGAGGGCCTCTAGCATGGTGGGTGGACTCTTCATAGTGAACTTTTGGGAGGAACACAGACAAAAGTAGCAAAGGATGGACAGGTGTGCACTGGCTCCTCAAAATAGATATGCAAACTAATATAAAAGGATGCACCATTAAAATTTTTTTTTGAAGAGTTCTGGTACTTTTCACTACTATGGCCATAGAGAAAATTCTTAATTGAACAAGGAAAGGGTGAGATCATAAAAGACAAAATAGACAATTTTGACTACATAAAATTAAAAAGCCTCTGGATGAATAAAACCAACGAAGATAGAACTAGAATTGAAAAATTAGAGAAATATATTGGCATTGATTATGACTGATATCCAAAATATAAAGACTAGACACAAATACATAAATGTCAAGGGCCATTACCTAGGGGAGGAACAGATATCCCAAAGAATCTCAGACTATAAATGACCACATGAAAACATATTCAAATCACTAATAATAAGAGAAACACACATTTAGACAAGTCTGAGGTTCTAACTCACACCTGACAAATTAGCAAAGATGACATAAATGGTAACTGATACACTGTTGGTGAACTGTGAAGTGAACCAACAGTTCTGGATGAGAATTAGGGACAATCCAGGAAAAGTAACTACATCCTTTTACCCAACCACTCTAATACTAGGGCTATACCCCAAGGAAGGCAAGCAGGAAAAAAAGGTTTAAAATATATGAACAAAATAGTCATAACAGAACTTTCTGAAGCAGCAAAGAACTGGGAACAAAGTGGGTACCCATCCATTGGGAAATGGCTGCAAAAGTGATGGCAAAATGAATTAAGAGACTGTTACTGTATGGTAGGAAATGAAAAAGAGGATGAATTCAGAGAAATGCAGGAAGGTTTATATGAACAGATGCAGAATGAAACGAGCAGAACCAATATACATAATGACAACAATTTAAATTCAAACACCATTAAAAGGAAATACAACTCAGAGTAGGTAAATGGAGAAAAAAGCTTCTAAACAAAAGATCATGAAACCTATCTCATCCCTAGCAGAAAAAAACAATTATTTGGTACAGAAAACTGTTGTATACAATGTCAGATGTGGTGATTAATCTACATCAGGGCTGTCCAAAATAGATTTATGCGGCCCACCTACAAGGATAGAAATTTACATAAATGCTTTAGTAAAGGAAGCTGAGCTACCCTAGAGCTCTCACTAAAATGGCAAATCAAAATATATTGTTTCAATAAAAAGCTAAGGTTGGACAGCCCCGATCTAGATGTTTTTATTTAATTTGTTTTGTCACAAAGAATCAATACAGGATGGAGGGGTATTTGTAAAATAGCTAGAATTTAAAAACAAAAAGCAACAATAAAACATTTTTAAAAGACAAAAAGAATCAATTAAAGCTATACAAAAGTGGTATGCCTAAAAAGGTAGGATTCCCCCTCACCAGAGGTCCTCAAATAAAGGATGGATGACCCCTTGTCAAAAATGCCATAGGAGAGAAATATTTTAGGAATGAGTTGAACTAGAAGGCCTTTGAGGTCTCTTCCAACTCAAATTCTCTGAAAAATTAGCCACACATAGTGCTGCATGCCCACAGTCCCTGTTGCTTGGGAAATTGAGGCTGACAGATCACTTAAGTTCCAAGATGCATTAGGGGTAAAGTAAATTGGGTATTCAAACTAAAGGGAGAGTAGGGGGAGAGAAACACCACAGGTACATCTAAGAAGGGGCAACCCAGTCCAGGCTGGAAAAACAGAGCAGGTTAGAGCTTTTGTGCCAATCAGCAGCAGAATCAAGGTCAGGAGGAGAGGCCACTACACTTCAGTCTAGATGAGACAGAGAACTAGGCTCAAAATGACTGAATGAATGAGTCAACAAATGAATGAACAAACAAAAAACAGCAGCAGCTTGTAAAGATCTATTTGCTCAAGCCCCTGTCAAATATAAACCTCACGAACCTCAGAAGTTTAAAACCATTCCTAAAAATCTCTAAGGTGCTCTAAGGATCTTGGTACTACTAAACCTACAACTAACTCATTAATCCCTTTCTCCATCATCCACCCCCTGAATAAACAAAAACCTCAATTAGTGGGTCCAAAACTAACCTGGTTCAGAGTATTTTAGATTGGCAGGGAGGGTCACATATCAGATATCTCTGAAAGCTAATCTCTCAGGGTTTGGCACCCATGAACTGAACCCCCCCCCCCCTGCCCCGGGCTTCCAAATCAACAATGAATTCCTTCCTAGAACACTAAAGGGAAAGTCAACTACCTAGACCAGCACCAGAAAAGGCAAGTGGGACGGAAAACTTGGATGGCTTTGGTTCAAAAAGACCAGATGATGACCAGCTTTCTCAGAATAGATGAGGCCTGCACAACATACAGCCCATGGGCGGTATATTGTACAGGCCTGTTTTACATCCTCTACCCCTACATTCTTCCACTGGCTGTCCGAAATCCTTGGGCGGGTCACAAGCAAAGCACAGGCTGCACGTTGTGCAGGCCTGGAATAGATACTGACCTTGACAGAGTACAGTGGGCTTCTCCTTTGAACTGGATGATATATTTCTATTAAGGCAGTTTAGAATCAAATTAAATTTTGTCAGCATTGCACATGTTGACCCATGTTGTTCTTACATGTAGTCAACTGAAAATCCCAAGGTCTTTTTTTTAAATAAATTTTTATTGACAACTTTTTTGTTTCTTTATCACCAAATTTTCTGCCTGTATCCCTTCTCTCCCGGAGAGCCATCCCATATAATAATTTTTTTAAAGAAAAAAAAAAAAGCAGGGAGATAAAGCCAGCAAAACTGATCAACACATCAAAAAAGTTTGAAAATAAATATAATGTTTCACACACAAGGACCTCCCACCTTTTTGAGAAAGAGCCCTCAGGTTTTTTATTCCTACAAACTCCCCCACCTTGGAGATGGGCAGCTAATTTTTAAAAAAACAAAGTACACAGGACTTTACATTTATCCCTATTAGATTTCACATTATCACATTCTACCTATTGTCCTTTATCAACGAAATCCTCATTCTCCTGGCCCCCTTTCATAGAATCACAGACATCATAAAACTGGAAGAGACCACCAAAGTCATCTCGGTGGTGGTAGTGGTGTTTTTCAGTCATGTCTAACTCTTTGTGGCCCCATTTGGGGCTTTCTTGGCTAGTGGTTCACAATTTCCTTCTCCATCGCACTTTTCAGGTAAGAAAATTGAGGCAAACAGGGTGAAGTCACTTGCCAGCTTATAAGTGTCTAAGGCCAGATTTGAACTCAAGAAAACTGAGTTTTCCTGATTCCAAACCCAGTGTTCTGAAATCCACTTCACTCCCTAGCTATCCAAACTGTCACAGAAATGTCAGCTATTCTTACAGTCTCTTTCTGCTGTTAGTATTAAAATAATGCCACGAGTAAAGGATTTAATGATTTGAAAGTTATCCGTGATGGGAGGTGTTGTGCTAGGTGTCACTTTGAACAACCAGTCTGCCAAAATAACAGAACCACCCAGGTTCCTTCTTCTGACCTGTAGAACCAAGAAACCTCTCCCCCTGAATTCTCTCTATGACAATTGTTCTGTGTGACCCCACAGACCTCCTCCTCACAACCTAACACTTTCTTCTTTCTCAACTATTTCTTTAATCAAGAAACACTGAAAGTCAAGAGATCCCTTGGGCTCTGTGCTCTATGAATTATTGCTTACAGGACCTTGGGCAGGTTAGGCCACCTCTCTCTGGATCTCAGTTTCTCCATCTACAAAATGCTGCTAAAATCCCCACCTTGTCTCCCTCAAAGGCCGAGGGAAGATCAAGTAGATGAGAGCAGCAATAGCTCTATGTAAACTCAAAAGCCCACTATAAATGCAAGGAATCATTTGTTTGTTTTTGTATCCTAAGCTCAGTAACCACAAACAAAAACAAACATTCACACACACAAATAAATATTCTGAAAACCGAGGGTACGTGGTGAAGCCACAAACTCCTGTTGCTACTGTAAAGAATTATCATTACCGATTCTATCAGATCCAGGGCATCCGTCAGGTTCGGCATCGTAGCCGGACACAAGAAGTTAGCAGCTTCCACCACCCACTTGTACGGGGAGCTAACTTCAATTGGAGAATCCTCAGACTTCAGGTCCTTGGGAGTCTCCTCCATGGGATCAGGGATCAGGTCTTCGGCTGGCTCCTCATGAGACCCCTTTTGCTGCTCCGTAGGGGTGATTATGGCCTTAACACCTGATGTGGCCACTACCTCCTCCTCACTGACTTCCTCCTTCACTTCCATGACCCCAGTGGACCAATCAGTAGTAACGTTATTCTGTTTAAAACAATAGTTAGGAGGGAGGAATCAAGATTACACAAAGGAAAAAAAAATCATTCATGGTAAAATGGATTAAAATAACAGGAACAAAATCCAGAAACAAAAAAAACAACGCATAGTAGAACAGAACAGCAAATAGGACACTTGTTACTATCTTGTTCAAATTAATAAAGGCAATTTTTCTTTTCCTTTTCTTTCTTTATTTTTATTTTTTGAGACCCTATCTCAAATAGGTTGGAAGTACAGTCCCCCACCCTCACCCCCCCCCATGGGTCTGATTCCATTCCTGACCAGCAGAGAAGCTTTGACCTGTCCCATCTCTGATGCAGATTGCTTTACCCTTCCTTAGGAAGCCCAGTGGCACCCCCACTCCTGGAGGCTCACCGTATTGGTGCTATACGTAATGAGGACACTCCCCTGGCTTTAGTCCTACTGCAGCTCAGGACTACCAAGCTCGAGAGCCACAAGCTTCAGTGTACCCAGTGAAAGAGATAATAGTCATGCACCATCATATCCAGTCATATATAGGCATTTTTTAAAAATTGCAAGCATTTAGGAGTTCATGGATTTCCATATGATCACTTATGTTATTTATTTGCATGCTTCTATGAGTAGTAGGTTTGCAATTTTTAAAAATATAAAGTGCTAAAAAAAAAATGAAAAGGGCTAAAATTAAAGTAAATGGACTGTTGGATTGAATAGTTTCCTCGTGAGAACAGCAGTCCAGATTGGTCTTCCTTATACACAAGTGTAATGCTATCACTCTACTGTCCAAAACCCTTCAATGGCTCCACCACGCTATGTTTACATATGAAACTCACTGGCCTGGTACTGAAGGCTCCCATCCTGGATTACCATCATCCAAGCCTATCCCACCCTTTCGTTTAAAATCCTCTTCACTACCAACTCTCTCACACTGCTGACCTCCTAACGAGTGTCTCAAGGTCTAGTTCAAATGCCACCTCCTGGCTGAAATTGATCTCTCCTTATCTGAACTCACGGCACTTTATCCTCCTCTAGAACGAACACCTAGTTCCTACTTCACATCAAAGTTATTTATTGGGAGCTATATCTTAATTCCTCCATTAGGCTGGAGGACCCTTGAGGGCAGAGAGACCATCTTTACCATCTTGGTTACTTTTAATACTGCCCCAGCAGGTAGAAGGGGCTTAATAAACATTTGTTGGATGGCTAATCAATCAGAGGATTTAGGAATGGAAGAGACTTCAGGCATCTTCTAATCCAACTAACACATTTTACCATGGGGAAATCAAGGGTCAGAGAAAGAAGAACTTACCTGAAATAAGAACAAGCTGATTGTCTGCCATGTCTCAGGCGCTGTGCATACAAAGACAATAGCAAAACAGTACCCACCCTCAGGGTATCTATCGATGCACACAAAATAACTTGTAAATTTTCAGTTACAAAGTGCTCCTTAAAGAAATAAAAACCAACTTAAATAGCTGGAGAAATATTCATCGCTCATCACTGGGTTGTGCCAACATAATAAAGATGATACTTTTAATGCTATACCAAGTAGATAATCAAAGAATTTTATAATTATTTATCAACTGGCTTTGGTTCTTCCAAAGAAAGTGGACCTAGCGGACTTACCTGGCTCTCTGCTGAATGGATGCTCGTCTGACCCTCCCTATCCTCCACTTCCACCAGCAGGTACAAAGACTTAGGGTCCTTTGTCTCATTCAGGAAGCCCCCAGTGTCCACCTTCCGTTTGATGGTAGAGTTCCAGTGGTTCTTCACCGCATTGTCAGTCCTGTCAAAGGGATTGGTGACTTTTTATAGTCTGGTTGTGACCGCTCTTATTACACAGCACAAAGTTGCTCGGAATATAGAACCCTGGGTATTAATGTGGGGTGCCCACTGATCTTAAGAGACTGCCTGGTTCTGACAGATTCACAGGCGCATCCTATCAAAGGACAATTAGTACCCATACTACACAAATTAGTCTCAAAAACTGAGAAAGAAAGCATACTACCAATGTCCTTTTATAAGAAAAATATCGGGGCAGCTAGGAGGTATCATCGTAGAGTGAATGGCCTGGAGACAGAAAGATCTAAGTTCGAATCTGGCCTCAGACACTTACTGTGTGACCCTGGGCAAGTCACTTAACCCCAAATGCCTTCCCTCTCATGCCCCCCTAAAAAGAAAAACATAGTCCTAATACCTAAACCAAAAAAGGATAAAACAGAACTATATACAGGCTGAGATGATTAATGAATACTGATTCAAAATTTTTAAACAAAATCTCATGAAACAGGATACAGTGATTCATCTAAGAAATCATTCACATGACTAAGCTGTATTTACACCAGAGATGCTAGACGTTCAACATTAGGAAAACAATCAACATAATATTAAAAACAAGAATATCCCAAACAGCATGATTATCTCAATAGATGCAGAAAAAACTTCTGACAAAATCCCATCTTTTACAGGAAGACTTCCCCAAATGCCTCTTAATTCCAGTGTCTCCCACTGTCAGTTATTTCTCATTTATCCTATATATGGCTTGTTGATATATATATTTGTTTGCAAGTTGACTCCCTCATTAGATTGTGAGCTCCTTGAGGACAGAAATTGGCTTTTGGCTCCTTTTGTATCCCCAGCACTTAGTACAGTGCCTGGCACATAGTAGGCACTTAACGTCTGTTGACTGATTAAGTGCCATACTCATTTATGGAAAAAAAAAACTCTTACAAAGTATAAGAATAGAGGGGCCTTTTTTTAAATATAAAAACTATCTATCTCAAAACAAAAACAAGAATCACATGTAATGGAAATACAATTAGAACATTTTCCAGTAAATACAAGAATAAAGTAAGAATACCAACTGTACCCACTTTTACTTGTTATAGTTCTGGAAATCCTAGCAAAAACAGGAAGATAAGAAAAAGAAATTAAAGGTATACAGGTAAGTAAAAAGATAAAATTATCTCTATTTGCTGCTGATAGGATGGTTTACTTAGAAAATCCTAGTGAATTAGCAAAGACACTAATTGAGGGAAGTTTCAGCAAAGTTGCAAGCTACAAAAAAAAAAAACTTCAAAAATTAACAACATTTATGTATACTAATGATAACAAAATTCAAGAGGGAACAATAAAATGAGAAACTCCATTCCAAATAACTACAAAAACCTAACACAGGATCTAGCAGCTTCCACATTAAGGGACCGAAGGGCTTGGAATATGATATTCCGGAGGTCAATGGAGCTAGGATTAAAACCAAGAATCACCTACCCAGCAAAACTGAGTATCATGCTCCAAGGCAAAACATGGATTTTCAACAAAATAGAGGACTTTCAAGCTTTCTTGGTGAAAAGACCAGAGCTGAATAGAAAATTTGTCTTTCAAACACAAGAATAAAGAGAAGCATGAAAAGGTAAACAAGAAAGAGAAATCACAAGGGACTTACTAAAGTTGAACTGTTTTGTTTACATTCCTACATGGAAAGATGATGTGTATGATTCATAAGACCTCACTATCATAGTAGCTGAAAGGAATATGCATATATATATATATATATATGTATGTATGTATATATATACACACATATGTGTGTCTATGCATGTATGTATGTAGGTGTATATACATATATATGTAGACAGAAGGCACAGGGTGAGTTGAATAGGAAGGGATGATATCTAAAAAAATAAAATCAAATTAAGGAATAAGAGAGGAACATATTGAGAGAGGGAGAGAGGGAGAAATGGAGAAAGGGAGAGATAGAATGAGGTACATTATCTTGCATAAAAGTGGCAAGAAAAAGCAGTTCTGTAGGAAGGGAAGAGGGGGCAGGTGAGGAAGAATGAGTAAATCTTGCTCTCATCGGATTTGACCTGAGGAGGGAATACCATACACACTCAACTGGGTATCTCACCCACAGGAAAGAAGGAGGAAGAAGATAAAAAAGGGGGGATGATAGAAGGGAGGGCAGACGGGGGAGGAGGTAATCAAAGACAAACACTTTCGAAAAGGGACAGGGTCAAGGGAGAAAATTCAATAAAGGGGGATAGGTTAGGAAGGAGCAAAACATAGTTAATCTTTCACAACATGAGTATCGTGGAAGGGTTTTACATAATGATACGCATGTGGCCTATGTTGAATTGCTTGCCTTCTTAGGGAGGGTGGGTGGGGAGGGAAGAGGGGAGAGAATTTGGAACTCAAAGTTTTAAAAACAGACATTCAAAAACAACGACGACAAAAAAAATTTCTGCATGCAACTAGGAAATAAGATACACAGGCAATGGGGTGTAGAAATTTATCTTGCCCTACAAGAGAAGAAGAGAAAGGGGGAATGGGAGGAGAACGGGGTGACAGAAGGGAGAGCTGAGTGGGGAACGGGGCAACCAGAATATACGCCATCTTGGAGTGGGGGGAGGGTAGAAATGGGGAGAAAATTTGTAATTCAAACTCTTGTGAAAATCAATGGTGAAAACTAAATATATTAAATAAATTAAATAAAGAAAAAAAAGAATATAATTTAAAAAAAAGAAAATATATCTGCTGCAAATGTGAAAAAAGAAAACTACAAAAACCAAGGAGCAACCTATCGATGCACACAAAATAACTTGTAAATTTTCAGTTATAAAGTGCTCCTTAAAGAAATAAAAACCAACTTACATAGCTGGAGAAATATTCATCGCTCATCACTGGGTTGTGCCAACATAATAAAAATGACACTTTTAATGCTATACCAAGTAGATAACCAAAGAATTTTATAATTATTTATCAGAACTTGATACTTAACAAAACTTGACAAATAATATAATTCACTTGAAAAATAAAATATGAAGTGGGGGGGGTGGGAATATAAGGAGGTAGAGGTAAAGGAAGAACAGCACTTCCAAACTTCAGTCTATATTATAAATAGTCATCAAAACCATCTGGTAGTATGGGAACAGACAAGACAAGAAAGAAATCAGAAACAAAAAAATCTAAATAACCCAAGTTTTTGATATACTAGAAAACACAAATTACTTAGGAAAGAACTATCTATCTGATAAAAACTGTTGGGAAAACTGGAAAGCAGTTGGCAGAATCAGGCTTAGATCAACAACTTATGTCACATTCCACAAAACTTTCTAAAGTTGTAAGAGCAGTAAATCATACATGGCTCACAGCAATTGGTAGATGTTTTCTTAACCAAATAAGGGATAGAGGCAATTATAGATGGGAAAATAGATTACCTCTGATTACAAGAAACAGAAAAGCTTCAGCACAAATGAAACTAATACACCTATTCTTAAGAGGAAGAGAGATACCAGAGATAAGGATACAGGAAATGGGAAAAAAATCTTTGCATCAAATTTCTCTGATTAAGGGTTTCCAAGATATAGAAACAATTAGCCCATTTAAGACCAAGAGCCATTTCCCAGATAGGTAAGTAGTCTAAAGTTATAAATAAAAAGTTCTCTAAATAATAAACTACTAACCACATGAAATCACTAATGTAAATCAAAACAACTCTGAGGGTTTTACCCCACACCCAGCAAATTGGCAAAGGCAGCAAGAGATGGAATAGTGTGTTTGGTGTGTGTGTGTGTGTGTGTGTGTGTGTGTGTGTGTGAGAGAGAGAGAGAGAGAGAGAGAGACTGTGAATGTGTGTGTGTGTAAGGGAGGAGAGGTATAGGAAGATAGGCACACTAGTGCATTGTTGGTGGAACTGTAAATAAGTAGAACCATTTTGGAAGGCAATTTGGAATTCACTAAAATGTTCATACACTTTGACCCAGAGATCCCACTACTACACTTACACTCCAAGGAGATCATTAATAAGAAGAAAATCAGCATATACACTAAAATATCATTTTTTGTGATAGCAAAGAATCAGAAACAAAATAGATGCCAATCGATTAGGGAATGGCTGAACAAATTGTGGTATATAAACATAATGGACTATTACCATGCTGGGGTAGTTAGGGGACTCATCTTCCTGTGTTCAAATCTGGCTTCATACACTTACTAGCTGTGTGACCCTGGACTTAACCATGGTTGCCTCAGTTTCCTCATCTGTAAAATGAGCTAGAAAAAAAAAGTGGCAAACCACCCCACAGTATCTTTGCCAAGAAAACCCCAAATGGGGTCAATGAAGCGTCAGACATGACTGAAATGACTAAACAACAAAAAATGATAGACGTGATGAATTACCACAGAGAAGCACAGGATGGCAAAGTGAAGTAAGCAGAGCCAAGAAAACTATACATTTGGACGACAATAATGAAAATGGGAAGAAGTATGCCCAAAGTCCAGGCTGGATAATTACAAAGACCAAGCACGCCTCCAAATTGGAGCTATGAGAAGCCACTGCCACTCCCACTGCCACCCCATCCATGACAATTGTATATGGCACATTTGTAGATGTTTTCAATGTCCTTATCAGCTATACTGATTTTTCCCTCTTTTTTTTAATCTTTGTTATATAGGAAGGCAGCGGGAGGGATCCTGGAGAAAACTATGGTGATGTTAAAAAAAAACATCATCAATAAAACTTTATTTTTTAAAAAGAGAACAACTACCTGTTTCTCATCCATATTCTTCTTGTAAATTCTTCTCATGGATACTAGGAATCACTCAGTTATATTTTAACAGTTTTAACATGAAAAGATTGAAAGTATTTTCTCTTCCTGGCCCAAAGAAAATTAGAGGGAGCTGATCTGCAGTGATCAGCCTGGCAACCTTGCTATACTTATAATAAAATCCTTTTAATTCTCAAAAAAAAAAAGGGAGAAAAAATTAGAGGGGTTTTCTTGTTTCTATTTTCTTCCCAATAAAGCAGCATAACATAGTGCGTAGGACTTGCAGTCAGGAAGACGTGGGCTGAAATTCTACATCAGATACTTCCTACCTGTGTGACTCTGGGCAAGTTACTTAATCTCTCTAAGCCATAGTTTGTTCATCTATAAAATGGTAACAATTGATAATAGTAATAGTAATGTTAATAAGCATCTAGGTCTCCCAAGGTTGTTTTAGAGATGAAACAAAATAATGTATGTGAAGTGAGTTACAAATCTTAAAGTGCTTAAATATATATATATATATATATATATATATTGTCATTCCAATTCAAGAGGGAGAAAACCCATCCTAACAAATCAATAAACATTTATTAAGTTCCTACTATGTGCCAGTCACTGTACTAAGAGGCAAAAGACAGCCCCCTGCCCTCAAGGGGCTTACAATCTAATGCAAACAAATACACAGGGACAGCTAGGTGGCACAGTGAGTAGAGCACCGGCCCTGGAGTCAGGAGGACATGAGTTCAAATGCAGCCTCAGACACATGACACACTTACTAGCTGTGTGACCTTGGGCAAGTCACTTAACCCCAACTGCCCTCAAAAAAAAAAAAAAAGAAAACTGCAAACAAATACATAGAAAGCAAGCTATATACAGGATAAATGGGAAACTATTAACAGAGGGAAGGCACTGGAATTAAAAAGGGTTGGCGAAAGCTTCCCGTATTTCTCACACTTTTGATTCTTCCAGGGGTTGGGTAATGAAATTATTTCCAAAGGTTTCAACTCTACAAAAGAACGGTACAGAAACAAACACGGAGACTGTAATGAACAGTCCAAACGTTGTCATTTTGGAGAGCATTATAGGCTTCAGAAAGAGGACTACAGTTTCTTGGAGGGTCTTCTGCAATGGCCAGACCTCCTCTGGGGTTCAGCGTCCCATTCTAGACACCAGATTTTAGGAGGGATGTTGACAAATTGGAGCAAATCCAAAGGCAGGCAACCAAGACAGTAGGGAACTGGAATACCCCGTCCCTTCCCCTTCCTCCACGCTCAATAACACAGTTTTGAAATCCCATCTAATTCCATGAGGAGCCCAAAGATGAACAAACTGAGAAGTTAGTCTGGTGAAAAGATGGATCCTAGAAAGAGGATACAAGAGCCTAGTTTTCAGGCCACGCACCAGAGGAAAAACCAAGGCTGGAGTATCTTCAGCTAATTCAGAGAATAAAGAGCCATCTTTTGGGGGCTTAAAATTCCCTACTGCCAGGTTGCAAACTCTTTCCTTCTTCCAAGAGTAGGAAGGAGAGAATATTATGTGTGGGAGGCAGGTTGAAATGAGGATGACAACGTTCCACTTCCTGCTTCAGAGTGGGCCCATTAGCTGGCTCCCAGATGTACGGGCCTGTTGAGTGTCTAAATTGAATACACACAAAATAGGCCCTCCCATGCCCACAGCCTGGGTGGCTCAGTCATAGGAAGTTTAATTCCCCCCTTGCCCTTTATGGATTGGGGGATTGTGTATTTAAAAGGCCAGTTAGCTATGAGGAAAATGCTTCACAAACCTTAAAGCACTATGGAAACACGAGCTACTATTTACTTTAGTGACAAAGATTCAAACAACAAGCATGATTAAATTGGCCGATATATGCCCAGAGCCTGGTGTGGGGCCCTGAGCGCTCAAGTCCTAACCACCACATGCTAGCTTTGTGACCTGGACCAAGTCATTAACCTTTAAGAGCCCCAGGCAACTCTTATTCTCTAAGATGCAGAGCAGAGGGTAATCTGCATTGATGAAGTTCCTTATACGAATGAAAGGGCAGAGCTCATCCTGCAGTTCACCGGGAGGGGGTCAGCTGAATTTCTGTCTTTGCATCCCCAGCAGCACATTAGCACTTTTTTTTTTCTAGACCA